>NW_026712258.1:9499498-10007483 GCF_030504385.1 Musca domestica
TCACAATACCAACCATTCTAGATACAATACAAATTGTTCTGCCAAATTTTGAAGACTTAGAATTTCATGCTGATCATGAATATATATACTTTATGGGGTCTATGACTATTATTTATGGCGTTTAATGTGAGGTTATAAAAATGTTGTCGCAGAGAAAATCTTTTCGCCCTTCTTTCTCACTTTAGTTTTTTTTTTTTTTAAATTCGATGCTACTACTACTATACATTCGAATTCAAGTTGGGACGCACTGTTCAACACTTTTTTTTCCTGAATTTTATTATTTCTGAAATGGTTGACAATTAAATTGACTTATATTTTTCATCGGTTAGAACACGAAATAGGCCCAACCGATGAGTCTTTTGTTTGAAGGTCAATGTCAGATATTCTAACCAACAGGGCTGTAACTTGAAAATTGATTTCGGAAACCCCATAAATAATCAGAATATTTCCATTTTTAAACAGATGTGGAACAAGGATAATATTGATTTCTAGAGAAAACCAAGATATATTTCTTAACTTTCTTCTTCCTTTTGAGAATATTTTCAAAATCCATACAATTTTCAATATCTATTCCTAGCTCACGCAACCATACACACACACACTCGAAAATCCCTCGGCGATACACATCAGCATTTGCTCATTTCGTATTCAAGGTCCATGGTGCGTATGAGGGTTGTTAATTCGCATGTGACGTTACCGCCACCCGGTACACAACAAATTATGACAATTAACAACACTTTGCAAATTTTCTCTTGGTCTCTCTCTCTCCCTCGTTTCCTTTTGCTCTGGGTTATCTCTTTTGGTCATTACCTCATTTACTCTGTAGCAATTTCTTAATTGGTATGTCATTTGCATTAAGCAAAGCGCATAAAGATGTTTTTGGGGTAGCTACAAAGGAAAAGCGTAACTACATGCTTTGTTGTTGTTGTTGTTGCTGTTATCGTTTAAGCTATATGCATAGCTAGCCAGCTAATTGGATTCGACAAATATGGCACAAAAAGCCAATTCTAAATTCTAATGAATTGTGGCAATGATGCCATGCCCCCCACACCCTCTTTTCGCGTACACGCACACACACATGCATTACCTACAAGGCAAATGCAAGCCAATGCAAATGGAACGAGGCCAGTTGCAGTAATAATTGTCAATAACCCACTAGCCTAAATACCAAAAAAAAAAAGGCGAACAAAATTATTACAACAAAACAAATAAAAACCATCAATTCATAAAAATGGTTGCTGGTGTGTGAGTGTGAGTATGAGTGGGTGTGGGTGTGGGTGTGGGTGCAGTCAGTCAGTCAGTCAGTGAGCCAGCATTTCATTGCAACGGCGAGAAAATTGTCGAACAGCAGTCAAGCAGTTAGGCAAGCTGGCTAGGTAGTGTTAGCTGGCACAAAGTCCATTTGCTTGATAAGCGAGCAACTGCAGCTAAAGTTCGCCGTTTGCCATAAATTAGTACTTTGCAGTGCCTTGCTTGCTGGTGGGTTGTTGTGGTTGTTGTTGTCGTATTTTTTCATTAGATATTATCATTAGCTTCAGCTTTTGGGCTTCTCGCAGTAGTGGCCCTGTTTTACATGAACAAAACAACAAAATTAGTTTTGTTTGTCTTGTTTGCTGTTTATTAAAATCCCAGAGCGTGTGAGCGAATATGTGTGCATGTGTGAGTGTGTGTGTGTGATTGAGTTAAGCGAGCAATTTTTCGCTTTGCTATAAATGCCAATGTTGTTGCGTTTTGTTGGTGTTGTAATGCTATTGTTGATGCTGGTGCCATTAAAGCTGGCACAACCTCACTGCCGGCATAGCTTCAGCTAGGCGGTTCGTTCCGTTTCGGTTCTATTCTCTTCTAACGATGACAAAGATAATGACGCAGGCGCTGTCGTTGTTTATATTGCTGTTGTACGAAATGATGAACGTCGCGTTCGTAGTCATTGTCGTCGTTTGTGCTGCAGCTGCAGCTGATGACGATGACGACGACGATGATGATGATGAAGAGGATGGCGGTGATGATGATTAGTCACCTTGAACATGAAAATTGTGCACTTGGCATAGATAAAATGAAAATAAATGACAAATAGCGAGAAACAAAATTGCCATAGAAAACAGTGGGTAAATGGGGGCCGAAATGAGTAAATAAAAGAATATTGTGATATATTATAATTGAGAATGATGGTGTTATGGAATGTACACCGGGGCGTATTGGTGATATTATTTCAAAATTAAATTATTTGAGCACACATGCATACATTTTCTGTGTGGGAATAAATTGGAGGCATTTTTTTTTTGTAAAAGATTATCTAAGGCTGGCTTGTAAGGACAAATATCAACTTTTTTTATATTCTTAGATTAAAAAATTCTCCTTGATTCGGATTCCTCATACTCTGAGCTATGATAAGCTGCATTTAATTCGATTCGGTTTTGTTTTTCACATCAATTTCAAGTCTTCAATAAACTATTTCCTCGCCAACTTATTTCATCTAAATCATAGTTTACTTTTACGCCCTTAACACATTTCCAACCACCTTTGCCAGATGCATTTCGAAATCGTATTCAAGTGGCGCACTGGAGCGTATAATTAATACACGAATTAATATTCTACATGCTTCTCGTATAATTATCTGCCTTTTACTCTTTTTGGTTGTTGTTGTTGTCGCTGCTATTGCTGTTTTGTTCTTAATGTGGGAAATGTTCTACAGGGTTAGCGTGAAGTTGTAAATAATTCATACAGCTATTCATTGTTATTCAATAGCTTGAATGCCATAAAGTAATGATCGTTGAGTTTGACTTTTTATCTGTCATTGCGGCTGTTGGATTTAATTGATGCCACGGCATCGATGCATCCCATCCATCCGTCGATGAGGAAATGTAGCAAAAGGCGTTTGTTGTTTGTCGATTGCCACAAATATGGTCTTAATTAAAAATGAGTTGAGAAATGGAAAATGGTGATAAACAAAATTATGAAGTGAAGTCAAACAAATGTGAAAAAACGCCGTTTTGAATTAATAATGAGAAAAAATGTTATACCAGGTGGTTAATTGTACAAAACGGCACCGGATCTTTCTTTTCTGACATTTGGTTTGAAAGTTTAAAACTGACAAATCCAACCAAAATTGCATAAATTTTATATAAATAATTGTGTTGGAGAGTTTCATTTATGTATGTAGTAAACGTCAAAAACCTGTATATAATTCAAAAATGTATATACCGGGTGAGATTACAAAACTGCACCCAACTTCAGACTGCTGTCATTTCTAAGCCACTCGTCCGACAGTTGTTAAAATTATTCCAGTGTCAGCTCATTATATTGTTTACAAGCGTACAAAAGCATTTTGGTGAGAATTTTCCAGAAAAAAAGTTATTCGTGATGGAGTTCAAGCGTGATAGCGTGATTTCTTTATATTTGGCTGAAAAACCAGAATTGGCTACCGTGGATATTTGAAAGGAAAAAAAATTCCGCTTTATTTATAGACATTTTTCAAGCAGTTGACAGAATTTGACATCTTGGAATTCTCTACGAAAAAAAAAAAAAAATAAATAAATAAATTGAAACCCTACCAAAAAATACACATAAGCTCTTTGTAGCTGTTTGTCCAATCTTACATTTGTTGTTAAATCGAAAACGTACTTTCTACTTCGGAAAAATAATGGCTTAAGTCCGACATGGTAACATTTTATGTGAAATTTCCTGTGAATATCAATATTTACGATGTGTCCACATCAAATGAAACTCTCACTTCAATGTTTGGCGATTATACTGCTTTCATTAGGGAACATAAGGATCCTATGACAGCATCGGAAAAAGCAAACTATCCGAGCAACCCAAATAGTTTGTTGCCGAGCATGATAGACTCCGAAGACGTGTCACTTAGAGTTCTGCCAATCTAATTTGATTGAAGGGGCTGGTTTCTTATCTAATTTCGGAGACACCGGTCGTTTTTATGAAAACTCTGCGTATGAGTGATATGAAATATATGGACTGAATAAAATCACTCATACGTTTTAGAAACTGGTGGTCTTATTCTTTTATTTTCAACTCTGATCCGAAAGAATCTGAGAATATGGACCACAAAAAATGCTTTGGCTGTACAACACTGGGCCTTGACCATACCACATATGGATGTCCTGTCTCTTGGTAACAATTTAATAAACATGGGCTAGATCCTAAACCTCCAACTTTGAATTTTTCAGTTTCTGTTTTGGGAGAACCAGTTGGACGCCTAGAACAACCCAAATAATGAGTTCCCTTACCAATTTGCAAAAATCGCAGAAACTTACAAAAGAGTTTACCGACCCATTACCCGTACAGGTGTATATAACCCGATATAAGTTGTTATTATTTGCATAACTAAAAAAGGTATATGTTTTAATTTTGGAATCCACTTTTCCACCTCCTTTTTGTTCGCTGCTGGTATTGAATTTACAACCTTGAGATTTGTAATTAAACACGCTTTGCCACGGCTGCGAATATTAAGAGCATTATTAGGTCTTACACCTACATCATAAATTTTTATTATTTTATTATATTTTCTTCGTTTGCCGACTTCAAACCTTTGGAAGTCGGACGAACATACTCTATGCTGACGTAGCCCATTACTTATTTTTCATTGTAATTTTTAAAACTCATTATTTTCGATTTACTGGTTATATTACCATTTAATGGATTACGTGGTTCATACAACTTACACGTTTTTACTGGGAAGTTTTGGTTAAATTAAATGCACACTGAATGTTCTAGAAATCTGCATATGGGCATTACTATATCCTTCAGAACCTTCCCAGAGCTACATTGGTCACTGCTGACTTTTTGATATCAAATTTCATAACACATCGATATTTTACAAAAAAAAACTCATTTTTTTCCTCTTTCCATTTCCATGTCAAAGCCCCTGTTAATCCTTGCATAATAATTTTGAAATTCACCTTAAATCAAACGCGTCTTACGTGACAGCTAAAGTTGAACAATCTCCTCCCTGCAACGGCAATCAGCGGTGAGTGGTGATTAACACCAATCGCTGAGCAATAATTGCTCACCAAAAGATGGCAACCGGTAAGGCTGGCTGGCTGGCTGGTTGTATTGATTGCATTTATTGTTATTTAATTGCATAATTGGTCGGCAGTGAGGCCTTTGAAGTTATTTTTTTGGTGAATGTTCAAATGCTGGCACACATGCACACACACAGACATATCTTCTAGCAAATTCACAAAAAAGGTGATATATTATGAAATGAATTGTGTGAACGTTGTATTGTTCAAGTGCTAAGAATATATTTATACGGAGCGTTTGTGTGAGTGGAAGTGAAGAGCACGCTCTTTTTTCTATATATATATTTTTTTTTTTTTGAAAATAATTTTATTTAAAACAATTGCAATTTGTCTTGATTATTTGTCAGTTGTTGGCGGCAGCTGTATGGATGTGGCCATTGCATGTCATGGATATTGAAGACAGAACACGATGTTTTCTTTGAAATATTCTTCAAAATGCAAAAGGAAAATATGAAAAAAAAAAAAAATAATTATAATATTCTTAAAAATTATAATTGTTTCTATCCACCCATACATATATATGAACATGCCATGTAGTCACTCATTAGGCAAAGATTTCATTTTGAGATAATTTTTCACAAAAATGGTCATCATGTGTGCAATTTGGTGATCGAAAGATAAAACGCTTTTGGTTCGGCTACTGTGGGTTGGCAAGGAAATAATAATGAAAACATAGCTTTAGCTATTTCCTTAAATTTGTTCGTTGGCATTGGTTTTACGTGCCACCCCAATGTAAGAAGCTAAACCCCGTCTAATGTAATTCATTTTTAGCTTTGCCAGCCGTTGTGGCGCGCATTTATTTTATTTTTTCATTTTTTTTTTTTTTTTTTGCAAATGAATTGACGATGTGTAAATTTGGCCAGGTCTTTGTAGTTATGCGAACGAATCATTTCAAATGCAATAAACATTTGGCTTCTGAAAAAAAAAAAAAACTGAAAAAAACCTGCAATATCTGATTTTGTTCAAATCGCTACTGAATGCATAGCGATTATGTTATGGCCGTAGGCAGGGAGAACATGGAGTGGAGAGGAGCAGAGTACTGCTTTGTTGTAGGTTATTTCCATGTACACATTTATAAATTATGTTCATGGTGTGAGTCAAATCAACGTTTGTGCATGATGAGCATGTGTGAGCGGGTTATTCATTCAATTCATTTAAATCACCAAAACCCCGTATTGAGTGTGCCGATGATCTCCAATTTATCAAAATGGGAGTGCTTTAATTGTCTTTTAATCAATTGACCTTAAAACCCAATAGATTAATGACAAAATACAACTACACTAAGAACAACAACAAAAATAATGGCAATTGTTGTTAGTCATGGGAATGTGATATCTATTTTTCCGATACAATTTATAACCGACTACCTTTGGGTGTCCAATTTTGGTATGTATTTTAAATCTATTGGTAATTTTTCAAAAAATAAAGAAAAAATCCTTCCAACTGCCATGAAACTGTATGCGGTTTTAAGTCCATTTGCTTTAAAAATTGATTATTTACTTTAATCAGGTCACTGTGCACACAGACATATGGATAGCACTCGAGATTTTTTAGTTATTTTTATGCAGAGCATCGATTTACTCATTTCCACTCGAGAGTGAAACTCGCTCGCGAGCGGAAATGCTCGAAGAGTGGGAGTTTTATAAGGAGTTTGCTCTTCACTCTATTGTTTTGAGTGGGAGCTCTTTCGAGTCACTCCTGTTTGGCAAATTAGAATGGGAGCAGAATCGCTTTTGTGTTCAAGAGCAAAAGCTAAAACGTATCAGTCGGTTTTGCGACAGATGTATACCCTCAGCCTAGCGTTATAAGTGTTCAAACTGTTGACCCTTTATGGGGGAGGTACTAAAAGAAGCGGGAAGGAGGAGTCTGGTTGAGAGATATTTATAGAAAAGCATTTTTGATTTGTTTCGCAAGTTATGAGAGATGTAAATACTGAAAATTGTGACTTTTTGTAAAGAAGGTACCAGAAGGGGTAGGCCGATATATTCCATCTTCACACCAGATATTTCGTTAGTAAATATATTGGGATGTGCGAAAATTAAAGAGAATCGAATGTTTTTTTCGATTTTATCAGCGTTTTGTTATTTAAAATTTTGACACCCAAAATAAGCCGATATCTACCATTTTCAAAACATATCTTGAGTTGATAGAAGTATGGGAATGTGTGCTTATTTCATGAGAGATAGAATTATTTAAAATGTTGACCCGTTGTGTGGGAGGTACCAGATGGAGTGAACCGATGTATCCCATTATCACACCAGGCCTTGTGTTAATAAAAATATTACGATGTGTGAAATTTGAAGACAATCTTATTTCACATTTTATAGGAGTTTTAATTATTCTAAATTTCGTCCGTTTGTGTGGGAGGTACCATAATGAGTGGTCGTCTTCGTACCAGATCTTGTGTTGGTAGAAATATTGGAATATGCAAAATTTGAACATAATCGGACTATTATTTCAAATTTTATAAAATTTATAACTTCGGTCGGTATTTCATTATAGCACCGACAAAATATTGGGATTTGCTACTTTTCTATAAAATCGAATGATCCTTTCTCTTTGTATGAGGTAAATAATTTTCTTTGGAAAAGTTGTCCTTTTGTGGGGGGAGGTACCAGAAGAAGTAGGCCGATATTGTCCATCTCCGAACTCCATTTAAGTTTGACATTAATATTACGCACCAAATCGGATACTTCCTTCGAGCCAGCCAGCCAGACAGACAGACGGACGGCGAACATCGCTAGATCGACTCCCAATGTCATGAAACGGATTTGCTCCAAAGAGACCTTTATTTCGTTTTTTATTTATTTATTTATTTATTTATTTATTTATTTTTTTTTTTTTTTGAGATAAATACATGCTTTTAAATCCCCTTTCGCCTTCACTTTCACGTCGTCATACAGGACAGACCCTTAATATTTCAATAAAATACCCTCGTTTCTTTGACAAACTTCTTGCGTACGAATTGTAGGCCATGGCTACCATTTGTTATTTCGATTAATTTTATTATTACTGCATTCAATTTGGAAAAAAAAAATATATTTCATTGTAATTTATTATAAAATTCTCTTTGGCAAAAGAAACAAATGCTTTTCTTTCAGATACTTTCGATTTTTATTTTATGGTTCGATTATTATGCAAAGGCAACAAAAAACAAGAATGCAAAACAAAAATGCCTTGGGCCCATTTGCGATGTAATATATTGGTATTTTCAAAATGTTTACGACCACGACGACGACACCCACCATTTTCTTGTTTCGAGGCAAAACACCTCGCAAGCCCCATTACTCGCTCTCCTCGCAGCAGCTATATGGGCATATTCACTGCTGATTGTCTTATATCTTGTTTTATGTGTTTTATATGTTCATTTTATTAATAATAATTACACCAAACAAAAAAGGGGGGGGGCAGGAGTGCAAGGTGTCGCGATCAATTGACGATTTATTTTATTGGTCAAGTTCTCTATGAAAATGAGGGAGAACCAGAAAAAACATCATTGCTAATGGCCATAATTGAAATAATAATAGAGTAATGACAGCACATTGGAATCGGACATGACAAGAACCACACCGCAAACGGCAATAAAACAATAAAATTAATTATTTTAATGTTCATTTTATTCATTAAACAATGAATTTATTGTTCAAATCTTTAATATGTCACGTTGCGATCTTTTATCTGATTTGTGATAATTTTTCTTTCGTTCGAAAGAAAACCTTAAGGCAAATAAATTAAAATAGAGGTGTTACATAAGCAACTAAAAAAAAAAGATCGTAAACAGAGACACATAAGTCTGCAATTTTCTAGTTGGAGATACCCGTATTTTATAAAACAAATATCTCACAGATTTAGAGCTACAACTGCATCATGACACGCCTCAACATGACTTCATTTTATTTTTCTTTTTCTTGGCGGCAAGAGTTTTGTGGCTGAGCTGACGACGACGACGACTCTCTGTCTGTCTGTCCGACATGTGCATGATATTTCCGTGTATGAGTAGAGTAGCCGGGCTTTCAAAGCAAGCGTGTAAAGTTAGCTATTACTGACTAGCATCTTTGCGCTTTGCATCACAGCATTTTTCCAGCAGAATTTCAAAAGCGGCATTATTTGAGTTTTGTGTTTTCATTGTTCATTTTGTGATCTCACAATGGTGAACAAAATCGACAACACAGGCGGCATACACACACACATGCACATGTACCCTGTACACAATCAAGATGATAATTGTTGGCAATTAATTGACAACAAAAACAACAAGCGACAAAAACAAATAACATGAAAGTAATTGGTTAAAACGCTCGTATCAAGATAGATTACCGGTAATTGATAGAAGAACAAATATTGCTTTTGTTGTTGTTGATTTTTTGCGGATTTCAACGAATTGATTGCACCCGAGGTGATTCAAATCAATGTAATTCGAGGAAATCATTCGATCATCGGGTGAAAGCCATTCAAATTAGAATGTCATTATTATTTAAAATATTTTCGGAGAAATAATTACAAACCAAATTTGAAAATCGTTATTTTAGTTTTCAAATGCAACTTTGTAATTGTAATGACTCAATTGGGGTCTCTTGGAGAAAATTTGAACAATATTGCAAAATTCGAAATATTTTTCCAAATACAGTATGATATATGTCTCAAAGACTTCTTACAAAAATTCAGCCTCAGGTTTTAAGATATCTGATGTAAGTTCCAGATTTGGAAGATGTACGCAAGAGAACTATCATCATTATGGTTAGCGAGGTTCCAATAATACGACTCGAAGTCGAAGTCGAAAACGTAATTTTCTATCTCTCTCAAACAAATATTGGAATAGGATGATATTCAGTAAAAAGCAGCAAGAAACAGCTGTTCGTTAAATTTAAGGCTGTTGAAGAAAACCGAAACAATTTTTATTGTGAGAAAAATTTGTGATCAGCTTATGGTGCTAGGCATATTTCAGATTTGCTCCTTTTCACTCGGGAGCGAAGCTTACCCGCCGGCAGAGGCTTACTTGCTCGAAGAGTGGGTATTTTAAAGGAAGTCTTCACTCGTTTGTTTTTGTGAAAGCTCTCCCGGGTCACTCCTCTCTGAAAAATTAGTGTGGGAGCAGAATCTCTGAAAATAGAGCAATATCGCAGTTCTAAGGGAAAAAAAAAATAATTTTGTTTGCTGATTTGTGTGTGTGCACAACAATGAATATGCCTTAATGTTGCTGTGTACGAGAGAGAGAGAGAGAGCAAAACCTCGTTTTGTTACAGTTCCGTTTTGATCAGTTATGTGTTACTTCAGTTTTGAGTTTACAAACAAGAGAGAGAGAGAGAGAGAGGGAGGGAGGGAGAGAGTGAGTCGAATACAAAAACGGTGTGACAAAAATTAAAAAAGTGATCGGTAAGAGTAGAATCTAGTCGCTTTTGAACGAATTTACTCCCACTCCTATATGAGGGATATCGGCAAATTGAGCGCTTAGGAGTGCTCCCGCTCGAATTCGAATGAGTACAAATTAAAACTCAAATATGAACTTAGTTTATACAACAGAATAAGTTAGTTTTTTGCGAAACAGAGATAGATAGAGAGAAAGCGTTTTTGTTACAGTTCCGCTTTTGATAAGGTAAGTTTTACTTCATTTTTATAAATATTTTTTTCGTCTGTTGAGAGAGAGAGAGAGACGAATGTTGTTAGCAAAACACAATCGAGTGCATTTTTGCACATTAATGTTCGAATGGATGTAAGAGAGAATTTGTCAAACAAGAGAGGTACAATGAGAACAATTAGTGGTTAAGGAGGAATAAAAGGGAACGTAATATTGCAATATATGAAAAGCTTCCATATTTTCTAAAACTTTGTGGCTTGAGCATGATTATTAAAAGCGTTTACCTTTACGTAAACAATATAGAAAAAAATAAAATAAATAGAAAAATAAATAAATAATATAGATTCTCCTTGTTTATGCCTCTATCGATGCGACTTTTATAAAATTATTTATAAGTTTTTTTATTAAGCATATCTCAACCAATTCAGATGCAAAAAGTAAAAAAATAGGTGAGCTACACAGTTTACAGATAATTATCTTCCACACCGTTACAACAACAACAACACCAAAAATGAGTACTTTGACTTCTCAACCATTCTCTCTTATTAAATACATTTGAATTTAATGAAGAAGAATCCTGAGCATGAACACTTCAATAAATGACTCTATACCTAACTCGGAGTGCGGCAATGTTTTTTGCCTTGTAATTTTGTAAGCCCCTGAAAAATTGCCCTTGTATGTGTTAATGTTAATGCTTGTGTGCGTTTTATTACAACGTAGGTGTCAAACCAACAAAATATTTCTAATGTAAATTAACCAAAGTTGGGCAGACCTTGAAAGCTGTTTACATTTGTAAAAGGCAAGTCTATGGGTGTGTGTGTCTGTGTGCGTCTGTTTGTATTTTTGTGTATTTTTCGTTTGGTAACCTTGGTTTTTGATTAGATTTCTTTCTTGACACAACACCAACAACAACAACTACTACAACCACAGAGACATTTTTATGAGCCTCCACTTGGGTTACAGTGCGTCTACCCTCTTTACAATCTTAATGGCCAGGCTAACTGGTTACGCTGGTACCTTTAAGTGTTATAGGCATTTTGGGGTTTTTGATGTTTGTGTTCCTCCCCACTCCCCAGAGCGACTCCTCTCTCTGTCGCCCTCTCCGTTACTTTGATTTAGTTTCTACTCACGAGTTTTGGATATTTCTATTCTGTCGACTGAATCAATGATATTGTGTGTGTGTTTGTATGTGTACACGTTTAGCTGTTTGTTACATCAATATAATAACCAAAAAGTTGATGGTTGGTGACGAAATATCAAAAAAAAAAAAAAAAATGTTAAAGTTGTTACAACACTTCACATTAACGCATAAACGTGAAATTCTTTTGTATTCTCCGGTGACTGACTGTTGGGCATCATAAAAAATTCAAATAAAATGAGAATAAACTAAGCACGTGAGTTCAAACTGCTGCGTGTTGCTTTGGGAAAGGCAAAAATGTGTGAGGGTGTGTAATGGATAGAGTATCACAGAAGGAAGACGAAGAACATAAAAAAGTTTACATTTATTTTGGAAGACTGAAAATAGAGAGATGGTATTCAATTTGTTTAAAACTTAAAGACACGTGCAAGTGAACACAAAGGCCATTAAGATATACAAAATTTCAAAATCTAAAAGATAGGAAACGAAATTTTTAAATTTTTGGTATTTTTATAAAATAGTTATTTTTATAAAATAAAGTTAATAAAATATCAATAATAATAATAATATTAATAATAATAATAATAATAATAATAATAATAATAATAATAATAATAATAATAATAATAATAATAATAATAATAATAATAATAATAATAATAATAATAATAATAATAATAATAATAATATAATAATAATAATAATAATAATAATAATAATAATAATAATATAATAATAATAATAATAATAATAATAATAATAATAATAATAATAATAATAATAATAATAATAATAATAATAATAATAATAATAATAATAATAATAATAATAATAATAATAATAATAATAATAATAATAATAATAATAATAATAATAATAATAATAATAATAATAATAATAATAATAATAATAATAATAATAATAATAATAATAATAATAATAATAATAATAATAATAATAATAATAATAATAATAATAATAATAATAATAATAATATAATAATAATAATAATAATAATAATAATAATAATAATAATAATAATAATAATAATAATAATAATAATAATAATAATAATAATAATAATAATAATAATAATAATAATAATAATAATAATAATAATAATAATAATAATAATAATAATAATAATAATAATAATAATAATAATAATAATAATAATAATAATAATAATAATAATAATAATAATAATAATAATAATATACATATGTTTAATTTTTTATTTATGAGTCTAATTTTCTTGCAAATTTATAATTCAAACTGATTGCGGAAACTATTTTTATCCTTAATTTTCAGAAAAAAAACACTTGTATTGCTTCTTATGTAACTAAATATTACCCCAAAATTTTTTCATTAAAATCTATAAATAATTTGCATAGAAATTCGAATTCCACATATGAGTCATAATCATAATTATTCATAGCACGTTCTGATAGGCAATCGGCCAATGTAAATATTATCCACTGATCAAAAAAAAAATATTTGTTCTCATACATATTTACAATGTCTCACCAAAAAAAAGACGCATAAAATGTAGCTACAAAATAATTTTGTGCGGTTACAAAAACAACATATCCTTCACCTTAATTTTTAATAAAACAATTTATCAAAACAAATAACATTTTCAGATGAAATTTTAAATGCGGCAACAGAAATGTTGGATGTTCTATTTTCGTCAATATCGGCAAGAACGTTTGTAAAGATATATGGGCACAATGTGTGCAGGTGTGCGTGTGTGTGGTTGTGCGTTTATATGAAATTCATGGCCCGTGTGGCGGCGTTTGTACGCACTGCTTTTAATTTTCATAGAACTATGTTAAGATGCAAAATGATTTATAGTCGGTCCCAAACGAATATTTACAATGTATGCACATATCTATAATGCGGACATTACGCCCATTCATTCAGTCACTCATTCAGACAGAAAGGCGGACAGACAAACGGAGCGACAGACAGTTGGGCAGTCTGTTGTTATTCACGAACGAACGCTAACCAAAATGTGGCATTAATTTTGTAATAGATGGTAGCTTTGATATTCTGTGAATAAATTTTGAAAAGCCGAAAGAAATTGGTGCATGACCGAAAAATTGAAACAGCCCAAGGCGGCCATCCGCAAGAGAAGAAGGCATTGTAGCTTCAATGCATTTTAAAATGCAATTCTATTTCGATGAAACGCATATTTAACTTAGACCCCGGAGGCAAATTGGAAGATGATATTATTCAAATATGCTCACATGCTGGCCATTGAGGTCATTTAGACTTACCCTCTTTTTGCGCGGTGCATCCTCTTTGAAATCCATAACGATACCCTCATCGGACGTTGAGACTGATGTGGTGCGTATTCGGGCACTGGCCGAGGCATCATTTGTGATAACGCCCATATTGTGACCATCGTCACTTAGGGGCGGCGATGAAGATCCCGAACTCCATGAGGCCGATGAACTACCTGGACTGGAACCCCATTTATCTGCAAGAAAAAAAAAATGAAAGGAAATAAACGAGAGAAACAAGAGACAATAATAATAAAAATATTTTTGAGTGTAATTCTTTGCCCATATAGATGGAGGAATTAGGGGTAAATAATCAAATGGTCAAACAGTCTAAAGGCGTTAAATCGCACTATATAGTCGCCCAATTTACCGATCTTGGACCAGAAATAGGCCTCCTAGTAGGCCATTGTTACGGGTGCTGTTTGGCATATGTTGACAAGTCAAGCTCTTGCTTTTTGTTCAAAAAGGTTGAATATCATCTCAGGGTAACGCTAAGCATTCACAGTTATGTTACGATTCTTTGAAGGAGTACGGTCCACTGATGCCACCAGCCCATAAACCGCACCAAACGGTGACTTTTTCTGAATGCATTGGGAGCTTTTGCAATGCTTCTGGCCGATCTTCACTCAAAATTGACAATTTTGGCTTTATATACCCATTGAGCCAATAATGAGTTCGTCGTCAAATAGAAGAAGCGCGCGATAAACTTTCTGAATAAAGCACGCTTTTGTTCGTTTGTACAACGATTAATGGTTATACTACTACTACTCCCCCTCTTCATACTGGATCTAAAATTCAAAATCATTTCGCATTTTATGGAAATATTGACCCTTTTGGGGGATGTATAAGAAGGAGCTGGCTTAGGGTAATACAAATAGTGTTTGAAACAGGTTTGAAAACCGACCTCTTTTTGACCAGATCCTTTTATATACCGTTCATACATTTTTAAAGTGCTTATATGCACATTTCCTATCGAACCCACCGCATACACAAACTTCAAAAACTTTCAAATATAAATGGTTTATTATTAATGTGTCATTCCGTGTAATAACAACAATTCATCATGACAGCTAATTTTGAAATAAATCACGATGACAAACAAAAGAAAGATTCCCATACATCACGGCATGATGATAATGAAGTCATAGCGTTAGTTGGGAATATTTGAAATGTGAATTCAGAATTTGAAAAAAAAAAAATGCAAAACCTAACTCATCAAATCGAAATTTTTGAAAAAAAAAAAAAAAAAAAAAAAATAAAAGTTGCGAAAAATACAAAAATTGAAAATTAGCTGATATTTGTATATTAACAGTTATTTAATAAGAAGAAAATATATGCTCTAATTGCTACCAAGGCCTCTGTTAGGTTAATCAGTGAGCCCATCTGATAAATAAATTTGCTGTGAAAAGTTAATGAGATTTCTACTACTAAGTTTATTGTCAAAAGTAGATTTTTGACCGACCTTATGTAGGCCTCGTAGCTAAATATCAGTTAGCTCAGAATAGCTCCTTTTTGTTCGAGCCAAGGTCTATTTATAAATTTCTCCTCATCAATACTAGCTGATTACCAGAATAGTTAAAAAAAATCTTAAGCGTATATATTTTGACAATAGTTGACAATAAGTTCTACCAATACATACTGATGTTTTCAACATTAATTTTTTAACATCACAATTTTTGGGTTTCAAAGTTATCGATTTTTTTTTTATCCCACAACTGATCTGAAATACTTTTAAGATATCAACATTTTTGAATAGTTTTCAAAACAATTAAATACAATCAATTTTGGCCACAAGGCATCTGGTGAACGGGAAATCAAGATGGCTCTTCGAAACATATTTTTTTTTTAAATTTTGTTGACGATTTATCACAACGATTTTTTGACAATCTTACGATTTGATATAATTAATACCTAATATCCCTTTTCGTATGAATGATGTTTCACAAAACCAAAATTATTTAAAAATGTGAATTATTCACAAGATTTAAAAATAATAGAAACCCTGATACACTCTTTACTTTACTTTCAATGTCTGTGGCATAATTGCTGATGATTTCATGTCACTGCCAATTGATAATTGTTTTTTCCTTCTTTCCTCCTTCTTCTTCTTGTCGTTCATTTACGGTTGCTATGTTCGTTTTCTGTTTTCTGTTTTCTTTGCGACGCTGTAAATCCAAATCACATTACTCGGTTAATGACCAATACTTACCTCCATTTTTGGGTGACTTTGGACAAGATGACAGTGTAACCAAAATCATGGCCGCATTATTTTCATTCATTTCCTCTTCGTCGTATTGATCGCCGCCACCATTGCATTCCGTTGCACACGACGGTGGACGTTTGCGTGAACTGGAAAGAAACAGAGAAAGAAAACGAATTAGCAACAATTAAAATAAATTTGTTAGGAGGTAATACAAAAAAAAAAAAAAAAAAGAGAAAAGAAAATTGCAAAACAAGCTGCCAAACAAATTGCATAACCCGAAAGCCACTAAATAATGTTCAGAAATGAGATTTCTTTTTTTTTTCGTTTTGTTTTTCTTTTGTTTTGCTTTTCAAGATATTTTTGTAATTAAAATGTGACCTTGAAAAGCCAAAGACTTGTCAAGAATAGCAACAATACTGCTGGCGTCATAACAATATGGCAGCGAATGGTAAGGTGATCATTTCATTTCATCTCAACTCAACTCAATTAATGCTGCTGCCTGCAATTGCCTTCACCTTCTCCTCCCACAACCACAGCCACTGCTAGACACATTGACACTTGATGAATGGTAACATGGCCAAGCTAAAGATGTCATGGCATACAATAACAACAACAACATTTAGGGAACATGTCGTCTTGCTAAAGCCAACGGAAGAAAAACATTTGTTTTTCAAATGATTTCCTGAAAAATGATTTTTTTTGTTTTACTTTTCCGACGAATTCAAATATCAGCTCATAAATTTTGTCATTGAGAGCATTTGTTCCAATCGACGTTCTAACATTCGAAATTTATTCATTAATTCTCAGAGCAATACCTACCAGACCCGGTGTCTCTAAGGCTATTTATTTGTTATTTGTTTTTGTTCGTTCTATTAATCCCTTGGGCCACAAAAAAAAAAAAAAAAAAAAAAAAAGAGACAGCCAATAGATTCCACTTCCAAGAAAATTGAAAAAACCAACAACCAAACAATGGGTCTCTGTGACACGCAAGCTGTTGGTATTTCAAAGGAAAAATGCCGACTCAATGTCATTACGTAGGAAAGCCGGCAAAACACACACATACACACACATAAAACGAACACCCATAATGGTGAAAAGTTGATGCTTCTCGATCATACGTTTTGTTATTTTCATGGGAAATTCCAGAAAAGTAAACACAAACACACTCACACACAAATCAACAATTAGATGTAATTTAACAACAGATGTGTGTTTATTTTTCGTAAAAGGTTTCCATTTTTATTAAAAATATCTAAAAATTATTTTGAATCCAAAACATTATTGTGGGTGTGTTTAATTTATTTGCAGGTTGTTGTTCCTACTCACTGACCTTCCGCAAATGTGTGTTTGAGTCATTTTCGCAAAAAAAAAAAAAGAGCAGAGAGGAACAAATACAAACAAACACAATGAAATACACAAATAAAAACAAAATGTTCTGAAAACAACCACAAATCTAAATTGAAATCTACCAAGAAGCCGCCATGACAGCCACAGAGTCGAAGTGGCATGAAAGCTTGCAGAACGATATTTGTGACGAGGAAATATAGTCGGGTTGAGTTTTGGGCAACGGGGTTTGTTGCAAATTTTTGTAAAACTGGCGGAATTGGAAAAATGGAATAAAGATCAGATCTATTCAGGGTGAGATAAAAAAACCGCAAAAAAGTCATACGACATAAGTTTTAATTTTTTTTTTAAATTTTATGAATGAAAGCAAAAATTGTCGGAAATAACATCAATTTTAGAATAGGTTTAGATTTGTTCGAATTGGTCATCTTTGGCCTTCAAACGGCCAATGAAACGGTCACACGCTGCCCGAATGTTGCTCTGCGGTATTTTGGAACATTCCCGTCGGAACGCTTCAGGTGATCGACACTTTGGTATTTTTTAGTGCCAACCTTGCATTCCAAAATACTCCAGGCACAATAGTACAACGGATTGGTATCCGGAAATTTTGGGGGCCATTGTGCGCTGGAAATGAAGCATGGAAACTCATTTTGTAACCATTCCTGTTGGAATGTCCAAGGTCTGCGGCCAAAATGTTTGCGTGCCCAAGGCTTCGAAACAACCTCCATAATATTTTCGAGATAATATTCGGCATTTATTCTGATGCCTCGGTCCGTGGCCGGCGCTTGAGTTCTGGTGGCCAACCGAAGGTGCACATTTCAGCTGACCTCTTAGGCAAATAAAAACGATCATTTTGTTTGTTTAAAAATTGCTGGACAACGAATGTTTTCTCATCGGAGAAAACCAAATTCGGCAGCCACTACTTTCAGCCAAGCGAAGCATTCTTTAGCTCTTTTGAGTCTATTTTCTTTCTGTTGCGGTGTAAGTTCTTGCACTTTTTGGAATTTCAATGGCTTTACCCCGAGCTCATTTTTCAATATTTGCCGAATGGAATATTGCGATATGTTCAGCTCACGAGCCATTTTTCGGAAACTGTGATGCGGGTTTCGATGAAGACGCTTCTTTACTTTTCGAACCATTTCTGCTGATTTTACTGCTGTCTTCCGTCCCCTTCCTTGACGTCGGGCTACGCTACCAGTATCGCGGTAACGAGCCATGGTACGAGACACAAAATGTTTATTCACACTTAAATGCTGGGGTGGTCTAACGATAGCCACTTGTGGTTTTCCAGCCACATATAAAGAAATCACACTATCACGCTTGAATTCCATCACGAATAACTTTTCTTCTGGGAAATTTTCACCAAAATGCTTTTGTACGCCTGTAAACAGTATAATAAGCTGTCACTGGAATAATTTTAACAGCTGTCGGACGAGTGGCTTAGAAATGAAATGAGCAGTCTGAAGTTGGTACCAGTTTTTTCATCTCACCCTGTATATAGATTTTCCGTGAAAATGAAAATAAGGCATTTAAAAAATGAAATTTGAATCATTGTCACTAAAAGTCGAATAAATAAGTACTTATTTACCGACTTGGGCAACTTATAATGTTTAGTTAAATTCTCATTTATCGAATTGTTGATGCCAAGAAATTACTCGTTCAGTGCGACAAGTCCCTAATAAGATAATGGGTTGGTAGTCAGATTTGTAATGAGAATTGTTGACAGAAGTAAAAATAGTTAGAAGTTGTATAGCTATCTAATAATGACCAATAATGGCAAGAAGGTCAAAAGATATTTTTTGGTCCCATAGAATTTGTTGCATTATAGCATTACATGTTACAAATGTATCAAACATTAAGTTCTATCAATGCCAATTCCATTTTTAAAGTTCTGTTTAAAAATAGGTCATACTCTTTTTTTAATTAAGAGCTTTAAGCCCTCCGGCGTTTCTCCAGATTTCCAAATCGCACTTTCCAACTCAAATTTGTGTAAATTTCCGTTTGTTGTTTGCGAATTCGCCGTCACAAATCACACCCTCACACACACTCGTCGTCATCAACTGAATTTGCAAAGTTATTTTGTTTTTGACAAACTGTTGCTAAGCAGGGTTTGGCATTTTGGAAAAATAAGCAACTAGCAGCCATCTAGGCAGCAAGCCGTTAGGCCAAACCGACAGCCAACCGGCCGGCCTCAATTGAATAACTCTTTGTGTGTTTTTATTTTTGTTTTTTTTTTTGGGTTTCGGCATTTATTTCGCTTGTATATTCTAACATGTATTATTTTCATTTTTGTTGCTGCGGTGTTCTACTGTGTGATGACGTTACACTGACATTTACTGACGTACTCTCCTAATGCTTGGTGTGCGCTTGAGTAGTTTATTTATATATCTACAAACCTACAGCTACATACATACATATGTATGTTTGTAGTTTGTGGTATTGTCAGCGAAATTGGGGGATGGCTGGGTTGGGTTTTCAATGCCATCACCAATACCACCGTGTGTTTTACGTTGTATTGTTTTTGTTGTTCTATACTACATCCAGTAGAGGGTTGGGGGCACAGCCTTGTCCATGTTGGTGAATCAAAGGTATGTGGCGGCGGCATGGAGGTGAGTACGTCATAATAACCATTTCATATTCATTTACTCGTTCATTCTGTTGCTCGCACTGAGGATGATGATGACGGTGGAGGTGGAGGTAGTGATGGTGGTGCTGGCGATGAAACCTTTCAAATGTTTACAAATAAAAATAACAACAACAATACCTTTTGGAGAGTGTTCATTTCATTAGAGTATTGTTTCCATGTGTTGTTGTTGTTGCTGCTGCTGTTAGAGAACATGGCAAATAAAAAAAAGAGTTGCTGGATGATGATGACGACGATGATGGTGATTCATTCAATTCCTTGGTTATTTATTTATTTAGAATCGTTGTTGTTGTTGTTGTTGTTGTTTCTTTTTGCAATTCATTTGAATGCTCCATTTTTTGTGTTGGTTTTGTTACAGCGGAATTTTATGTTCGTGATAAATTCCACAGATACCATTGTTTCGAGGCAAGATATAACCTTGCATGTATTGTTTTTCTGTTGTCGTTAGAAGTTGGGAAATTCTTCCCCTATTGTGTGTCGCTGTTTGTGTGTGTGTGTCAGAGCTTTATTTGCAAAAATGTAAACTTGTTTTGCTTGAATTGTGCTGGGTATCCCCATAAACATTTTGGCTCAAAGGCCTGGCTGCGTATACTTAACATAAGGTCCAATTACATTTTGTTAAGTATACGCCAGCAAGACCAGCGGGCCAACCAGCCACCAATCTGTCCATAACCTTGACATAACCTTCTTCAGTAGATGTATGTACAACCTCTCCCTCTCTCTCCCCAACGAAACACATTCATCAACAACCTGCGCACTGCCTTCTCCAGCAGCGTCTGTATTTGCCATTATTTGTGTCTTCCAGCAATTGTAGATAAGCCATAAATTTATTCCAGCTTTAACAACTCCAAATACAAAGAATGGAAGTATTGTCTGTAAGTCTGTGTGCGATTTTTTTGAGAAAGTTCAACATCCCTTCAGGCTTTATGTTCAGCAAGAAGTATTTTTATATTGACGCGTCGTCGTCTGATACTTGCCCAGGATGAAGACGCAAAAAAGGGAAGAGAAAGAAAAAAAAGCAAAGACCGACAACATCAATTCTATGCTCTCAATTCAGTTAATATTCATTATTGCCTCAGCCAATCGCATTTCATAGTTAGTCCTTTGTGTTGTTGTTGTGTATCCTTAAAGCATTCAAAGGAAAACGGTTGTAGCAGATTATTTCCCAAGAAGACCCAAAGCTCTGCAATAAAAAAAGTGCAGACAACGATTTAAACAGTCGTCTAGTCAGAGAATACCCAATTGTCGCCGCCATTCAATTGGAAGGAGTCTTGAATAGCTTTTTGTCATCAATCGAGCGGTAAATGGCGTTTAGAAATTATAGATTTAGGAGAGGGAGAAAGAGAATGGAATATATTTTAAAATTTAAAATTAAATGATTTCATTGGATTCAAATTTGGGGAGTTGTGAAAGAATTTAAAATTCAGAACACAGGAAGTTGTGAGTTGCGTTTAGGGCGACCTGGAGGTAGGTTAAAATTTTTCTGAGCAGACAAAGTAACAAAAGTGACTTAAAGTCCTGAAACTTATTATGAATTTGCTGGAGACATATACAGTTTCCAAAGTGAGAAGTGGTTTTTAGGAAACCCCTCAAAGAACTCAAAAAATCAACAATTCTACTTTTTTCTTTCTTTTAAAAAATAATTTGAAAATAATTTCCTTGTCTCAGTTTTATTTAATTTTTTGTTTTGATAAAAAAGTAAAGGAGAATTTATCTTAAAAAACTTGAATCGATTTTTACAAAGTCGACTGTGACCGGTTGTCAAAATTAACCGTAACAGTAAAGAGCCGATTTTCTTTAATTTTTTATGGCTAATTTAGTACATCTAAATGTAGAATTTAATTGTTCAATTTTTTGCGAATAGAAGTCATTTTTATTCGGAGAACGTCAAGAAGACTGATAAAATTTTTTGAAAAAATTTAATACCCCCAACCTTGTGGCTGCCGAGGGAATATTTTCTGTGATTTAGACACCATGTCAAAATTGTGCCTCATCGAAGTAACGGTTTTGATTTAGATTTTGAGTTACCGGTTACAAAAATCGGTAACTTTAAAAGCCAAAATTTTGATATAAAAATGAGTTAAGGTTGAAAACACTGGTATCCATCAGTAGGTCTTAGAGACTACTTTGATTTTGTGGCTAGCTTACCGATAAATTTCGTTAATTACCGAAATTATATGCATTTTAATTTTACCGACTTTTGTCGATAACTCAAAATATGAATTAAAGAATCCCACTACAGGTCTGTTTGAACGAAATCCATTTCAGGATATTTGGAATATATTAATTTTTTGAGTTTGGATGGTACGCATATTGTATCTCGTATGGTATCTCCATAAAAAAAAATACAAATTTTGAAGGTTCACCGATATTATACAGATCGAATCCTTTCGGCACTTCTCCCATAAATGGTCTACATTTTGAACAATAACATTTATAAAATGTGATATGGGTTGACAAATTACTTCAAAACTTCGTACTTCTCAATATTTCTTAAAATTTTAGATAAAGAGTAAAAATCGGACGTGCCGGCCATCACTTTCTGTCCACACCCCCATAAAGGGTTAAAATGTTGGCTAGTTAGTGAATCTCATACAGAGTATACGGTTTACAAGATTTCGTTCCAACTTTGTCAATCGTAATATTTGTATAACATCTACGTCAGGTGCGGAAACGAGAAACATGACCCACCACCATTCGGGTGAAAATCCTCCTCAAAAATGTTAACACTTTGAAATGAAGAATGTGTCATCGATTTTCTATAAAATTCACACTTAACCCCAAAATATGAACTAAATATTAAATTCAAAACTTGATTTATGTATACGGACAGAGGCTGAGGAAATTCAGATGTGGACATGGCCGATTGGTGCCCCCTAACTTCTTTTTGGAATCATTCGGGTACAGACTTTATACTATATATTGCAAAATCTCTCCACATTGCTGGTTAAAATTACCCACTTCGCCGAATTGTTTATCACCGTGTATTACTACACTTATGGTCAATGGCAATTAAAAATGAAATACTTTTTAACAAAAAAGTTAAGTTGCTAAAAATGCATTATTTCTTTAAAAATTTATTTTTTTCTCACAAAAAAAAAAGTAAAAAATTCCTTTTTTATCCTAGGAAGTATCACCTTTTCTACCTTTAAAGCATCGATTTTATGTTTGAAAATTGAAGGAACCTTCAAAATATTGACTTTACAAAAATATTCTTTGAATAAAATAGATTTAAAATTGCAATCACAAATAGAAATTGTATTATTCAAAAAGGATCCTCTGAATATGTTTTTTTTTTCGAGAATATGTCCCAATGCAATAAATTCCAAATCCTTCGAAATTGTAATTTATCCGAAATGTTTTTTTTTCCTACATTAGTATATTTTGTTTCTCGTATTCCTTTTCGTTGCTTACCTTACCTTTTGCTTTATAACTTTATTAGAAATGTGAGCAAGAAAATCTCTACTGTCCTGGCTGGGTATCATAAACAACAGCATGCCACAAGTCCATAAGAGATATTATTTTTCAGCTAACAACACCGGAGGCTAAATTCAAACAATGCCACCATCAACCGCCAACCACCATCGAGCAGCAGCAGCAGATGGACGTTCATATAAAAGCAATGAAATAAATTTGCAATCTTTTTTCTTTTGTACGAATTGCACATAAAATTTTATGATTTTGCTACCCATTTTTAGCCATAACAAAAAAGACTTGGCATATCTTGGATGGCTTCTTGGTGGACAAAGTCACCCCGCTTCCAAAAAAAAAAAAAAAGAAAAACATTTCAGGCCATATAACTTAAAACACCTGGATGTGTGTGTGTGTGAGAGAGAGAGAGTCTTGTTAAAATCTAACTCAAGGCAATGATCGTAATTCTTGTTTGTCGCTCGGGCCAAAGCAATGAGGACTAACAAAAGAATCTTCCTCTCTCACTCTTTCCATCTCCCTCTCTCCCCCTCTCTGAAAAGCCATGAGGCGTTAGATGGCAATTGATTTTCTTGAAATGGGATTTTAATAAATTTGCAAAATGTCCAACAAAAAACCGAAGAACAACAACACATGGCAGCTCAAATGTCCCGCTCATGTTTATGAGATTTCAGTGCATTTAAAATAATGCTTCTTTTAATTAACCAACAACAACAGCAAAAAACTAAACTAAAAGTGGTTGTTCACTCTTTGGCTGGAGGTTTTGTTGCTTTTATTGAAAATCATAAAAAGTAAGTTTCTTGTTAGTGAAATCGTTAGAAGCACTAAACGGTAGTAAATTAAGATTGAGATGAGGTTGTTGGTGTTTTTGTTGTTGTTGTTGTGATGCTCGAATATGAGCTAGATACATGTGTAGGAAAAATGCTGGTCAAAGCGAAGTAAAGGTGCCTTAAATGAGGCAAAAGGTTGTATAATAAAGTACGACGGTATAAGGAAAGCCGTCGAGAAAGTCTCTTCTAGAAATAAAAGGGTTTTTTATGGACGTCTCGGGGAACAAAACCTTCTATTTAAACTCTATAAATGAACAACGGGAGATACTATATCCTAGTAAAAGATAATTTTTGGAATCTTTAAAAATTCTAATTTTTAGCAGAATTTTAGGCCTTGCATCGTGATGTACGTGCTGTTTTCTTGTACGGTATTTCACGATGCTTACTTCAGGCCTATACAACTAGAAAAGCTTGCAACCACTAAAGCTCTAAGGAGTCTTCAATAAAAAGGTATGGTTTCGACATGGTAATAGAAGACCACTATACTCATACTTAGAGCTTTCGCAAAATGGGAATTTATTCAACAATTCTCTTTGAATGGAAGGCTTTCTATTGTTTTTCTGTGAACTGAAGTCTTACAGAGATAACAAAAAATATTAACAAAAAATATTCTTCATGGAATATTTAATAATTCAAAATTTTCAATGGAGCGAGATTTTTAGAGCTTTCTCACTATAACTCTCAATATATATTTTAGAGCAGACTTTTTATAAATGAAAGAGAGACGCAGGACTTCCATAATTAACAGCTTTTTATGAAAGAAAGAGAGAGGAGGAAAAGTGAAAGTGAGAGAGAGAGAAAGGAGGGAAGTGAACAGAGAGAGAGATAGCCTTCTATAGATACCATACATAGAGATGCTTTAACAGATAAAATAACCTTTCTATAAAAATTAGAACTTGTAGAGATAAAATATTTCCCATATGGTCATTACTTTCTGAAAGCTCACGCCAATTATTGCGTTAATTAAGAGCATTTCGGCACCAGTAACTACTGTGGAAACAGCATCCTAATCACTTATTTTAGCATGGATATTATATGGTCAGTTTATGTTTTTGCTAGCGAATAGATTCGAACCAGCGACCTTAGGTTTATCTGCTGTCTTTAAGACCCCAGGTAATGAAGAAAAGCCAAACAATTCTTGCTGCGTGTCTACGATTGAAGGCCTTCCTAAATTCTTTTTTTTTTATGGAAAAAATCCTTAAGGGTTTTTTTTTTTAGAAAAACACCCCATTCAGTAATATCGAAGGAAAGAAGACTACCTTCTGTACCCTCAACTTTCTGTTACCAATAAAACGTCAAACTTTAGATATGTTGCTCCTCCAATGTAGAGCAGTGAAATATTTGTTGACTTCGTAACTCGACCGTTTCATAGATACGACCATAAAATAACCGTTAGGCTGCTGTTTGGGAAAAGCTTCGCTGTGTATTGTTTCAAATACAGTGGTCGGTCGTAATGTTATTTCCACATTTGAGGTGGTGTGGTGTGTGTTCATTATTGCTGTGCAGCCAAGTGCCATTGTTTGTCGTTTGCTGCCGCTGGACGGATGGCCGTTCGTACGTCCCTCCATTCATCTGCTGTTGTTGCCTGGCTGGCCTGGCCGGACCATGTTCGAGGGGTATTATACGAGTGTGACTAAACCATAAATATCATCAATCTAATGATTGCTTCCTGGAGAGGATTCTTGTTGAAACGAAACGATCTTTGCAATGATCCTCATTCACAACGGCCGTGGTTGCTGTCGTTCGTCGTCGTCATGAGCCACTTGGGCATCAGCATCTCTTTGGTTTGCTTTGCGCATGTGCTGCTGCGTTTTGTTTGCAAATTTTCGTTGCTGGCTGCTGCAAATTGACATGCGAGTTACGTATAATCATACTACCCCTGATAAAATTGATAAGTTCTTGGAAACAATTAGCCAATAAAACGTGTACAATTATTGCACTGTAAGCATAAGTGAATTTGACATTCTTTAGTTTGACTTTATTTTATTTTTCCAGTTAAAACTGTCTGGAGCTGAGTATACAATTATTTACAAAAGTGTGTTAATCAAATTTCATTTAAAATAAACTGATGCTAACACTGCAATAATTAATTAACAAATAATACCTGTAGAATAAGTAAATTAAAAATGTAAAAGTTAGTCTTAGTTCCATCCTCTTAGTCGCAAGTCGACGAATAAATAAATAAAAGAAAGAAAAAAAAAAAAAAAAAACAATTTTTTTTTTTTTTAATAAACATAATTAATCAGGTTATCTAATTGGCGCAGTCGGTAGGATCCTTTAGGAATTAAAAAGGATCCAGTGAAACGTACCTAAATTATAAATAATTAAATAAATTCTGCGAATCCTACGGGACCCTCCAGGATTATAAAATAAACATTAGTGCAGTGAATAATTAAAAAAAAAAAAAAAAAAAAATTAAACACCACTAAAATAAACAATAGTGCAGTGAATAATTCAAAAAATTGAACACCACTAAAATAAACAATAGTGCAGTGAATAATTCAAAAAATTGAACACCACTAAAATAAACAATAGTGCAGTGAACATTTAAGTTAAGTGGACACCACTAGATAAAGGAAGTCAATCCTTTTTTTTTTTTTTTTCTCTTTTAAAAGTGTATTCGCAAAGGCAAAAAGTCTTCGACAAACGAAGAAGAATGGAGGAACAAGCTCACATCGCATCCGTAAATGTGGCAGAAGAACTAGCCAGAAAGGATCAACAATTGGAACGGTTACGCCAAGCATATCTAGAATTGCAACAGCAAACACAAGAACTACAACAACAACAGCGTAACCCGGTGTTATATGATACACAATCAAATAATGCAAAAGACAACATTTTAAAAACGATAAATCATCTACCCATTTTCACCGGCACCGGAGAAGTAACGGTGAACAGCTTTTTTAGTAGCACTGAGTACTTGCTGTCAACTATACAAGATGAAAATATTAAGAAGGAGGCCATAAGAACAATATTCTATAAAATAATCCAGGGACAAGCTAAAGACGTCATAATAAACATACCCACACCGGACAACTGGCAACTAATCAAGGAGACTTTAAAACTAAGGTATAGGCCGAACGTGGAACCACACAATATATATAGGATGATAGCCAACTTAAAAGTAAATTCGGTAAGTGAATTAATAATAGAGTTGCAGAATCTAAAATATAAGGCAGATGAGTTAATAGTTTATTACCGAAATGACCACTATATTGACTTATCAAACGTGGACAGTCTTTTAGTAAATACAGTTAAGGAAATGACACAAGGTACACTGTTAGACAAAATTTACGAAGAAAGAAACATTAATGATATATTAAAAATATTGACAAGAAGGAGATTTGAAGACACATGCATTAGGCCAGAATATAGGAAGTTTAGGACTAAAGACGACGTAACATTTAGACAAAATCGGTCGCAAAATAGGAATAATTTTAATCCGCAGATTAACAGTAATAACCAGGGATATAATCAACGGAATTGGTTAGGACAAAATAATTTTAGGTCGGATATTAGACAAGAACGAAATAATAATGATAATAATAAAACCTATAATAATAATAATAACGATAACTATAATAGGAATAGAAACTTTAATCATTCAGGACAGTATAGAGTCCAACAAAATAACAGTTATAATAATAACTATAATAATAGGAATCAAAATGGAAATTTTAATCATTCAGGACAGTATAGAGTCCAACAAAGTAACTATAATAATATGTCGGGAAATTTCAGAAGGTTTCAGCAACAGGTAGGAAACCCTAGGCCAAATTTCAGCCAAAATCGCTTGAATCAACCTAGGCAAGACCAGCAGGAACCTATGGAAATAGACAATATAGAAGTAGATAATTATCGAGTAGTAGGAAACTCTAAACCAAATTTACATCAGGATAACGGACAAGACCAAAGACAAAATAATTTTTTTCGGAAACAACCTCCGATTGTTTACCTACCATAACCATTACGATTAATAAAAGGAAATATAAAGCTTTGATTGATACAGGCGCAAACTTAAGCCTGATTGACAGTAAGGTAAAAGATTTTGAACGAGTTTTACTAAAACAACCTATAGAATTTAGCACCATAACTAGGAAGGACATAATTAAATTTGAAGTTATAACTGACGCACCTATGGAATTTAACTTACCAAATTATACAAAAATTAAGTGGAAAATGCAAGAGTTAAAAGGAAGAAAGTACAATTTTATTATAGGAGTTGATTTACTAAACCATTTTAACACGATGATAAATTTAATAGACGGACACATAACATTTAATAACAAGATTACAAAATTTTTAATTAATCCATATAAGGATTTGGAAATATGTTCATTGGAAAAACTGGAAGTTGACTTGGACAGAATTCAGTTGAATCATTTAAATGCAGAGGAGCATTTAGAAGTTACGAGAATTTTAAGAAGATTCGACAAAATATTTTTTAAAGAAGGGGACCAATTGACAAGTACAATGACAATAAAACATGAAATAAGAACGACAACAAATGAACAGATAAATTCCAAATTATACAGATATCCGCCACAACATGAAGAAGAAGTACGACGACAGATCAGGGAAATGGAGGAACAGGGCATAATTAGGAAAAGTTGTTCAAGATATTCAAGCCCATTAATAGTAGTACCCAAGAAAATAGATAATTCTGGAGAGCGTAAATATAGATTAGTGGTAGATTATAGGAAGCTTAATGAAGTGACGATCGATGATAAATATCCACTACCGAACATAGATTCAATTTTAGATAAACTAGGACGAGCACAATATTTTACTACCTTGGATCTAGCCAAGGGATACCATCAAATTCTAATAAGAGAACAGGACAGAGAGAAAACAGCTTTTGTGACACCTCACGGATTATATGAATTCATAAGAATGCCGTTTGGGTTAAAAAATGCCCCAGCGACATTCCAACGATTAATGAATGAAACACTAAGAGATTTCATTAATAAAACATGTGTAGTTTATCTGGACGATATACTTATTTTTAGTACTTCTCTTAAGGAACACGTTAAAGCCATAACGGACATTTTCACGGTATTGGAACGGGCAAATTTAAAAATACAAATCGACAAATGTAATTTCATGAAAAGAGAGACAGAATTTTTGGGGCATATTCTGACAAAGGAAGGACTAAAACCAAACCCCAATAAAATTAAGGTTATTCAAGAATTAGATTTACCTAAAACAGAAAAACAAATCAAAAGTTTCCTGGGATTAACGGGATATTATAGAAAATTTGTGAGAGATTATGCTAAAGTCGCACAGCCAATAACAAAATACTTAAAGAAAGGTGTAAAAATAAATTTAAGGGACCCTACATACATAGAAGCTTTTGAAAAATTAAAATCTTTAATTAGCTCTCATCCAATTTTAAGATACCCAAATTATGAAAGACAATTTACATTAACTACAGATGCGTCGAATTACGCAATCGGTGCTGTCCTGTCACAGGAGGGACATCCAATTTGTTTTGCATCAAGAACGCTTAACAATCACGAAAGAAATTATTCGGCAACGGACAAAGAATTTCTAGCAATATTATGGAGCGTTAATTATTTGAGACCATACCTCTATGGTCGAAAATTTAAAATACTTACGGATCACCAACCCATCAGATTTTTACACACAAAATATAGAGGGAAAGACATGTCACCCAGGCACCAGCGATGGTTTTTGAAATTAGGAGAATACGATTTTAATATAGAATACATAAAAGGCAAGGAAAACAAGGTGGCAGATTTTCTAAGTAGAATTGAGAAAGATAATGAAGATGATACCATTTCAGATAAGGTACAAAATTCGGAGAATAATTCAGAATTGAGAATAATAAATAATATTGAGGATGATGATGATGTATCAATGATTACAATTCATTCAGCTGATGAAAATTTACAAGATCATTTCTTTATAAAAGAAGAAATAGTGAATAAGTACAGGACACAGATTATACTTACAAATGATAAAGTTCAGGAAATAAAACATTTACATAATAAAAGGATAATTTTCATAGCGGAAAGTGATTTTCACGAAATGGGGGAAATATTTAGAAAGTATATTACCAAAGGAAAAATAGGTATATTTTCGGAAGTATCGGAGAGAAGCTATAATACTGTTCAGGAAAAACTAATAGAAATGTACTCTAATGAGAAACAAGTGGAATTTATTAAATGCACTATCAGGGCTCAAGATATAGAAACAGAAGTGGAGGCAGTGAAACAGATATCATTATATCATGTAAAAGAAAGTATGCACTCGGGCATACAGGAAACCTATAACCAAATAAAAAATAAAATTTATTACCCAAGATTAATGGAACTAATTCAATTAGTTATAAATCAATGTGAAGTTTGTCAGGAGATAAAATATGATAGAAATCCAATTAAATTGAAATTCTCATACACAGAAACACCGTCGACGAAAAACGAAATAATACATATTGACACATATGTGATTAAAAGATTTCATTTTTTGACAATAATTGATAAATTTTCTAAATTCGGTGCAGCGTATCCATTGAATGATAGAAATCATTTAACAATAATGGAGCAATTAGATGATCATTTTACAAAGGTAGGGAAGCCAAGGAAAATAATAGCCGATAATGAATTTAAAACCACTAGACTAAAGGAATTCTTAGACAATGAAAATATAGAATTGCATCTGACCAAACCTAATAGTCACACGGGAAACGCCGACATAGAACGATTTCACAACACAATTGCGGAAAAGTTTAGGATAATGTATAAAGCAAATAAGGAAATACCGGTGAAACAATTAATTCAGAGATCAATTAGAAATTACAACGAACGATATCACTCAACTATTAAATGTACTCCTAAAGAGGTTCAACAAGGAAAAATGGATGAAAATAAAGTTAGAAAGTATTTAGAGGACAGTAAAAGAAAAATAATAGATAAAATAAATAACTCTAGAGAAGATTATAAGGAAAATAGAAAAGAAGGGTTTATAAAAAATTATAAGGCCGTCCGACATAAGGAACAACCGAAATATAAAAAGACAAAACTGGAGCGAATACATCCGTGCAATATTAAAAGACCTTTGAAATTTGCAGATTTGGACAATACTGATGATACTAATATGGATACCACAGACTAGAGGGATAATTACTACAAAATTTCTGACAGAACAAAGAGGATATATGGACATTTGCATGGGAAATCAGAAAATTGTTAATGAATCGGACATAATTTTACATATAATCAATCTTCACGAAATTGAAACAATTTTAGATGACATAACAGATAACATTATTCTAATGAAAATCGAAAACAAAGAATTACTTGAGTTAGAACTATTAGATGCCAGAAATAAATTAATGACGTTGATACCCAAACAAAATAGAAAAAGACGTGGACTAATTAACGGTATAGGAAGTATGACCAAATGGTTATTTGGGACGATGGACGATGAAGACAGACGGAACATACAAGAACATCTTCTTAATATTAATGAAATTAAGGAAAATAATAATCAACAGATTGTAATTAATGATTATTTCAATATAACTTTAAGTCATTTAAAGATGGTAATTAAGAATGATAGAAAGAAAATAGAACAAGAATTAAACTCTATAAACAAATTTTTAGAGGAAGAAAATAATAAAAGTTTATACTTAGAACAATTGACTAATATACAATTAATTAAGAATAAGATAGAGCATTTGCAAGACAACGTAATTTCTGCAAAATACGGGATTGTACACCCAAGTATTTTAACAAGTAGAGAAATAAGAAAATATGAAATAGATTATAACAAACTTAAATATATTCAGTTTGGAACAACATTTCTTAACAACTCTTATCTTGTGTTTGGAATAAAAATACCTAAACAATTTATAACAGTAAAATTAAGATTTATTGTACCAATACCAGATAATGAAAATAATGAAATAGAATCTAATATGGAAAGATTTTTTGAATTTCAAAATAAAACTTATAAATTTGAAGAGAATAAACATTTAAAAGATTTAAAGTTAAGTCATCATTGTTTAATAAAGAATAATTGTCAATTGATAAAAAATAAAGACTTTGAAATTATACAGTTAGATATAGACACAATTATAATTAAAAATGCAATAAACACGACTGTAAATCAAACTTGTAACTTTGAAAAAATTTTGTTAAATGGAAATTATTTAATTAATTTTAATAATTGTTCAGTTAGGATAAAAGATTATTATTTTTCAAATATTGCAGAAATTACAAAAGAAAGACAAATAATTGAAAATACAAACAAAACTCAAAATTTTAAACATAAGATATCGTTCGAACAAATTGAAAAAGAACATCAATACAATGTAAGAAATATCGGAAAATTAAAATACCACACTAAAATAACATATGTATGTAATATTTCTATAGTAATTGTAATAATTATTTTAATTTTCATAATCATAACAAAACATAAATATATAACTGTAAAATTAAATAAAAGAATTCAGGAGAATTCTAGTCTAAAGGGGGGAGTAGTTACGTATAATCATACTACCCCTGATAAAATTGATAAGTTCTTGGAAACAATTAGCCAATAAAACGTGTACAATTATTGCACTGTAAGCATAAGTGAATTTGACATTCTTTAGTTTGACTTTATTTTATTTTTCCAGTTAAAACTGTCTGGAGCTGAGTATACAATTATTTACAAAAGTGTGTTAATCAAATTTCATTTAAAATAAACTGATGCTAACACTGCAATAATTAATTAACAAATAATACCTGTAGAATAAGTAAATTAAAAATGTAAAAGTTAGTCTTAGTTCCATCCTCTTAGTCGCAAGTCGACGAATAAATAAATAAAAGAAAGAAAAAAAAAAAAAAAAAACAATTTTTTTTTTTTTTAATAAACATAATTAATCAGGTTATCTAATTTGCGCACATTATCGTTGCTGCACACCATTATTGTTGTTGTTGCTGTTATTGTTTTGTTAACCGCGTGATTGAAATGCGATATAAACAATTCGCGATACGTTTGTTAGAAAATCATTTTGTTTGCCATTTGCTGGTGTTGCTGTTGTTGTTGTTTTATTTTCTTCCTCCTTCCATTTTCATTGAGTTAAGTTGTGTTTTCTTCTTTTTTTCATTTTCTTTCGTTTCGTTTGCTAACTGCAAATGTTATTGTATCTATTTTCCAGTTGTTGTAGTTGCTGTTGCCAGAGTTTGTATGGCATGGGAATTGCAACGTGATTTCCTCAATTTGGTAAACAACAGCACAGCGGCAACAAAAACAATATTAACAACAACAACAAGAACAACGGCAGATGCATTTGCAAAAATGGAAAAAAGAAGAAAAAAAAAACCCCAACAAATCGCCAAGAAAAATCATCATGGATGCAGAGTCATAGCTCGAAGAGGTGTACAGACGAAGTGCAACATTTGAGGCGTTTGCTTTGTGGTCATCTGGAGAATACTTCGGGATCTATGGGGAGTTTTGTGGCGTGGGGAATCCCAAATAGGGAAATTGTTATGCTTGACCAATAAAGCATTGAAAAGATGGGCTAGGCAAAGGAGATAACCCCCCAAGGTTACAAATGCTCTTTGTAAAAATTTTGGTAAAAAGTAATATTATGGGGAATTTTTTTATACCTCATATGAAGGGTCAGAAATGATTTTTTTTATCTTAACTTAAAATCTCATTAAACGCTCGTTGGTTGTCTTATTTCGTCTCTGGCCCCTTTACCAATTTAATAATTCCACATAGTTTTCCGCTTTATTTCATTTTTTAAAACTTTAGTGCCACACATTGCTGATCCCAGTTGTACATAAAAAAATCGGCACACAATTGGCCAGTCATTTATTTTAAGTGTATTTCATGCCTCGAAAAATAGTTTTGTTTTGAATAAATCTGACTGCAGTGATGACGATTGAATGCTGGAATAAATTACTGACTGTATATCGACAAGTAACCACTGCGGATAGGAAATGAGAACAAGTGCATGTGCTGCACTTCTCTTGAACCGAGGATTCGTTTCTCTCATAATTCCAAAATGCTAGTTCAAATTCGAGTAGAGAGTGAAAAGCGCTCGAATTTCTCCTGCGAATATGAAAAAGCAATCGAGTATTCTCGTTTTTTCTTTTTTCGCCAGATAGTATCGGCTTCTTTCCCACTTGAATACAAGGGAGTATTCTTTTCTTGTTTTCGAGTGGGTGAAAAATTTGCTCGAATTCTTTGTCGCTACCCTCTACCAACAAACCTTATGGTATAGTGGTTACATTTGTTATTTTTACACAAAATCCACTCTCCACCTACTATCAGTCCACAACAACTTCAAACCAATACTCAATCCAACACAAAAATCTGCAAAAAATGTTCTCAGCAGATTTCACTCTTAGTGTAAATTCTTGCTTTCTTTGGAATATTTTGACTCTCACTCTTGATTTTTCGAAGTGGCACTCCCACATAAAGCAAAAGAGTGGAGAGTTATATGCATTCATTAAAGGCATATTATGACAATTATGAAAATGCAGAACTTTGAACCTTTATGGAAAAGATGCCTAAATTAGTGGGCGGATTTTTGACATTTTTCAGATGAATAACAATGCGCAAAATGTGGGTCAATTCGGCTACATTCTTAGCTTCATATAAGACACATGTTTTTTTGGTGAATTAAGAACGTTTTTGGTTTTGATACAACCCCAGGAGTGGACTTATACCGTTCATTTTCATACTCGGCGAACTTTCAAATATTATAGTGTTCAAGGCTTTTTCTCGTGCTTCAAGAGCAAGCCTAAAGCGTGCGACTCTAAATGCCCTGAACCAGATTTCGTCCCTTTATCTCAAATACTCTATTTACACAAATAAGCTTGGGGTAGAATGAAGGGATTTTATCTGTTCTTTCAATGTGGTTTTTATCGAGTCAAGTAGCTAACTGTTAAATTTAGGAAAATCGTTTGAAAAATGTGACATACGCTTCAAGAATGTGACATCATACCCTTTTCCTCAACGCCAAAAGAGACCAAAGTTTATATCGAAATGTTCCCGGATCGTCGGTGACTTGGGTAACCAACTCTTGAAACTATGATTTCTGTAGCATTTTTATTTTGTATGTACGCTGCCTTCAAGCCTACTGTGCCTTTATGAGGCCATGAGCATTAATGCCTGTGAGGCAATTACGCCTTAGCCTGTTTAACATTTCGGGCCAGCATAGCATAGCACACCAGCCAGCAGCAGCTAGCCTAATGTTGTATTTGGCAAATGCAACTAGGCAAACTACATTATGTTGCATGTCCGTCCGACCGTCTGTCCGTCCATTTGTGCAACAAATGCTTTGGATATGCGAAAAAAAAGGCGCGAGCGCGCATTAACTTTTGCAACAATAACAACTTCAGCAGCGGCAGCCGTTAACGTTTGATTGTGTGTCAGCTTCCCCATTAAAAATAGATGTAAAGTTTATGATTCCATTGAAATCGGAGTACACGGCGGCGTACATATCTTGGTGCAAAGATCTCCGTTTTTTTGTCTTGTTTTGTTTCTTGTTATGTGTTTAATGTTGTGCAAAAGTGTTGAAAGCAAAAATTATGACCACAAAATCGGCAACAGCAACATCGAAGCAGGAGCTGCAACCCAAACCAACAACAGCAACAGTATCGGTCGGCAGCAGTCAACAAAAAAAAAAAAAGATATTTAGATGAAAATATGCCAGAGATTGAAATGAGCTGAAGAGCAGTCATTCACATGACGATGATGACGTTGAAGAAAAACAAAAACAGCAACAACAACAACAACAAAAATAATAGTAATAATAGCTGTAACTGTTCGACGAGTTACCATTTGCTATCTTCCAGATACATGATGGCCTGTTGGTCGGTTGGTTGGTCTCCTTCGAGCCAATTGCAGCAAACTGAAATGTTTGTTACATTCATACTTGTTGAGTGGACTGCCTGCAAGGAAGTTGCGATTGGGGATATTTTTGTTCGCTCCATCCGTCGGTCCGTCCATCCATCCGTTGTTCGTTCGTTACCACACCACACCACACATTTTGGCATGACTATTGCAATTTTCGCATGCTGTGCTGAAATTAGCCACTTTTGGCATGAAAATCGATCAATGGCCAATAGATATTATGTCCAGCTAACAACGCCAACAACAACAACAACGACAGAAGCATACAACAACAATCTTGGCAAACATTAACTTTGCATGGGGTGTTATGATATGGCAATAAGATTTTCGTTTTCCTTATTGCCACAAATGTGTGAATTAATGCCGATGAAGTGGTCACAAGGAGGTTGGTGGCAAGGAGAGTGGGCCAAGAGTTGTTACGAATGACATTTGATTGATTTCGGTTAACACATGAAAGTTCAGCGAATTGAGAATAGCCACTTAGTTGTTGACCCAATTGAAATGCTTGGCTCGGATGCTGTCGTGACAGTTTCTCATAAATTCCAAAGTTTATTGGTAGTTGTTTCCTTTTCGAAATTCTTGGAATTTACCACTCCACATGATTGGATAATAATCTCCGGGAGAAGAAAATCAAAACAACAACAACGATAGCATAAACATTAATAAAATTATCACCAATTGTTGGGAGCTGTTAATAAAATTGCCAGTCATTATTTGTCTTAGACAAAAGTTTGTTCAGAAGGCTTGATTGTCCTTTGTGGTGAAATGAAAGTGGGAGAGAGACGCCAGAGCATGGGTAATTAGATCCAAAGGGAAATTGTTAAGTAAATTTGCAAAATTAAAATTAAATATTGAAAACATTAATTAAAAAGTTTAATGGGCATTAAATGTTATCATTGGAGGATTCCAAGAATACCAACGAAGAAGTGATGAGCTATGTGGAACCCGTTTAAAGTCGGATACAATTTTTGTTTTTGAAAGAGCTTCGACTTGTTGGCGTTTTACACGCTTTGCGGAAGTTCAGGCGAACTGAACATGAACGCCTATTATAACTGTCAATTTCTCGTCAATCATGGCCATCATCGGTGCTTCCTTTTAAAATAATTCATATCAGTCTTTGAGAGACACCCATTTTCGCTTGATGACGATGCCAATGACGATGGAAACCAGCTACGACATGTGATTGTTCCACTGACACCAATAATATCGCCAAACCATATTCAACCAAGCAGAGTATCCAGCACACAACAGCGGAGTAGTAATTCGAACAGAATCATGATTCATTTTCAAACTATGTAGGCAACATTTATAATTTGAGCAGCCATCTCGGGAGGTGCAGAGAGTGATGGAGAGAGAGAGAGAGAATGAGTGAGTGTGAGGCACAACAAAAGCTATACGGAATTTTATCATTCTTTGAACCGAACCAAACTTAACTGAACTGAACTAAACAAATATCGATGTGTGTCAGAATTCTTAGTTTACATATGGCCCACATCCTCAAATGAGCAGGCACGAACATACACACTCACTCGGTATGGTTGAACGGATCGCCAAGTAAGTTAGGCAGGGCCAAAGCAAATGCCGGGCAAAAACCCATAAATACGATAACAACAGCAACAACAACAACGAAAAACAAACAACGCCAATTGTAAACAGATTCATTCACTCACTCCAAAAATAAAACAACAACAAAAGGTGTCGAATGTATAAATGAATGCGTATAGGGTTACTCCTCAAATATGTAGAAATGTATGCGCCTGTACGGCGGTTCATTGATGACCCAATTTTAAACAAATGCTTATTTCATGCACAGCAAAAACAAAAAAACAACAAGGCCAACAAATTTAGCCAAAAATAACATGCATTAATCTGATGCAATTTGCTTACTTTCTTGAGAGGTAAATTGCCTTGGAATTTCCTTGAGATTGAAAGGAAGGAAATTTCAAAAAAATTTTTGTCATTCGCAAAGAGATTTTTTTTTTTCTGATTTCTAGCTTGAAGTGATTTTTGCAGAAATGGGTTGAACTAAATCCGTTTAAGGACATTTGGATTCTTTTTAAATATTTTTATAAAATCACAAGCGGTGACTATATCTGTCGATAGATAGACGGCCCTCAAATCCATCTACTCAAGTGCAATCACATCGAGAGCCATTATTGATTGCAAGAAAGCCCTTCATTAAACTTTGTTGGAAACCAGGACATATCAATCTGGTGGGGAATGAAATGACTGACGAACTAGCTCGAAGTCGATTGATCTACCGATTGAAGAGACTATCAAACCACCTGTAAGCTATTATGTCAACTGATTCAAAAAGGCTTTCATCGAAGAAGCTTGCAAAGGACGGCACTTGGAAACTGGTTGCAAGGCATCTAGGACCAATCTCGAGTAAAAGAACCTAAGAGTTTTGGTGGGCATATTGACTGGTATCATATATCTGACAAATAGATTGGTAACGGTGGACCTGACTACTGTAGACTATGTGAGAACGAAGAGGAGGTAGAGACAATTGAACATTTACTATGCAGATGTCCCACACTGTCAAGCAACTGGCAAGGGCAGTTCTATACCTGGAAGGTAGAAACTCTATCGTTCTTCTCAGACGTAGATCCCATCAACTTCGACAGGCTTGCTAAAATTATATTATGTCTAGGCAGGCCTCTCTATAACTTGATGCTTCTCTCCCTCCTTTTTATACCCTCAGACATATGGCCGTATCAGATGGTATATAGTATTGTATACGGACAAAACGTGCCTCATCGAAATAACAGGTTTAGATACTAGGTCACTTTGAACCAAATCAGTTTCAGGAAATTTGAAGTTGATCTTGGGATGCCCGTCCGTATGTCTGCCTGGTTGGTGGGCACGATAAAGTATAAAGGGAGTATGCGATTTGGTTCAAACTTGCTACATCGTAATATTATTGTCAAACTTAGATCAAGCTCGAAGATGAGCAACATCGGTCCACTCCTCACGAAGGATCAAAATTTTAAACAATCACAACGCTTATAAAATTTGAAAGAAGAGTCCGATTGTTTTCAAATTTTCCATATCCAAATATTTCTGCCAAGACAAAATCTGATGTGAAGATGAGATAGATAGACCACTCATTCTGATACCTCCCACATAATGGGCCAAAATTTTGAATAATCTATTCTCTTTAAAACAAAATTATAATCCGATTTTTTTCAACTTGACACACCTCAATATTTCTACTTCATTCCATACCTCCCATATCATAAATCTAATGTAAATATGGGATTCGTAGTCCTTTCTTTCTGGCACCTCCGTACCCAAATGTTCAAAATCTTCCTAAAAACGAAACATAGCTCATAAAAAGGAAGGAAGTTTTCGATATAGTCCAATCATGGCACTTCATAATATTTATAACAGGTGCAAAGCGGACAGTATTGGTCCACTCGTTTGGTAGACTTGGAATCATTGAAACACATATTTAATCGAATGTAATGGCTCAATGTGGATTAAAAAAAATTATCGTGAATTTTTTTTTATCAAATCATGGTTATGATATTCCAAGCAATAGACTTTAAATTCTTGACTAAGCTTTCCTCAACGTCAAATATCGTTAATAGATTTCACTTCCCCACCACCCCCGCCAAAAAAAGAAATTGGAAAATCAATACAATCATAATTCTCTCTGTCCCAAAGAGTTAACGTTTTGAAGCTCTTTGTTAAAATGGTTTTGCAGGATTTCTGGATTATCTTTTTCCCCTCTACTACTGTAACCATAGTCACATTAATTCCTTGTACTTCTTCTTTTAAACTAAATTCTTTTTAAAATAAATTAAAAAAAATCACCCTACCAAAGTCTTGTCGATTTTTGGAAGAACATTGATAAATGGCAGCCTGCTTCAAGGAGGACCGATAAGAGGGGCTCCAATAGGAAAAACCCAAATTTAAATTTAAAGATTCAAAACAACAAAATACGAGAGAAAAGAGAAAATATAAAATAACACATTGATATGTTTTTTGCCATTGTCATTGTTGTTGTTATTGTATTTCTTTTTAATTGCTGCGTCATATCAAAACAAAACATAAAGAAATAAAATACGTCATTTATTTTTTTTCCGGTAGGCTGCTGTTTTTGGTGGGCCAATTTGTTGTTGTTACCATCGCTCCGATATTCGTGGATGGCTAGTTGTTGCTGTTGTTGTTCTTCTTCTTTGGCATTAAGCGTTGTCGTACTTTTATTTTCTTTTTTTTTTGTTTTGATACATGTTTTGCCGTTTGCCCGCTTGTGTGGATTTTTGTCGGCCTGGTTCTCCTCTTTGTTTATAAACAGATATTAATAAATATTTAACAAAAAAATAACAACAGCAAAAAAACATACAAACACACACAGACCAACACAATTTACTGTTATCAGGCCATTGTCACACTTTGGCCGTTTGTTAATGAGGAATGCCTGGCCGAGTGCCTGCCTGTTTTGCTAATCGAATTCAGTGTGTGGGAGAGCAGACGAGGGGGTGATCTCTGCCGTATGTTGTTTATTGATGTTGTTATCACTTTCAAAGCTAGATATACCCAAACAACTTTTTTTTGTTTTGTTACTGGCAAGAGGTATGGGGTAATATTTTCTCTTGGATGACAGATACCTACCTATTTTTGAGAAAAAAAAAATAATAACAATAAATAATAGTATATAATATAACCACAACAAGGCAATTGGATCATTCACGTGATATTTAAAATGAATAAATACACACACTTAAAAATTTTAACAAATTTTGAAACCAATATATTTTTGGGTTTTCTGTTTTATTATTTTTTTCCGTGTTAACTTGACTATTTCCATTTTATTTTTTGAGCGAAATATAGTTAATCAAGGTTGTTTAGATAAGACATTTTAGATAACTTAAACATAAATGCTACCGGGAGCAGAGTTTTGTGTGTTTTGTATTTTTAGCTTTCGAGGTTGTCAAAATTTTAAGAAGAAGAAAAAATAATTAAAAAACATAATTTTGAAGTTGAGTTTTGAAGAGATTGATATATTTATGTGAGAAAAATATTGACTTTAGGCATTTTCATACGGTATTTTGATAGGCTATAAATTTGCGGACCATTTTCTACATTAATAAATTGTTAAATTAAACAAAAACCTTATATAGATTATGGCAGTAATTTATTTTTAAATTTTAATATATTTTATTGAATTTTATATAAAGAAATCTTTAATATTTATTATTGACAAATAAAAACTACTGTTACCATATAAAAACTAAAGAGGCAATTCGGCTGTATTCATAATTGCTGGTAATCGTTGCTATTGGATTTACTGCAAATTTCAAAAATTTGGTTTCGAATTAGATTGCAAAAACTTGAGTTTTTTGGAACATGAATAATATTTGAAAATTCTTCAAATAGCTCTTCCTAAACTGGCAATAAATTTTCTGTAAAAAAAATCGGAAAACAATCAACACTCTGCTGCTTGAATTTCTGAGGCAAACTCTCTTTATAATTTGAGATTATGTCAAAAGAAATTTTAAACAAAAAATATTTCACAAAAACACATTGCCCTTAGAAAGGGCAATAATGTATTAATTAACTTTTAATAAAAGCTTAGCCAACAAAACGACGCTGTGTACAGTGATTCGGAAACGGTTTTACGGTCAAAAAGCTCAGCCTGCTTTTTGTGGATAATGGTAATCGAAAAATAATCAATACTCTGCTGCGTCAATTTCTGTGTTATAATTTCCGACTTTATCAAAGGCCCCTTTACAACCCAGAGAATTTCTCCTCTTAAAAACAATAAATGTTTTACACTCGTGCACTCTTAGAAAGGGCAATGCATTAATTAACAGACCGACACTATGCCAACAGACCGACACTTTGTACAGTGATTCGAAAACAGTTTTACTGGCCAATATTTTTCAACTGGTAGTTTTGTTGGACAAACCAGCGATGGCTTAGGTTTTTTTTTATCGATTTAAAGATCTTCAAAATCTGGTAAGTTATTTCTGAGGAATTCAAAGGTCAAACTTGATATATAATGGTTAAGCGATAAAAATTGTCAAAAAAACCATAATGGGGATCTCCTATATTTTTCAATGCTTCCATATTTGGTTTAAGGTTTCAATCTCTTCTAGAAATCTTCAAAATAGATCAGTGTTTTGGTGTAGCCCCATGTAATTTCGATTCGTGCAAGAGAAATGTCATGTTTTGAGAGAGCTTTGATAAATACAAGAAAGTTTCATGCAAAGACCCAACCCGAAAGCTATGATGGGGTGGGGTGGTTTATGAGAATGGTTCAAGAAGTAGTGGGCCATTGCGAAGTTCCAACTTTGAAATATATGAGGTACTCCTTTCGCACAATATGGCTTTTGTATTACCAAACGGCGTTGATCGATATTGTCCAACTCAGAACTCGATCGAAGATTGGGTAAAATATTGCGATGTAACTTGGTACTTGGACCAAATTAGTAAGATAAACATCGTAGGATCGACTCAAAATGTTCTAAAGAAGATTTCAAACAAAGATACTTAGGGTCTAAAGCAGAAACTTCAATTTGAGACATATCAAATTAAATAAACCCTCAGTAACCACATGGCTGAGGGTAAATAAATAATTCTGACATCGGCAATGTTGAAAAAAAATTCGTTTAAAAAAAGTATGGGCCGACTTTACTATACCCTATATATTTAGTAGAGCTTCATATAATAAATAAAAAATTTAAAAAGTAGGATGAACAATATATATGGGAGCTATAGCTATATCTGAAGCGATTTTCATCAATTACTTAGACGTAAGTGCCAAATTCCATCCCATTTGGGCTAATATTATACGTTTGGGGCACAGTAAAAAAGCAAATCGGACGAAGATATATATGGTGCTATACTCAAATCTGAACCGATTTCGATAACATTTGTGTAAGATAAATCTGTATTTGATATATTTCGCCAAATATCGTTGTTACAGAGTACATATTACGGCTGCGGAGGACAAAAATATCAAATCGGATGAACAATATAAATGGGAGCTATAGCTATATCTGAACTGATTTCGATCAAATTCGGCATACTTGGTTCTATGTGCGAAATTTCATACTATTGTGGCTGATATTAGACGTTTGGTGCACGACGATTTATACGTGAGCTATATCTAAAGTTTAACTGATTATCTCCAATTTAAATAGGATTCTTCCTTGAGTCAAACAAATGATTTGCGCAAAATTTCATCTGCATCGGACAATAAATGCGGCTTGTATTTTGTTTACAGACAGACAGAATCACTGTGCGGCGGTCACAAAAAACAATGAGGTTCATACGTCAGCTGACATGTGTGGTTATAACTCCAGTGGCAACCAACCAACAAAAAAATAAAAAAAATATTGCCATCATTACGCCCTGGTCATAAGCAAAAGGTGACATTTTCCAAAAAAAGGTGCAGGCAGGCAGGCCCCCATGAACAATACAAAACGAAGGTGATGAATCCGAATATTTTATGTTTAAAAGCAAAGAAAATTCCTCTTTCAAACGCCCCTCGAAACACCGCCCATCGAGCTACCCAGCAACCATTGAACCTTTAACATTTTATGTTTGTTGGTCATAAAAAACGTTGACTGGGTGCTTAAAATGTTCGTCGTCGTCGTTGTGGTTGTTGTTGCTGCTGTTACTGTTTGCTTGCCCCGTTTAATGTTCATTGCTGCTGCCGTTTATTTTGCACTGACCAACTGCCAACTTGAACTTGAAGAACCTCTTACGTTTTTTCTTAACTTCTGTGACTTTTTCTTTCGCTCGTTCGATCGTTCGTTCGTTCGTCTTCTCCTTGGTTGTGGCAGTTTGTCGTTGCGATTTTTTTTATTTTTTGTTGCCATGGTTGGGTGTTTATGGTTATGGCCTTTTGTTGTTGGACATTTATTGGACAAACTGCACATAAACTCAATACACATTGACAGTGTCACACACAAACACATATGGCGACACACACACACACACGCCGATATAAAATACTTAAAATCTTATTAGAAATGCATGGACATGTGCCAATAGTAAAGTCAAAACTTACACATGCTGACTGCTTGGCCGGCTAGCTGGCTGGCTGGCTTGCTGACGCTTGAGCTAACTTGGGTTGGAAGAGAGTGCCTTGCCACTTACTGCAAAATGTTACTGTGATTGCTGCGAGGTGGTGTCTTGTAGGTTGTTAGGTTCCTGGGTGTTGTTCACCCGGGCGAAATTGAAAGGCTCTTAGAAAGGAAAACAAAGGTGGCAATGGCGGCATCGACGCCAGTCAATGATGATGACGATGACGGTTTGGGCCAAATTTAATAGTTTTACACTTGCCGCAATCAACATGTGCTGTCTGACTGCATGGCTGCCTGGCGACCGGGTTCGGGTTGGCTACACCTCTACCCCACACAACTACTGTGATGGCAATCGCAACACAACTACCGGCTGTCCTCTTTCTTTTTTTCTTATTTTCGGGTTGCTTTTTTTTTGGTTTTTTTTTTGTGAGCTTAGACCCTGACTCTGTGATTACTCTGTGAATGTTAGGGAATCATGACCTTTTCCAATTCGCGTTACCAATAATAGTTAAGATCCGACCACCTTCATTATCGTCAGGTTCGGCTTTGTTTTGCTTTTCCAATTCATGTTTGTTTGTTGGTAATGGTTGTGGTTTTCAGGAAAACATTAACTTTTTCGAATGGAAGTGCTGCATGTTTTCCTAAGAAAACAGAAAACAAAACAATGCTGCTGTTCGCTGGATTTTTTTTCTGTTGGCTTAAGGTTTGACAGGTTTGAATCGATAAAATAGAAACAATTGTAAATGTCATTAGACGAATAGGCGGACGACTTTTCGTAGCAACTTAGATGTGCAAACAAATGATATTTCCCAATGGCTAAACAACAAAACGCCCAAATGCCAACATGTCAACATTTAGTCATGTGGTGGCCTGGCCTGAAGCTCCACAGCTCGGCAAGAAGAAGAGACATGGCCGAGTGCGAGAGAGGGAAGCAAACATTTGCTAAGCGGGCGGGGTAGCCCAAAGCAATTTCATGCCTGTCTTTTCCTATTCAGAGTTATTATATGGCACCGAGAAGATGGAGAACCAACAAACAACAACAACTACAGCAACACTAAACAACGCAAATATTTATTAATGTAAAATTATTCGTTGCCGTTGTTGTTATTAGAATGGTGGTTGCCTTCAACGATTTCCTATTTCCCACGTTTGTCGCCGGGTTTCTTTTTTTTTTGTGTAGCTGTTGTTGTTTATTGTTGGAATGATGGTGTTCTACAAAACACTCACGCACTTGAATTTTAAATAACCATTGGCAAATGCAACTGTTGCAAACCGGCAATGACACACACAAAAAAAAAAAAAAAAACAACAATGCAACCATCATTACTATTACCACTAGCTGGCCGGGTGGTTGACTGGCAACCTGGCCATAATAAAAATAATAATAGTCTCCATTCTATAGCTTTGGCCTACCATGAATTTCCTAGGATCCAATGGATTTCCTCTAAAAGAATAACAAAACCAGCAGCATGTGACAGTTTTTTTCGTTGTTGCTGCAATTTTATGGATTAAAGGGGTATAATGGGGGGAGACAGATTCTCCAAAAATCAGTAGTAGAACGACTTATGAAAATTAAATAGAAGGAAATATTTGCATTTTTTTGAATTGTAATTTTTCTTAAAGTTTACACCCTCTTAAAATACTCATTACAAATCCGACTATTAATACATTACTTTTGTACTTGAAATAAACAGTTATTCCATGGGGACAAATAAGTAGTTACTTTTGTAGTAGCCAAAGATTAACTACTTGTTTGTTGACTTATTTGAGATCAAGGAAAAACTAGTTAATTCGAGTGAAATGCCCTATTCAAAATAATGGGTTAGTAAGGGGATTTGTAATGAGTATTTTTTGGTGGGAATGGGTCGATCCATAAAAAAGTAATGTTAACAGATTTCTTTTCAGATTATTTACGGCTTTAAAAAAAAAAAAACAATTAAAAAAATTAAAAACAAAGGAAGTACTTTAGTCATTATCATAATCAGTTAGAGAACACAGAGCTCGGCAATAACTTGAAAGCGCTCTGAAGACATTTTAAGATAATGAAAATAAAGAAATTACCTTCTGCATTACCAGTATTGTGACAATAATGGTTATTCCTTACCAAATGACAAAGAAGAATAATTTACTTCCCTCATCACCATGTAATGAGTAACGTCGGAATTGAGTGTAGGCGTCGACTACATAACCGCAGTTTGTGAATTTGAGACTCTACCTCGGCAAACGAAAAAAAAAATTAACAACAATGCCAAACATTTCGGAGGAAAGTCATTATTCGGTAATAGGATTTTTGCTGGGAGTGTCCATGTCCGACTGCAAAACCGTGGATAGTGTGTTCGATCTTCAACAATGAGTTATTTTTGTCATTTCTTCAATACCAACTGTTTACAAAACCAAAATGTAGCGATTAGAAAACTCTGGGATTTTTACAAAATATTTTTTTTAATAATTTTTTGAGAAAAGTTCAGAAGAGGGAGTGTGTGGTGGGTGTGTATGAAAAATGCGCCGCGGAATTTTAGGTACCCCCCTTGAGGTCAAATCTGGAGGTTTGGTAAAATGGTTGTTCCCATACCCAGATCTTATTTACGAAGACTTCTAATGAATCCCATCAATAGTTTATAAAACAGTGATGATAAATATTGTATTTGAGGGGTAAAAAAACATCGAATCCATGTGGGTCGACTGTTTGTCTCACTTTGCGCCGGATGAATTTTTGTTCCCTTATAGCAAAATATAGATAAAATGTTGTCGAAAGATCAAATAAAGGCAGACTCAAGCTCCAGCTTTTTAACCACTTCCGAAAAATTGGGGGTCGAACTATTATCACGGTGGGATTTCAATATCTAATGGCGGAATCCGAAAGAAAATTTGCCAAAGACCAAACCCAACATGTCTAAGGAGTCAATCTCTTGCTCCTGTTTTTGAACCAATTGAGATTAGAGTCCTATTCCGGAGACTACAACGAAACCTAAGCCTTATTTTATTATGGTGATCATTTTACTCGATAAGTCCAACTCTGTAGTGCAATTATGTAGCCCCTCTTTTAGTAGTCTTTACTTTCGTTCTGACCACCAATTTCTTTCGCTTTTTTAAAATTTAAAAATAAATATCTTTGAAAGAAATAGATATTTCCTTTAGAACCAACTCCGAGGAGTGCGTCTGACGTTGGCCGGGGTGCTGGTATAAGTTACAAACAGTGCGTGGTGTCCGTCCAGCTGGACATTGGACACATGAATAGCTAAATGCAACAAATATAAGGGCGTTGACAATGTTGCAACGCCGATTAGTGTTTTCAGCCGACATGGCACAGATAGAAGAAAGAAGAAAGAGCCCATTCATTGTAGGTTGGAACAAATAAAAGCAGCAGCAGCAGCAGGGGACCCAGAACCGGTCATGATAACCAGACACCTGTCGCTTTGATATTTGTCAATGCTGTGCTGTGCCATACCGTGCTATTGACCAACAACAAATTGAAGCAACAACAACAAAAAATTCAAAACTCGACTGCATTTAAAAGAATAACAAATGCCAAGCATGTCTATGTCATCACCATCATACCCTGCACTACTAACTACATGTGTACGTATGTGTTTGTATGTGGCTAGACTTATTATGTTTTTTAAATGGAGCCTAGAGAACACAAAAAGAAAAAAAAAACAGAATTCCCATATGTGGCCCATGGCCCAGGCTTGTAAAGAACGGCTATGTTTGGTCACCCCGTTTTGTTGTAATAGATGGGTATTTGACCAATTGTTGGTTGTTAAAGCTTTTTATGTTGGCGTTGGTGGCGGTGGTTTCTGTAGAGCCCATTTAAAATGCAACATGAATAGCATTGGGAAAACTTAGGGAGCTACAAATTAGCGGTTTTTGTCATTTCTCTTTTTTTTTCAAACTTCAGCATTTTGTGCCTTCATTTTTTTCCGAATAGACATTAGCTATGCATGGGGAAAATGTATGTGGACAAACAAACACCCACACATAGCGACAAACATACATACATACTTATGTATGGATATAGCATGTGTAGCACATAATAAGTTTTAAAGTTAATGTTCAATGTCCAGGTTGGCAAGAGGAACTCCTAGGGTGCAGTTATTTTATGTGGGACAATCACAGAAAAGGAAAATGAAAAAACAAAAAAAAAAATAACAAATAAATAGTAATTTTCATTGCATAGATGGAAATGCAAGAAAATTTTCCCACAATTTTCTTAAGTTTTTTCTTTTTTTTTTTGTAAATAACGGTAACTTAACAAGTCATCGTTTGAGGAAATGGCAAAACTCATAATTTGAAGCTGAAATATTTGAAAAATAGACTTCATTACATTAAATTTGTTTTGCTAACACAGTGGAACTTGGCAAATTGCACCTTTTCTAACAAAATCTTTGATATGGATTTCACTGTATTTCTATGATAAAATCGTATGGGAATTATTTTGAAAGGAAATGTGGTTTATTTTTCAAATTTCATTTATCTTTAGTTGATATGCCAACCATTGGCAATAGTTATGCCAGGTATGCCATTGCAGCAGCACTAAAACAGGTGCAATTTTTGAACTCTAAGCATATTTTTTGTGCAATACATGAGAGTTTCTCGAAAAACTCCAATGCACTTCAAAAAAAAAAAAAAAAAAAAAAAAAAAAATGAATGCAATTTTTGTGATATCAAAAATGAAAACTCATAAAAAACGTAAAAACAATAATTGAATAAAAACGCAATATGCAATGGATATCGGGCAATGGTCTTTTTTTCAATTTCAATTCGCAAATATTGCGAATTTACAAAATTGTTAACAGGAAACGTATATACATACATACTATCACGAATAGAAAACTGATAAAAAAAACCTATACGCAATTGACTAGGAAGTGTTTCAATATGGTTTTCAAATACATTTATTAAAATAGTTTAAGAAAAGTTTCTAAAATATAAAATTTTTGTATCTTAGCAAATAATTTTGATGACTACTTCTAAAAAATTTAAAATATGCAGACATAAGTAAATTTCTGACAAAAATATATCCTTACCAAAAAAACGGATTTTGTATTTTTTTTTTGCTATCACTACCTGTATCTTCATTATTGACCTTTCCTTTTGAAGTACACACTCTACAGATTAACTCACTTTTTGTTAAAGGGTAGACGGATTTGCCTTATAATTTTCAAAGAAAGAACCTATTACTTTTCACATACTGGTAATGCAGAAGACATATTGTTGTCATAACTATGTAATGACATAAGATTACCAAATGCTTCTTCGGTTGCTGTGATTTCTCACTAAGGTGGTGGTGCTGAAAAGTTGGACTGAAGATGGGAGTACTCCAATTAGACTTTCATTAAGTTTAAGTATACAAAAGCAAGAAGTCTCATTTATTTTAAGGAAAACTAAAACAGGGGGCTTTCACTACTGAAGTTTTTTTTCTTTCTTTAATTATATCTTTACTTCCTTTTTATCTTACTGTTTTCATTTGTTCGAGTTTTCTCCCCTCTATTTGTACTTAATTACAGACACTTCCCTCCTCTTTGACGGAGGTATAATTTCCCTACGGGCGAGCTAAAGCCGGGTGTTTTCTTACCTTGTAGACAAGCTGAAGTAGAGTACCTTCACAATAGAAGAGATAAAACAGGAAACCCTCTTTATAAACAACCCGAAAAAGGTACACTGAAAAAATATAATTCCTTATAGCAGAGGGTCCTAGCTAAAGCAATGAGTATCACATAGGTGCGAACTACCTCTGGTAACCATTTTTGCTATGGGTGATCCCACAGACACATTTTCTGGGGGCTGAATTATTTAGCTTGAAAGCCACAAGCCCATCCTTCAAAAAAAGCGAGCTAAAGTGAAATGACTTACAGGCGAACTAGAATACGGCGCAGTCAGAGAGCAAGGAAAGGTACATTCTCTCACTAATGAAGAAGCTTAAGAAGAGGACCCTCTGTGTCAGGATCAGGAAAGAGTTGGCATTTGCGTCTTCACTGAGCATAATTTCATGCACACAATCTTTGCTTTGTGTATGTCTTTGATTGTGGGGAATTCACAGCCACAGACATCGAGAGAGAGAGAGAGAGAGAGAGAGAGAGAGAGAACTCTCTCTTCTTTGCGAACTTGAAAATCATGAAATCAAGTAAATTTGTTGTTGGCAAAGACGTGAGCAGTTCTGGCGGTGAGATTACTGACCGATGGTGAGTTTTATACACAAAATAATAATTGTGTGTAAAGTGTGGTGTATTGCTCATGGGCGGTGTGTTGGCAAATGCGGAAAGTCTTCCTTACACAGAGAACATTTCATGTGGTGACCTAAGTTAGGGAACATTCTTTATTAGCGAGTGGGGGCCGAATTCTTGATCCGAAAAAATGTGAAATGAAAAATATTTACTTTATCATTTTTTATTTAACATTTATTTTCATTCAAATTTCAATTTCATTGCAAGAATTGAGCCTCTGATCAGGAGGGAAGCCTGACATCACTGTACATGAGCCTTCTATATATGGGACTGAAGAAGTAATTTTATTATGGGTGGCCTCTGCATATGGATGAGCAATGGCAGGGAGCTTTTTTTTACAAGTGAGCTGTAGTTGGGACCCTGTCTTCAATATGGATACACTAATGCAGGTATCATTTTTTATAGTAGGCAGGTCTTCCATTGGCAGAAAGTGTTCGTAAGATCTTCTTAGTTTATCTAGAATTTATTGTGATTTTGTATGAGGTGACTTCCCTACCAAAATCTGCCATGTTATTTCCTCCATGAGTCACCTAAATTAATTCAATTATTTCTTCCAAAACTCACATAAAAACTGAGGACAATCTGTATTGTTTTCCCACACCCTAAATCAGTATATCTGTGTTCGAAGGCCCATGGGCATACAGAATATTAGAAACTGCCTTTCTCCAATGTCCAGTGTCCACATCCATTGAAATTATTGAACAACTTTTTTTTCCTAATCAGGAAACATTCCGCTTTCAATTTTGTTTATTGGAAATTATTTTTTTTTTTAATTTTTTCCATTAAATTACTGGTGATTATTGCTGGTGATTATTATTTTCATTTTGGGGTGCGACCAATGTTAGATGACGATGAAGACGAAGAAGAAGCAGAGCATAATTTGTTTATGTCTTATTTAGAGTTTTGTTGTTGTTGTTATTTGTGTGTTTTGATTATTTACAGAAAATTTCCAATTATGTGCTGTGCCAATGAAATTACAAGTGAAAGTTTTTGTTTTGTTTTTTGTTTTTATTTTTGGGGTAGATATTTCCTTGCAGATAGATCCCCTCATTTGCTCCAATGCGCTCCAATGCATTAGATTTTGTTTTTATTGTTGTTGTTTTGCTAACGGTTGTTATATAAAATAAATAATGTTATGGTTTTGTTGTTGCTGGTGTTGTATCTTTTTTTTCTTAGTAAAAGTTTTGTTTTTGTTCATATCAACAATAAGCTGCAACAACAGCACCAACAACAACAACATGTAATTGTTGCACGTGCATTACAAATGTACTCTAGAGTTTAATGTGTTGTTGTTGTTATTTTTTTTTTGCTGTTGCATTCAGGAAACTTTCTATTTTTTGTTGTTGTTTTCTATATTTTTGTTTTCTGAATTACTATGGCTGCAATTTTCAAACCAAAAATAATTGAAGTTGAACAAAATGAGAAACAAAAAATAACAGCAGAGAAGAGAAAAGAAAAAGAAAACCTCATACAAAGCAACCTTTAGTACGAGAGGTCATTATTTATGAAAGATACAAACATTAGATTGATTTTGAAACTTAACAAATTGCCTCACCAGGCATTCTGCTGCCTTCCCGCCGGCTTCTCTTTTGCCGGGCAGAAATAGACATTGCATGATGTTGAAATAATATTTTTGTTGTTTTCGTTCTGTTTTTTGGTCAAAAAAAACCTCATGGCCCCGGGTCAAAAGGAAACTATATTTGGTTTTATTACAGGGAGTAGTACCACTGTTCTCTTCTGGGTCCATTCTAACATACGCATGCAACAACAACAGCAAAAATACCTATTTAGTTCTTAGAATGCAAAAAGAATCTTTCAAATCAAGCAGAAAGAATAGAGAACTTAAACATAATTGAGATATATCCGAAAATGTGCAACAAAAAAAAGAGGAAAGAATGAACGCATGCATGGCTGGATAGATGGCTTTGGCTTAGAGTGTTGCTTGCATAGAGCATAGAACTAGATGTCGGTTTGTCTGTCTGACTGACTGGATGGCTGGGTGCTGTCTTTGCCTTTGTTTGCAGGTCTGTATGGCTTTTCGTCTCTGTGCAGGCACACACCATGGCATGGCAATGGCAAAAATCATAAAGAAACTCCAAACAAATATTTCGAATCTTGGCCTGGGATTGAGTTGTTTGCACACATTTCTATGCCTAGCTGGCTGCACTGCATTCAAAGATGGCCAGCGGTGGTATATTTGCTAGCAGTTGTGATGCTAGGTATTTTCCTTCCCCATCCCCCCTCTCTCTTTCTATTTCTCTTTCATTCTGTGCTCGAGAACATGATTAGTTTAAAATTGATTGCAGTTTGTGGCAAATTGCATTCAAAGCTCTTGCTTGGCATATACAACAGATAAAAGTGCCACCAGCTAATATCATTTCATCTTACCAACAAATCATAGGCAAATTAAGGTGGTGCACAAACGAACGAACATCCAACCTCCACCAAAGATGAATGTGGTCAGGGGCAAGATTTGCTGTTTTGTTTTTGTTTTTTTTTCGGGTTTGTTAAGAGCTGTTTTGAGTTATCATTGCATTCGCATTATGTTTAGAAAATCATTATTCTTTGATTTCATTTTTGATGTTGTTGTCGTTGTGATTGTTGTTGGAATGGCAGGGAAGACATGGTTGGTGTTGCTCCGAAAAATGGGACAGAGTGATGAAGGAAAAAATTATGTTGCCATGGCAAAATAATAGAGTTTAGAGAGTTCCATTAACACACACACACACTCGGAGTGAAAAGAAAATTAATTTTCGATTTGTTCAATTAATGAAATTGCAATTTTTATTGGGGGGAACCAAAAGGGCTGGGCAAATATTGGATGTAGGTCTTTTTGTTTTTTAAATGACCCATTTTGGTTTTAAAAAATTTTTATCAACCCAAAAATTAGTGAAAAAGGTGAATAATTTTGTTAAATGTTTTCTAAGGTTTGGTTGGTCTACATATAACCAAAATCTGAACTAAAATTAAATATGAACATTTTCTATTGATACTAATTGAATATTTCTCAATATACAAAAATCGTAGTAGGCAGATATATCGGCCGACATACAAAGTCATTATAACAATATGTAACTCGCAGGATAATATAAGGAAAACCCCGAGGATCATAAAAGAAAAGGTAAAACCTCATCTTAAATGTTCGACATTTTTTTTTAAATTCCATTAATAGTATAATTTAAATTAAAATTTAAAGCAATTTTGAATCAAAATTTGCAAAAAAAATCAAACAAAAATATTGGTGATGTTTTTGACATTGTTCTCAGTTGGAACAAGTCTATCGAATATTAAAATGTGGGGGAGGTACCAGAAGTAGTGGACCATTATATCCCATCTTCACAGCAGATTTTTGCTCTAGGGAACATAATGGAATGAGTGAAATAGGAAGAGAACCAGATGCTTATTTCGGATTTTATAATCGTTTTGGTTGTTCAAATATTTGACCCTTTGTGGGGGAGGTACGAGAAGGAATGGTCCGATCTCTACGATCTTTATAATAGATCTTGTGTTGATGCTAATATTGAGATGTGCCAAGTCTGAATGGAATTGGATATTAATTTCGAGTTTTATAATCGTTGGGACCTTGGGTTAATAAAAATATTGTGGTGTGTGTAATTTGGAGACAATCGGAATCTTACATCACATTTTATGAGAGTTATAATTATTCAAAGTGTTGACCATTTGTGTGGGAGGTACTTGATGGAGTGGACCGATATTGCCCATTTTCGCACCTGACCTAGCATTGACACAAATATTAGGATTTGCAAAGTTTGGGCAAAATTAGATTATCATTTCTCTTTCTGTGCAGAAAATATATATTTCGACCATTTGTGGTTGAATTACCATTTTTGCACCTTCTCTAGCACTGATGAAAATATTAGGATGTGCAAAGTTGGAGCAAAATCGGATTATCCTTCGTTTTTCTGAGCAGTATAATATTTTCTTTTTTAATTTTGGCCCTTTGTGGGAAGGTACCATAATTAGTGGACTGATATTGGCCATCACCGAACTCGATCTAAGTTTGATAATAATATTACGATGTACCAAGTGTGGATCAAATCGTATACTCTCTTCAAAATTAATTTAAAAAGTGTCCAAAATTATGGGTTTTAGAAATGTAGCCTTACCTATTGAGGGGAGGGGGTATTTTTAGGGTGGAATTTTTTTTAATCACTGGCAGATGACTCTTGCTGCCTGTCTAAAAATTTGTTTAACATCTCACCATTTTCATGCATAAATATTTTTGTTTTTTTTTTTCAGTTCGAAAAATCGAACCAAGGAGCGAAATGGTCGTTTGCGGGTTTATGCGTTTGAAAAAAATATTCTTCGTCTTATTATCCCTTATAATGTCACAGATATCAAAAATACGTTCAAAACCGAATAGAAAATGTGTCTAAGGCTTTAGGAATGGCTAAAATCGGAAGATATTTTTATGCAAAATATACGAGACATCTCTGTAACTGAAACAATAGTCTAGTGATATAGAAATGCCAAAATGTTGTCGTGGATCCTACCCTAAAAGTCTTCCCCTTCCCCTATTTTAATGCAAATTATTGTGACCCAATCAAACATGTTTCAATCATTAAAACGTTGTACAATTGTATTGCCCCATACCATGATCAAAGAACGCTGACCCGGACAAGGATTACAATTGAAATTTAGTGGCCATAATTCCATAATTTCTTGGGATTTCAGTAAACCCATTAACCTTAGCCTAAAGGGAGTCTCTGGTTCATTTCACACACACATGAAAAGGAACTTTTCCGATTGCCCGTATTAACTGAAAATGCATTTCGAAAAAAAAATCGAAGAAAAAAAACAACAACAACTACACCACACTATTTGCGGTATTGAGTCCATATGCTGTACTGAGTCAGTTAGTCAGTCGGTAGGTAGTAGTAGTCCATGTATCCTTCCACCCATTAACTGGCAACAATCGAATGACACAGAAGACTTGGATATCGAAATACTCGAGAGAAACGAAATTGTAACGTAAATTGTTGTGTCACGTTTAATTTGGTAATTTTCATGCAAATTCTATTTTCGGTTGTTTTTTTTTCATTTTTCTTTTTTGGTTTTCAATAGGGATTTCCATACGACGACGATGCCGACGACTGTAAGGCCGTAATAACTGTAACTTTGTATGGCTTTTTTTTCGAACGATATTTTCGCAATGTTTTTTGCTGGAGTTGTTGCTGTTGTTGTTTTGCTTAACAGCCTTCATTATGGCATCATGTCATTTAGAAACATTTCACATTCGACAGTTCTGCGAGCGAGCGAGTGTGTGCGAGTGATTCCAAACTTTTTGTCTTTAAGCCATTTAAGACAGACATTGGAAAAAAGAAGCAAAAAAAAATGAGAGATAAAAACTCCAAATCCCAAAATAAGACTCTTAGTTTTGCACAATACCCACAGCTAGGTAGCTAGCTAGCTGAGTTAAACTTCTGTTCGGTTTCAGCTTGAAGCTATTAGCCCCTTTTGTTAAGATGTGATATTAGATTTCATTTGCATTTCCATCAAATATTACCTGGTTGCTGCCGTTACTTCTCAATTTTAGTTATTTGGCTGACTAGTTGGTTAGCTGGTTGGATGGCTGTTTGGTTGCTGGGTTTGAAATGCATTACAACTCGTATGGAGTTCATTTCATGGATTCTTTTTATTTTTTCCTCCTCCTATTTTTTTGGGGTGATTTCAACAAAATTTAATGAAGGGATATTAAATTTAATTTCAATGGTTTGCATTGATTTTGAAAGTTTCTATTTTAGAAAAGTTTGTCAATTCTTGGAAAATCAATAAGGAGATTAGGGAGCAGGCACAAACACACACACAAATACAGAATTGCCGAGATGTATGTATCTGTCCGCCAGCAATGGTATGTAAAATTCGTATTTTTCTTTGAAATCGAACTAAGGGGTAAAGTGGGGAATAAAAATGCCCCTTGAATTTGATACTCTATGCCACAATGGTGATAAAGATAGAGCTGGGATATAGTTCCTCCATTCGCCACATTACATGATTTAGTGTTCAGATTTATTTTCTTTGATTATTTTAATTATGTTGAATGATCTGAAGATTAAAAAAAAATAATAATATTCAATTTTTGTTTTTTTATTTTTGCTTTTTAAAAAAAAATGAACGTCTTTGATTGAAACTTTTGTATGAATTCCTATGAGAGGATTCTTTCAAAAATATAGTTTTAAAATAGGAAGTAGGACAGAATGAAATTTAATGCAATTTAACCATTTTTCATTTCTTAAAAAAATGAAAAAAAAAATTAAAATGAGCGAAATAAAGGAAATTGAGGAAATGAATTCGAAAGTAAAGATTTTAGAATGAAATTAATTTTTGCAAAAACTAAAAAAAATATAATGAAATGAAATAAAAAAATATAATAACGCCAAGTTTTGTTCAACAACTTCCAGTAATTATTCAAATTAAAGCCATATCTCTGTCATATCTTTTAAGTCCGTTTTCTTTAAAAAAAAAAACTATTCAAAGACATTTCCAACAATTATCGATTTATTAAATATTCATAATGGTTCACCATAAAACCACCGTTATTAACTACAAATTATGCCATTCATTCATACATTCGTCTATCGCCAAGAGAACTCGGAGGCCACGATGTAATTACTTTCGTGCCAGGAAAACATAAATCAAACTACATGTCTGCCATTTAAAAAAAATATATATGTATAAAGGAAAAATTTAATATTTAAAATAATGATAATGTTACGTATATGTATATGAATGTATGACAAAAGGTTATATCTATTTTCTATGGTTGGTGGAGACACCAAAACCACGGAAACAGGTGTTGGAGTAGATGTAACACAACAAATTTTGCTTTATGTGACGATAGCACGAGAATATCGCTGAGATATTCGAATGGGAGGTTAAAACTATTTTCTATTTGGGTAAAATTTCAATCCAAGAAAAATCTATATCTATATGTATATACATATGTATGTATACACAAGAGTAGTGTATATAAGAGTTGTGGAATAACCGACAGAGTGGGAATCAACTCTCAGACCAATCGGCCAAAATCTTGAAATTTTGCACGAGGATCAGTCTTGGTACATAGGCGTGTGATAAAGCTGGGTTAATGGAGCTTCGTATCAAAAGGGTAAGAAAAGTACCAAAATGTACTAAAAATTGAATACTATGGACAAACGAAATGAGCTAAAATTCTTACATGTGAAATGCGAGTCACTGGTGGATTACAGGATAGATGTACCAAAGGGTTTTTGGTAATTCGAACTTAAAGGTTTACGAAAAGTTCTGAAATGGTACTAAACTTCTAAAATGGTACCATTTGGTACTATGCGCTAAAATATGGGACCATTTCACATTATTGAGTTATAAACTTGACAATTTGGCAAGGTTGGAAAGTAAGTTTGATATATGAAGTTGGTTTTTTTTAAATGTGTACAAAATGGTACTAAATATGGAACAGTTTGATCTAAATGGATAAAGCTAAAATTTTTAAATATTGTATAAAGGTACCTATTGGTAGGCTTCTGATAAAGAGGTGGTTTTGAAAATGTGTACTACTAGTGCACTGAAAGTACTAAATAGTACTATATTTGGAACAATTTGGTATTGGGTGTACACATGTTGCTTGAAATCTGAAATTTGTTAATAGGGTCGCCGTTCATGTGTATCATGTTTTGATTCAAAAATGTTGTTAAACTGAACAAATTGTGTACTAAAAAGTCCTATAAAAAATTTTTGGAATAAATCCAAAATTTTAAGGTGGACTTTTCGTAGACGAAGTTTCGGGCACTCGCTAGTTTTAATAGTTCATAACTCAAAATTTCTTCAAAAATATTTTTCGATTTTGGGAAAAATTCATTTTGGAAAAGAGGGAGATTTGTAAAAACTTATTTTTTCGAAATAGTCTGGCCATTGTTGATGTTTTTTTTTTTTATAAAAACAGCGTTAAAACATCATAATAACTACCATCTCCAAAATATAAATGCTAACACTATCTAATTCCAAGTCCAAAAATAAATCCCCTATAATTTGAGTCTTTTTTACAAATTGCTTTTTTTCACTATTTCCTCTTTATTAATAAATTTTTGCAAATGTTGTTATTCGTTTTCAAAACAGAAAATGAAAAATTTTCATCAATTAATTCCGCTTTTATTAATTTCATGCAAAATTTTATTTCTGTTGTTGTTATTGTTGCTGTTTTACAATTGTTTTCATCGCTTTTACTAGGAAAACAACAGAGAAATAAAAGAAAAAATAAAAAAAAAAACAATAAAATTATAGTAAAATTACGTTGTGGCTTTTTACGTCATCGCTTTGTTTTATTTGCTTTTCATCGCTACTGCGATAACTTTGCCTCCGCCGCCACCGCTGCACTTGTTTGTGTTGTTGTTAAATTGTGATCTTTAATTACAAAACATGGTTTTGTTGTGTGTCCATTACTTACAAGACGTAAAAAAGTGGCAAAATTTAACCATGGAGTATCGAAGATAAAACAAATGGTTTAAAGGGGCCTTTAATTAGCTCATTCTCATGAGAAGTTTTTGATATCTCCATTCCGTCTCAATTTGAATACCCATAACTTGTTTATCATTTTCAACAGCAATTTCTAAATAGTAATTCCTCACAAAGGCCCCCCATTGCACTTGGCCTTCATCTGTGCATTTACACGAGTAAGCCGTAGATAAGACCAGTGTAATGACAGCCAAGAATGTAAACGTGAATATGCGAGAAGAAAAAAAAAAACGCAAAATAAAAAAATACCGCAAATAAGTCGTTTGCTTGTTTATAGCGAGAAAAATACCGGCAATTGTTGTTGTTATTTTATTTCACTTGCATTCAGAAATTATTATCATCGTAAGCCAGCTCAACTCTAGTTAATGTGAATTTATGTAAAGATGTAATTCGCTGGGGACAAGATAACCCAAAAAATAAAGAGAATTGAAAATATAAATATTTTGATGACAGTTTGATTGGCTGAAGATATAAAGATATATTAAAAATAATAATTAAACATATATTTTCATATTCAATATGGACAATATGAGCCTAATTTTAATTATAAAAAAATCAATTTACATTGGCGGCTTTAAGAGGCTAATTTAGCTAAAAAATAAAAAATACAATTTCGTGTATACATCACACATCAATACTTGATTACCAAATCAGCTGATAATATTAATAAATCAGCTAAGTTTTAGGTATAAATTACTTTTTACAACACATGATTCCCACTTAGCCTTAATTGTTACTGAATTCAATCACATTACATAATTATATTTCGAAGTTTTCTATTTTTGAATATAACGATCTTTAGATAGTTCATTGATGTTTAACATATGTCTGTCAATTCCCCATTCCAGAATACGCAGCCTAAAAGCATGCACTATTCATTAAAAGAATACATTAAAGTAGCCAAGCAAGAGTAGGCACTGAACGTAATTTTCTCCACACTCACAACCAGGGCCATTTAAAAACAATGTAATCAGAGAGTAAAAAATTGGGAGAGAAAAATTGTTCGACTCTCTGCATTAAAGCATTTGTGAGCATATCACAGATTTGCTCTTTTTTACTCGCGATTGAAATATCCATTTGAGCGACAGTCCACAAGGAATAGGAGTTTTACAAGAAGCTTGATCTCAACTCTTTTTTTGTGGGAGCGATCGCGTCTTACTATTGTTAAAAAAAAGAGTGGGAGCCAAAATGCTCCCTTTTTTGAATTACTCTCCTATTTCTCCCAAGACAACTTTTAATCAAATTTTACCTATTTTCAATGTTAGTTCCGAAGGAGAGAGAGAGAGAGAGAGAGAAAAGAGTCTCAGTGGACATAAGCACGAATTTACCTAACGCAAGGAAATCGAATTGTGTGCAATGATTTACATAGACCTGTAGTGGGATTCTCTCACTCATTTTAGGAGTTACCGACAAAAATCGGCAACTTTAAACGCATTTTGATATAAAAAAGAAATAAAAGATGACAAAATTGATATCTATCGGTAGGTCTTTAACTTCGTCGTTAACTTTAATTTCGTTAAATACCGAAATTATGAGCATTTGAATTTTACCGATTTTTTCGGTAATTCAGAAAATAAGTTGCAGAATTCCAACACTGATATAGTGTTGTTTCCTAGGAACTGGGACCTGAGTCTTGCTAAATTTGGGCACACTCAAAAAAAAATATTCTTAAGAGTTGTTTCTCCTTTGAATATTCAAGTTTATGTCAATTGAATAGCCTGTTGTAACCCTTACTCTATATTATACTATTTAATGCTACTAATAATTTAATGCTATTTAATAGCTTTTACGATATCTAGTTTCAAATTCTGAATGTATTTTATTCTATATATACTATCCAATTACATATAAAATTTATTATAAAAAACCAATATAATTCATTATGTGAAGCAAAAAAAAAAAAAAAAAAACGTTCTGATAAATATTTGCTGACATACTTAAAGCAATATTTTGCATCAGTTCTATGTCAGACAACGAGACTTGTTCTAGACCCACCGGTTATATTTCCTGTTATTGGAATAAAAAATTAACTAGATTTGTTTCGTTTTTTTGCTGGTGACTCTAAGAGCTGTTTTGATTTTTTTTAAGACAACAACATTTGTCTGGTTCCGAACATACTTTTGATTTTATTTTATTTTTTTTTTCTAACATAAATCTCTGACACAACAACAGCTACAACACTGTCAAGAATTATATAAATTGTAATAATTCTTGAACCTGTGTGTTCAATGAATATTCTGTTATGTGATTCAGACAACTTTCTAGTTGTAAAATCTACAGAAACATACAAAATATGGACTTAACATGTTTCATATGTCGTCAGCGGTGGAAATGGAAATGTGTCGTTATTTTCGATTTTTGTTCAACTCAACATACGGAATGAATGAATAATTATTCCATTTGAGGTTAACTTGTTCCAATCATTTATATGTTTATTTATAATGCGTATTTGCAGCGAGTTTCTGTGTGAATGTCAGAGGAAATCCCCGGATGTCTGAAGATCATATCTCAATCACTACAGTAGTGTGTGAAATTATAATTGTTCACTAATGAAAAATGATAGTAAATGAACAGAATTAACAGACTTAATAGAATTTAAATTCAAAAAGAAAAAAATATATATTTTATTCAAGCTAATATATATTTGGAGTGTTAACAGCTGATTTCTACTTGTCAATGTATAGCCTAAAAGTAGGCATTATACTTTTAAAAATTAGTATTTAGTAGAAAATATAATTTATTGATATCTCATAAAATGTTGATTTTTGTAATTATTTTATATCCAAAGCAAATATATTTTTTATCTAGCCCAATCAAGCTAAAGACTGCGTCAATATGCAACCCGTTTTTTTGGGCTAAGTAAACAAACATCGATTGTTCCAAACAGTTGTTATACAACTGTCTATGTTTGAAAAAATATGTTTTCTTGTTGTTGTTCGTTTTATTCTGTCTACCATTACCATTAAAAACAAAAATTTGAAAAAATAAAATGTTAATACCCAACATTTAAATGTTATTACAAAATGTAACATTTTATACAAATATTTGCTCTTTGTTGTTGGTATTTTTTCGGAATTTTAAATGAACGAAATTATTTTGATTTGTAAAAGCTGTTACAGCAAGTAAGCAGGCAACAAGCAAATTTTGCTTTTTTTCCTGCTCTGGCTTTTTCCTATACTTTAGTATATGTCTGTCTATAAATAAATGATTTACATATTATGTATGTATATATGTAAAGATACATTTGAATTTGTTCCCCAGGTAAAAACAACCAGACCGACGGTGGATAGCACAAATTGTGTCTCGTTCAGGGTATTTAAATTATTTATTTATTTTTATTTTATTTTTTTGTTTTTGAGAGAGAGAAAAAAAAAAACGCCGCTTATCGTCACTGTCTTCCATCATCACTGGCACTTATTTGGTATCAAATGTGAGATATAAACTTAAGCAAAAATAAAATGATTTTTTTACACACAAATTTAAAAACATATTGACGCTAAACAATTACATCTGCCAATCACACACCACTACAAACGAAACGAAGACCATTATTCGAATGAATGCTAGAGACTGCCATGGAAAAAGCCAGCCAGCCAGCCAACCACCCAGCACAGAGTGTAATTGTGTTAGTTGCCCCAGTTATTATTGAGGATGTACCTGGGTATTTGGTACGTGAATCAGAGAATCCATTACACCAATAATAACAACAACAACAGCAACAAAAACCATATTCGCTATCGTAAAAGTAATGCCAACAAACAATTCTTAATTCAACTTCCGCATTGCATAAAAGCAATGAAAATTAAATGAGCAAAAAAAAAAAACAAAAACGAGAAAATAGAATGAAATAACAACAACAGCAACAAAACAAGAAATATATACAAAAGTGAGAATGCAAAGGAGATGGTGGCAAGATGATGGAGGTGGAAATGAAATGGAATAAAATGAAATGAAAAAAAAATAACACAGATGCTGAGATTGAAAATAACAATAATATTACAGTGATGGACAAATATGGGGAGAGGTTTGAAATTAAATATATATATATATAATATACCAGGCATAGCTCAAATTTGAGTAAAAAGTAATACTGGCTTTAATTCGAACAGGAATACTTTTGAGAGTAAACTAAGATGTCGAGCACACTCTATTTTCTATACCACTTGAATAAGAGTAAGCCTGGCTCGTTTTCAAAAGAGAGTAAAATCCAGGAGAGAGAGAGAGATTGCCGATCAGTTCAGTCGTACCTTTCAGCAAATTAACCATTTGAATTAGGATAGTCGAGAATTCCACAACCCACATTAATTTGGACTTCATACAGCTAATCCTTTTGATCCATTCTTTGCAAACATAATCCAAATAAACACCATTAATTGATGATTTTAGCAAGTGTTCAGGACAAATTTCATTTGACTCAGATCAGAATTGTGTTAGTTTATCGGCCCCTTAAATCTCAGTGAATTTGCGAATATTCGGATCTTAACAAAGGTGTTGCTTGCGAATATTTTTTCTTTTGCAAGTAAAAACGAGTAAATCTGAGATCTAATAACAAGAACCTACATGGCCTCTACTTTATTCACTACAAACTCATATCATAAAATATTGCCCTCTTGAAGAGATGGAATTGAGAATATCGTTCCATTGATCTCCCATGAGTTCCTGGATCAGCATCCACTTCGCATTAGGCATATCAATCAGCTCCTATTGATAAAAAATAATATTATACGATTTGATATTTTCGATACAGAGCATGAAAATATCGATACCATCGAGAAAAACTATTACATTTTTAATATATGGAGGTCTCTTCTCTCCTCTGAGTCGTATTCTGGGCTGTTCTTCTAATACTGATTGAACGCTATATCTTTTTCCACTAATTATTTGTGAAAATATTTAGCTTCTAGTGTTCCGCTATTAAAAATTGTTTAACAGTTTTTTTCTAAAATAAATCCTCAATGGCTGCACAATTTTGCACCCCACTGCATCTAAAACGTGTGTGTTTATATATGCCAGCCAAGTGGATGATGATCAACAGCAGTAGCTGTAATAAAAATATTTGTATATTGAATTCTAATTGCAGTTTTATAGAAATGCAATAGAATATAGAAAAATTTATTGTTTTCAAGAAAATTGGAATTTTCGAAATACTTAAGAGCATCTTAGCAGGAATAACATTTCAAGTTCACATTTAGATGTTAGAAATTCAAAAAAAAAAAAAAAAGAATTTCCCTTCATATGTTTTATTTTCAAATTCAGAACAAATTACCACCTCCCTAACAGTCATCTAATGAATATGTGGCTTTGAATAAATAAACAATTTAAAACTAACAATTGATGGAAGCAAACAAAAAAATGTATTGAAAAGAAAAACAAAAATATTGAAAATTACATCGGATTCCAGCAAATTGCAAAATAGTTATGGTTACGCAGCAAAGTTTATTTATCTTCACGGGCGGACGGAAAGCCTTTCAATTTCAAATTAATAGAAAATTTCTAATTGATTTTCAATTCATTAAAATTCAATTGGAATCGGGGGGTTGCATGGTTGGGAAGGGGGCAGGGTGTATGGTGGAAATTGATCAAATGAACTCTGTGGCGCTGCTGGTGGTGGCAATTTGTGTTTGAGTGCGTTATCGATTGGATTATAATTTAGGCACGCACTGTCGTACAGTGCGGAATGAAGCGACAACTTGAACATCTCTTGGAGACTGTCTTTTCTTCTATCCACGAAGCCGTCGTCACACCACCATCTATCTGCTCATTATAGTCATCTTCCATAAATGCGGTTATGACTGCATGTATCCGAGGGTCATTTCTATGAGGGGGGAAACCATCCACGATTGGACCAAGTGTATTTGGAAATTTATACAACAATTTGAATTGCAACAACATTATTACAGTGCAACAGCAGATAATCACTTCTCAATAGGGTGTGTGTATGTGTACGTAGATGGAATACAAATTACATACCCATTACTTTGAAGTTTCTACAATGCGTTGGTCGTTACTCGGCTGCCTTTAAGAAGTTATGGCAGCTAAGCTGGAAGCAATTATCGCAAGTTAAGCGTGTTTTGATGTCATAATAATAATAACAACAACATGAGCAGCAAGAATAAGGGCCACACCCGATCACAAAATAAAAAAAAAAACTACACAAAACAGAAAAGCTGTAACACTGTATGACGTCTTATTCTCCAATAGATGATGATTTGATGAATTTTTTCCATTGTTTTTATAAGTTTATTTTTTTTTTTTCTATACATACAAATGTGTGTGTGTGTGTATGTATATGGGTATATTTACATATGGAACACTAGTTTACAGATTTTACGAGACTCAAAGTTTTTTTTGGAAAATATATATTGTTAATCGTTTGGCACCTTCAGCGACACATAGAACGAGAATAAAACTACTCAGAAACACTAATTACCAAATAATGGGTAAGTAATTACATGCTGACACATCGCATAATTGCGGAATTGTTTTGAAATTTTATTACACTTCATCTACTAATCGAAATGTAGATGGTGTTAGGCATGTCTACCACATCAAAATCATGGAAGTATAAGATGCGAATAAGTCAGAGTGAAAATATTATTCTTTGGTAATAGTTACCAATGTTGGGTGATTTTAATCGCCAAGTTAATGGTCCTGATAATCAGGTCTTTACCATTTTATGTCTCAGATTACATTTGCCAACCATTTTCAATTAAATGAGACCTGTTTTTATAAAAGATGGCACTGAATATATCTGAAACGTTAAGAACCCAACAATTACAAGGACCCAAATGAGCCGGATTTCTCATTACAAGGTAATGTAAGCAAACCAAAGCGGCGTTTGGTCATTACAAAGTAATAACCAAAAAGGGCAAAGAATGTACGTTTGGTAAGGGGATTTTTGACATGCAATACTTCGTGGATTGTGTTCCCTGGAAGTTTGTTCCCTTAGACATTTGTGAGGCAGTACCATATTTGTATTTCCCTTTTCCTCCGGATCAATCAATTGAAAAGTGTATATAAGAAGCTTCCCAGCGAACCAAATCGCGAACGTCCGACACGTCTGATCAAAGTCTCAATTTTTTTTTGCGAAGTGTCTGACCGACGCATGCCTAAAATCTGCCAATTTGTCGAAGGAATTTTTTCTCTTGTTGTTTGTTTTTCTCTTGTGTGTTAAAATTTTTTGGTCCGATACGACAACTCTAATTTCCTTTCGAATGTGAATTCGGTTAGAAATACGACTAAAACTTCAGATTTTCATCCGACGCTTCGGTCCGACTACACCTCAACTACTTCATATAACTTTCGGTCAGAAGTTGGACCGACTTCGCATCCGAAATGGGAAGTTTCTACCGATTTAGGTCGCACAACACGTCAACCACTTCATATAACTTTCGGTCAGAAGTCGAACCGAATTCGCATTCGAAATAGGAAGTTTCTTCTAACTTTCGATCAGAATTCGGACTGAATTCGCATCCGAAATTGGAAATTTCTTCGTTAATGGAATGTCATTTCGGTTCGAAGTTAATGGAATGTCATTAATGGAATTTTATTTCGGTTCGACCGCACTCGGACAGTTTGGTTCGCTGGGTTAATATGTAAAATGCGTAATTTATAGTTCCTTTCCAGTATATAATGGACATAACGACATTTCTATGAGTTTACAAAACAAACATTTTTCGCCTCCCCAAATAAAATCTGAAAGTCGTGTGTGCCTCCTGAAACTTGTAGGCGAGTGTTAGTTTTGCTCTCCTTTTCGTTCTTATTATTTTTATTTGTTGCGTATAAGTTTTATTGTTTTTTCTTCTTCTTCTTCTTCGTTTTTGATAATCAATTGAGAACGTGGCCGGCATTTGATGCTTGCACTGCTGCCATGACTATGCCGCCATTGTTGCGCATTGCATTGAAATTTGCAGTTGTTGTAATGCCGATGACAAGGAAATGTTGACAATGAAGATGACAGAGGCCCAGCCAGTAATGGACTGGACTCTGGCATATATTTATGTGGATGGTGGTCGCCTGTCGCTATTTCTTTTCTATTTCTTATTTTTTTTTTTTTTGCTTTGATTCTTTCGCGTTCTAGTAGCTATTGCATGGAAAGCTTATCGCTTGGAAAGCGTGTACTTTAGTTTACATTTGAGTATGGCGCATTAGATGTCGTCGCGACGTCTATGAAATAATTTAATTTCATTCTGTTGTTATTGTTGTTTTTTATTTATTTTCTGTTAAAGCTGCTATCAACAGTTTCAAGTTGAATGGATTGTGTGTTTGCATTGAAGTGTTTGTGTGTGCGGTAAAATTACCCAGCAAACAGTTTGAGAGATGATTTCATTTTTTTTTCATATCGAAAACGGAATGAATATTTTTCTCTTTAGAAGATCAACAAGTTTTGTTTTTAACTAAGAAATATTGGTTGGTCTTTAGGATCGTAAATATGTTGACCTACTTTTTGGGTTTTTACATCGGCGATTTTTAAAAGTTAAGTGAGCAATATTTTTTTGGTAAAAAAATATTAAAATTTTATTTTCGATATATTCCATACAAAATGTTTTGCTGGTGGTGTTTGAGTTTCTTGCAGTCCATAATTAATTACTTACAACCCGTAGTTGTTGTTAATTCTTCATTAACATTTAACCCTTCTTTAGCGGCAGCGTTAATAAATAACCAATTGACTTTTTGACAATAAGACGTTAAATAATTAGCTAACTAAGAGCATGAAAACAAAGAACTTGGAAAATTGGAATCTGATTTATAGACTAGACTATACACCAGCTAAAACTGGGAATGGAACAAGTCGGAGTCTGATTGGAATGTAACTTGAAAGCAAAAATTCCAATAACAAAAAGAAAATCTTATTAGCAGCGTTTTGAAGAGGGAATTTCAATTCAATTTGCTACAACACAAACAAGTGATTGACTTCTGCTTGCCTCCCCGCGTTTGATACCAATTCCAATTGGCATTGGCTGGCTGTTACATGTTTCAAGTGCATTTCAACATAACACTTGAAACTGATTCGTCAAGTGTCAGGGCTGCGTCCCCGACAAAGCCATAATTATGACGAGTTGTCATTGTATAAAAAGAACAAAACAAAAAACAAAAAACAGAAATCATAAAAAGAGTAGATGACTTCCTATAAATCGCATTTAATTCAACAATTACCACACACAACACATTGGAGATAAGATAACAATTTGCGACGTAATAGTTATTACTATTTTCAAGTTCTGGCATTCAACCATATATTTTTTTTGTTTCAACTAATATTCCTCTATTTACAATAACAAAAAAAAAAATTACGTCTGGGTAAACTAAACAGAAGAAAAAAAATAATAATAATTTATTATTATAAAAAAAAATATGTGTACACACTCCTCGAGCACACATACACACACATACCGCTCTATAAGTGTGTTTTCTTTTAATTGTGTAATTTATTTGCCAGACAGTGACAAACAAACGACAACAGTTTTACAAAAGTGCATTAATTTATTTAGTTTTTTTTCTTTTTGCTTTTATTAATTTTTGATTTCATTTTATTATTGTGGCACCATCGCCAGTGCCATTAGCTGGCTGTTTCGATTTCAAAAGTTATTTATATTAATTTTACTTTTTTCATATAATTTGCATAAATCTTTTTTTTCTGTTAACTATTTACTACAGGCGGAAGCATTCAAAGAGCGCTGCTTCGTTTCTTTGAATGAATTCCCGGCAACGGGTTTTTATCAAGAGTTTGGAGGACTTACTTGTGTTGCGGCGTGGCTGCAAATGGCACCTCAATACTGTGTGATGGCTTGCGTCTGTCTCCACCCATGTCGGCTAAACGGGCAAAATCTGTATCCTGATCGGCTAAACGTGCTGAACGTCTCGATTCAAGGAGACGCACCTCTTCCAAACGTTTTTTCAGTTCAATGGGTTCCTGCAATGGAAGAAAAAATGGAGAGAATAAGTAAATTAATATGTATGTAATTGTGAAAAATTAAATAAAGAAAATAAATAATTATGACGGATATGTATAATTTTTAGGAACCAGAACTTAACTCCAAATCTGCCAATTTCCCTTTCTCATAAGGAATTTCGAATTTGAAAAATAAAAGCATTCGCAAAAAATGTTTTAACGTTCCCGATTTAAAATCCATATCAAATCTTAAAACAATTGTCTTTCAATAAAATTGAAATAAAAGTAAATAAAGTCATAGATAGAATATGGAGGTGATCATAAAACCCAAAAAGTCTATTATATTTTATAGTATCTCTTTATTGTCTTCCGATTTTATTAATTAACCCATAGTATCGAAATTTCGAAACTTTACTATCGGAATTATCGAATGCGGTAATAAATCCTATTTTCCAGCTTTAAAATGATTACAAAATTGAGGTCGCCGTAAGCAGACAGTGTTCGACAAATGAGCATCTGCGGGCCCTTGGTGAGAGAACCCACAGAATTCTGTCTATTAAAGTTTTGAACCATGGCTGCTCAAAGCCATGAGTCCGCAAAAGAGAACATTTAAGAGAATTTTGATGTTCTGGTTTTCTTTGTAGTCCATAATTTATTTCAATTCTTTTTAAGCATGAAGTTTGTCCAAAAGTTTTAATTAAACTAATAATTAACAACAAAGAAATAAATAAGGTTTTAACACTGATTTATTGATGATATCAAAAGGCTAAGAGCGGGCGGTTGTTATTGAGTAGCATTGATTAAACTCACTATTATTCAGAGTGTGAGTGCATTTGTTCAATACTCTCTGAAATGCACGGATGCATATGATATTCATGGAGAGAAGAAAAATTGCTCTCACAATGATGGTTTCACTTCAGTAAGAGGCTCTCTCTCTCTCTTTCTATCAACAGCAAAATAAATTTGAGAGATGTTTGCGTATTTTTGTTACAGTGTGAGTCAGTGAGTAGTCGCTGATAGCTCGGAATTTTTGGCCCCAGCTGTGCCAGCTGTCTCTCTGGGACCAATATTTTAAGACCTTACAAACCCTATTTCATTTTCATAAATTATCCAGAAAATTACTTGAGTGTAAAGATCAAGAGAAATTATCTAAATTTAACAGAAATATTTTTGGTTCATGTTAATTTTGAAATCTTAGGGGATTTAATTCGCGATAGAATATAATTCAATATTTCATATCAAAAATTTCATAATATAAATTAGATCTCCGATTTGCTCGTTTTTACTCTCAAGAGAAACATACTCGTAAGCTGGAATGCTCGAAGAGTACATGTTTACACCTCACTTTTTTATTTTATGTAGAAGCGCTCACGAATTACTCCTGAATTATATGGATGGGATTCAAAATGTTCGAAATAGAGTAAAATTTTACTTCAAGAGTGAAATCGAGTGGTATATATATTTTTTTTTTTTTTTTTTTGATGATTTATGTCTTTGTGTGTGTAAGTAGTAGTAGCAAACACGATAGTGATGTGAACATGAATGAAATTTATTTTGTTGTACTGGAGGATTTGTTGAACCCACACACAGTAGAATTACTTTGTTGACAGAGCTTGCCGACAATACTCTTTAACGTATTTGTTTTTCTTTTCATTTGGAGCGGTGCTTAGAGAAAATGCATATACTTACAAAAAATCCAGCGGTATGACAAAATCAAAAAAAGTACTTGGCGAGAGTATAATCTGCTTCATTTAGAGCCCAGAATTTGAATAGAGAGCATTTCGGAGTTCTGATTTAAATAGTATCCCAGTAGCATATGCTTCATTCTTGTCCTTAACTTGGTTATGCTATAGAAAATCAATTGGGTCCATCGGTCTATACAGGGTCAAACAATTGGTAATTACTAAAAATAGGCAAACTTGCATGCAATTTGTTTACATGTTATAATTGGCAGAGAAGCAGTGTAAGGATGATATATCCTGCGAGTGCTAGGAATTTATGCTACCGTTCATTAAAAGAGCTCTCGGAAGCACTTTGAAATCTCCCTCTCACAATTATAGCTCTTTCCTCCTACTACAAATGTGTCGTGTACGTCCACGATTTTCAATTTTTGCACAACATTAAATTAAAAAAAATTGAAACAAAAAATATATAATCTCCCCACAAAGAATTTATGTTTCATTCGCAACAAAATATAAAAAAATTAACCCACACATACTTATTCCCAATCTCATTCAAAATATTTTTTTTATGATCTATAATGCATGACAACCGTAATAAATTAAATTTACGGCATTAAATCTTGTGATCTGCGGAGAAAGAAAATGCGTTCAACTTTTCAAGGCTAAATTTTGATTGCAATAAATTTCAGCGAATTATTTCAGGATGCTGCAGCTATGCAATTTTCCAAATTGATATAAAATATGAGCGTCCATCTTCCAACTCTAGAAAATTGGACCACCACTACTTCCCAATTCGATTCTTTGTGTACCACATAAACTGTACCATATCAGGTAACTTCCTTGCACTTAACAAATCAAGGCAACACCCATGCCATTAGCATTAAGCTCTCAGCTTTAACTTCGAACCAATAAACATACATAAATCTCTGGGTGGTTGTGTGTGTGTGAGTGCACAATTGCAACCCTGCAATTGCCTTAACGCCTCAATGTATGCCATTGATTTTGAATTTATTTCTATGTGAACGAGCATTGATGTCAAGCAAAACCTACTGTGACCCAGTTTTACTTTCATTTCGTTACACATATTTTTCCACTTCCACTTCTGTTTTTGTTTTTATTTTTGTGAGTTTGTGTGTTCGTTTGTTTGCTGACCTTGTTAAGGCTTTGCAAAGAACCTTAACTGAAATGGAATGGAAAGTATATGATTTTTGTTTAAAAAAAGAAAAATAACAAAACAACTACAATTAATACGGGTAGCATAAACATTTATGAGCTGAGTATTTGCAGGGTAAATATTTGTGTATGTATGTGTGTGTGTGCATGAGTGTGGGTTTTTTGTTTATTACTTTTTGTCAACTCTTTAGTTTGTTTGCCTTTAAATTCCGCTCATTGTGTGTGCTGATGGGCAAAGGGTTGCATAGAGGCGAGAGGCGCTTGCGGCCCACAATGGAGAAATGCATTTTGCTTTTGTTCCATCCATCTGTAGGTCTTGGAAATTTGTGCAAAGTGACCCAGTTTTTTGTCAGTTTTTGGTCAGCATATTTTGAAAAACCAGGTCACCTTCATGACCTTGTCATTTTCACAAGAACAAATGCATACATGAACGCACGCATACATACATACATACATTTTTAGTTATGCCTGTACTTATGTTGGTTGGGTCCTTGATGAGAATCGTTGCTGTTTGTGGGTTTGTAATTTTCAATATTTTATTTAAAAACAGAATGGAGTTTTTAAGGATATTAAAGATGGAGCAGCCAGCGATTTTAGAGGCAATTAGAAGTTAGTGTTTTTAAATGAAGAAGAAAATTGGTGTTAGATAAAATTAGAGCTCTGTACAGAGGGCTCGAAATTAGTCTTTAAGGGACTCAAGGGTCGGCTGGAATAGAGTCTTTGTGAACTAATAAAATGGATATTTTGTTGACGATTAGAATCAAGTCTTTACTGAAGGCCAAACAACAAGTCAGGTCCCTTTTCGACTTCTATAAGACAATTTTTTTGAATCTCTACAACCAGTCGTTATGGAAGACCTCTTTTCCATACTCTGATTAATAGATGTCTAAAGGAATATATTTTGGGTTTTCTTCAATTATTACATGTTTTGACATCCACATGATAATTTATTGACCTTTTACGAACAACTCCATTTTTTTAATAAAGGTTTCCCAAGAACAAATTTTAGGGCATGTGTAGGATCTTCAAATTTTAAAAATTTTATTCAAATAAAAAAATTTCTAAAATTTTGAAATTATATGAAATAAGTTTTTTTTCACTAAGTTCCTTACGTCTTCTAAAGTCAATATTTTTTTTTATTATTTTATCTTTTGAAAATCAAATCCAGTTCCTATTGATCGTTCTACATTATGTATTATCCGTTTCAATTATGATTAATTGAACATTTTGTTTATTTTGATAACAAATTTCAAATATGGGGGATTTCGAAATAGATTATTAATGTATTTGATAACCAAAACAATTTCAGATTGCTTTCGTCTTTTGTTTTATTAAAACAAAATTATGTGACAAATTGCTATTAATGAGAGATATGGTATCGCTCTAAATGTCAAGACTGGGTTCAATTCATACAAATTATTAATTCGCTGAAATTTTGCAAATATCAAAGCCAAGCCCAAAAAAACTCAAAGTATATAATAATTCAAATTAATTTGAATGAGAACGCTTTGGGATGTATGATGCAATTTCAAAATTTGTTGAATATAATAAATTAATTATAGAGAAAAAAAAAATAAAAACTTTAAACGGGGAATTTCCTTTTCATGATTTTTTTTGTAAAGTGGAAAATTTCTTTGAATTTATTTCACATTAAAGGGGATTTCCTTAAATGTTTATTTGTTGCAAAAACTCGCTTGCACACAAGGTTCAATGCCTAAACATTGAGATGTATGACGAAACGAATCAAAAACCGGTTTCTTATCTTAGAATGACGTTAGTCCACACAATTTTGAAAACGTGGGGAAAACACCATCAAAACATTGTTTGTCTTCAAAGCAAATGAAAGCTTCCTAGGTCAAAGCAGAGAAAATTAAAACTGAACTTTCCTTTAAATAATCACATTCTTCTTAAGAAAAACAATAACCCGTCATTGAAAAACAATAATTTCGAAATAAAAATCGATGCCATTATTCCACTCTGAATATGGGGGTATTTTTCTTTGTTGGGAAAACATGGATACATACCTACACACAAATATTGGTAATATTTAACTGATTGTTTCATTATTTTCTGATTATTAATTGATATCAGCAAATTTCTGCGCAAAAAACCTCAACACCTTATCGGTCAAAGAAAACGTTGAACCATTCAGAGCATTGGTCTATAAGGCATTACCTTCAGATACATATATTTTATCGATATCATTTGATTAGTTACCTTTTTTTGGTGATAACAAAGTTCAAATAGGTTCCAGAGAGCAATAACTCTTGCCAAATTCGTAATTGTTTGAATTATGGAGAATTTGTGGGATAAGAGAAGATGGGGTTTGTAGGTTTTCTATTTTTAGAGAACATTGGATCTTCATATAGAGGTCTTATTAGTATTCATAAAGTCTTTCGAAACTACATTGAATCTTTCCCTTGATTGTTGCATAGGATCTTTGAAACTAATAAATGATTTGAGTTTTCACAGGGACTTTGGGCTTAACTCTAGTTAAGTAAAAACTCTTAGTTTTTTTTTGGAATTTTTCCTGTGAACCCGAATTATTTCTCAATTGAAATTTCAGAAAAAAATGTATATCTTGCCATTCTTCTTAACTCAAGAACTGAAGTTTTCGATTACAACAATATTGGTGAAGAGATTGAAACTTTCCAGAAAATCGCTTACAGAGTTTCGATTTTTTTTTTCAGATATCAACGGAACGTGTTCTTAAACGAATGTTTTTCCATTAAACTCAGTTTTAACAATAAGACTTGACATGTTCTATCAAATGCTTCCGCATTCTCCATATATGGCTCCAGCTATGGACTGCTCATAGATATCAGAAACGTGCTTACTGCATAATAATACTTTTCTCTTCAATGAAATAATTTAGGAAATTGTTTTCATACAAAAGAGTTCTGGCATATGTAGGTATGTACGACGATATCACGCATGACAAAAAAAAAAAAGAAAATATATTATAAGATATCGTCTAGAAAATTTTCTAAAGATCATATCTTATTGTATAATTTCATTTTGGCAAGAAAGTAAAATAGTTGCTATCTAAAAATTATTTATTTTCAAGCCACAATTATCTTGGACTAGGTAGGCATGCCAGAAAAGGTCTTGGAAAGCTCTTCGCAAGATCTAAAATATATTGGGTGTTAGCTTGTGTTAAAATATTTTTTTTTCATAGCTTACATATTTGTTATAGATATATTGGTGAGAGTGAAAAATATAGAGGATAAAATCCAGGAGTAGGCACTATTGGAAAGTTTATAAGGGCCCGAGATAATATTGGATTACTGGATATGTGTAGTTGTATAAAAACAGGGCCATGGCATCAAGGCAACCTTGAGCAATTATATGTTTATATATAAAAGACTAGCGAAGCAAGTGACTGACTGAGAATCAAAGCCCAAACGAAACAGCTGAAGCTAGAATCCTGAAATTTTGCACGAGGCTATTAGTGGCTAGTGATAAGGCTGGATTTTTGGAAATTCGTACTAAAAGTGTACGAAAAGTACTAAAATGTACTAAAAATGTTAAACTTTGTATAGGACAAATGGAATTAGCTAGAAATTTGGAATGAGAGTTACTGCTGGAGTGGAAAGATATACCAAAGGTTTTTTGGGAATTCGAACGCTAGAGTTACGAAAAGTTCTAAAATGGTACTAAAATACTAAAATATTACCATTTGGTATTATGTGAAAGGATAGAGCTAAAAACTTGGTATGAGAATCAATATTGGAAACAAAGTTCAATATATGAAAGTGGGTTTAGAAAGTTGTACTAAGTGTGTGAACTGTAATAAATGGTACACAATTTGAAACAGTTTGGTTTAGGATGGAACTATGAAGCTGAAATTTTGAAATTTTGTATTTTGGGTCGCTGTTGGTGGTAGGTTTGTGATAAAGAGGTTTTTCTGAAAATGTGTACTACAAATGCACGAAAAGTACTAAATAGTACTTTATTTGGTACAATTTGGTACTGGGTGAACATAAAGTGGTGCTGGAAATTTAACATTTGGTATTAGGATCGCTGTTTATGTACATACGGAAGTAGTTTGTGGAAATGTGTACTATAATTGTACGAAAAGTACTAAGTGGTACTAAATTGGGCAAATTGGATGTGTATTGGGTAAAGGGATCGAGATAATATTCTAAAATTTGATATTTAAATTATTAATGGTATCTGTGTTTGAGATTTTGCGGTGGTTTGAAAAAGTGTCCTGCGCTTGTACGAAAAGTACTAAATACTACTTAATTTAGTACAGGGTGAAGGAATAGAGCTGGAATTCCGAAATTTGATACTGAGGTCTCCATTGGTATCTGCGTTCCATAATTGTTCCAAAAGTACTAAATGGTACTAATTTTAAATAGTTGTTTGCTGACTACCATGGAGAGAATATGTGTTCTAAATGTAACTAACTTTGGTATTAGGTAAAGGGATAGAACTGAAATCATGACATTTGATATTGAGGTCACAGTAGGTTTTTATGTTTTACATATGGAGATGTTGAAATAGTTTTGGACAAAAAATTTGGATGTGGATCCATTGAGAATGGTTCTACTAATATGCTCCTCTGTAAACATCAAAATGAACGATTTTTAGGACTTTTTACTGTAAAAGTTAAACATTTTCCAAAAAGCAAAAAACCTTAAAAAATATTCAAACTTTGAAAGTCTGAAAATTTAGTACAATGTATGAAGTTTTGATTTAAAAATCATGTCAAACTGAACAAATTGTGCATTTTGAGTACTAAAAAGGACTAACACGAACTGTTGGAATGAATCCAAAAACTGAACTTTTCGCGAAGAAGTGGGCACCTACTAGTTTGTTTATATTTTTACCAATATCTCAATATCCAAATGTATATTCAAAAATCCATATACACAAATCATAGATGAGCAATTGTTTTCTCTGCAGTTAAACTTTGATGTGGGAAATTGCAGACAATACAGAGCTAGATATCCTTATTGGAAATATGTTTACCTCGAAAGAATTATGATATGCTTGAGCAAAAATATAATAATTTTCAGACTTTAAAATTTAAATAGTAGGAAGTTTACAAAAAATGCTCAAAGATATAATCTCACGTGAGGCATAACTGGAAAGAGCGTTTGGTTTACATATCTATTTTATTGTGAACAAATTTCGAATTGTATTAAATTTCCACAACACATTTGTCCACATAAACATATAATAAATAATTCTCGTTTTAAAAAATAATTCTCATTTAAAATTTTAATAATCACCTTTTATTTCCTATATCTATTTTCCTATCAAAAGGGGAACAACAAATAATATTGTTTATCCCTTTCGAATAGTTTGTAGATTTTTTGCTATCTTTATTTTATGGAATGACACAATTTGATGTCGTTTTCTCTTTTTTTTTTTGTTGCTTTATTTTATAACAATACTTTTTTCAATAATTCTATGTTCACTTGGTTAGTCATAATCACACACATATTCTAATACATTTATTTGCAATCAGGAAAAAAAGGAGCACTTATTTATATATTTATTTATGTAGTATTTAATTTAAATTGTAGTAAAAATACACACACGCACATTTATTCCAAAATTTATTAAAGGTTATTAACAATAATATTTATTTTTCTTTTTTTGTTGTAGACGATAAAACGTTATTGAGATCTTTAATAATATTTTTTTACTTGAATTTATTTTGTTTCGTTTTTTTCTGTTTTGTTTCTTGCACTTGTTTTTAGGCACAAATAAATTAATTTCTTGTTTTTTTTGTTGTTGTTTTGTTTTAAGGTAGGTATTTTATTGAAATTTATGTTGTTGTTTTGTATTTTGTTTTCTCACAGCATTTCACTGGCTGTTTGGTTGGCTGGCTTTATCATTCATTCCACCATCCGTACATCCATAGAAAATTCCCTTAACAAATGGGCGACACTCACACACTCTCGGGAATCTGTGGTATTTTCTTTTTTTTTTTTTGCTTTGTTTTGTTTTGGGGAGGAGGATTCACAGATTCTCTCGCACACAGTAATAGAATGTGATGGCCGGTGTTGTTGTTGTCGTTGTTGATGTTGCTGGTTGCATCTATAAAACACAATGACACTGAATCATTAAATTCATTTCTTCATCTTCTTTTTATTATTATTATTTTTGTTGTTTTTTTTTATTTCTGTTACCACAGATACTTTTGTTGTTGTTGTTTTTTTTATTAATACTTAATTTCTAGGTAGTTTATTGTGAAAGAATTTATTTGTTTTTGTTGGTATTTTCTTTTAAATAAAATTCTTTTTTTTTTATTTTTTGTAATTTTTCACTTTGTTGTTGTGATGTTTTCTGGGTTGCAATTGACCAAACAAATTTTTATTGTATTTATTGTTGATGGATTTGTTGTCATGATGTTTTGTTGTTGCTATTGTTGGCTTTAGTTTAATTGCATTTTTGGCCAAGTTAAGGCAGTGCAAATGCAATTCTCACTAATGAAAAATCTATTCACTGTGGCCACCGGTTCGGCGATCACCAATATACCAAATGTGGCAAGTAACAAACTGGCAGCTGTTGTTGTTGTTGTCGTCGAACAAATGTGTCCGCATTTGTTGAATGTGCGTTAATTGGGCACAAAAGACCGGCCGGTAACGGCATTCACAAAAAAAAAACATAAACGAGGACAAACAGCCAACCAAGCACAGAATATGCGGGCAGGCTGACCAAATTGGCAAAGAAATTTATTCACAAATTGTTGTTTTTTTTTTTCGAACGCACTCACACACAGATACACACACTCGAAACTGTGTTTTGAGATTTCAGTGACGTTTAATTTTTTTACTTTTTTTCGAAACGGCCGGCTTTCTTTTTTCTCAACTTCCGTTGCTGGCCTTCAAATAATTGTTTTGAATTGCAAAAAAAATTCTTCTTCAAATTTCTTTTGTTGTTATTTATTTATTTTTTTTTTTTTCTTAGATTTGGAAATCCGTTGCGTGGCCAAGATTGTTGATGACGTTACTTCTTTTGTTTTGAAAAACAAACACCCACGTACAAACCTTAAATAAATCTATTTATTCTCTTTTGACACTTTTATTTATTCCAAGCTTAAAGAGCGGGTCGGATAGGCTTATCATTCTTATCCAAATTTTGTATTCCATTAGCGTTTGTGTTCCGCTTTTCTTTCTGATTTTTGTAAAAACGTTAGACAGAACCTTCTTTGCGTTGCGTTTTCCTTCTTTCTTTGTCGCTTTTCTCACCGCTGCTTTGTTCTCTATGATGTCTACGGTTCGCGCGCGTATTAAAGAATGATTCTTACGTTTCGTACAACAAACAAACAGAGTCAGTGGCACTCTGCCACGGTCCGGCAGCGACGTCGACAGCAATGCTAGCGTTACGGGGCCAGAATAGAACAGAACAGAGGCACTCGCTCGCTCACTACTACTTACACTTGTACGGCGACGTTGTCGTTGCTTTGTTGTGTTTTTCAGCTACCCAGAGTAGAGTATGTCTATGTCATAGGGATAGCGGCTAGCAAACGAATGAATGCACTGCACATCGGTCGCACTCAACAGAGAATCGAATCGAAACAAACGAAAAACAAGGTACAAAAAATCGAAAAGAAAAACAAAGCGCGCTCACACAGATACACACGAACACACTCTCAACACACGTAACTGAATGCTGAAATAAACAGCTCTATCTAACAATCAAAGGCAAAGCCAGTTGGCTGGGCTGGTTGGCAGACTGACTGGTTGGTTGGCTAACAGAAGCGCGGGCGGGCGGGCGTTCGTTCGGCCGATTGTTTGTTTTATATTTTTTCGCAGTGTGTTTCGTCGTCGTTAACGTTTGCCTGATGTCTGACTGCGTTTCAGCTTGTTGTTGTAGTTTATGGTGATTTTTTAGGTGGAATCGTTCGTCGTCGTCGCCGACGTCGTTGTTGTATCTCAGTCATTTGCTGCAAATATGAGATACTTTGCTCACATCTGGGCTCTCTCTGACTCAGTTGGGCTCTCTGTTTACAATTCTCTTTGAGTGATTTTCATTTGCAAAGAATGATTGCACATCGACTTTTGGATAAGGGGTGGGTTGATGGGGCCTGTTTTGGGGGACAAACAAAACCACTTGGTTTTCCGCACTCGCACACACGCACACATACATTCTCGTCGTCGTCGAGTAGTAAATAAAGAGGTTTGTGCAGGCATCATGTACACAATTGTATTTACTACACCGCTCTCTTTTGGCCAAACCAGCACAACAACAACAACAAAGGGGAAAATAAGAAACGAGGCTAAATTTGCACTCTTCTGGCCTTGTACCGAATTCGTTGTACATACGCATACGAACATAGATATGCACATCCATTTGGGTATAAAAATAAAATGTAAAATCTAATAATTAATTAATTATTTTTTATTTATTCATTTGCATATGTTTCATTTTTCACTTTTTTTTGTTTTGTATTTCATTAAAGAGCTTCCACAAAAGACACATTTTGAAAAAGAGGTCAACTTACTCTTGAGTGAAAGAAGAGCTTTTTCAAGCTCTCTTTTCTTCAGCCCATTCCATTGGGGACTTGCTAAGCTCTTTGTTTTTCGCTCTCCCTATTTCTGACTCTGGCTTTGGCTCCCCCAATGGAAAGTGAAATTTGTACAACAACCAACTTTTATTATACAATAACCATGTCTTACTTATAACCAAATCCACTCTTACTCTTTCATTCAATCTCCCTCTCTCTCTCACATTGTGTTTTTCTACTCACTCACGCCTCGTTGTTGCTGTGGATTTTTGTTTTGATTTGTGTTATTTTGTTTGAATGGGGGATACTTTTGCGGAAAATTTTTATTTGAGTTGTTTGTTTGGTGCAACTGTTGTACTTTGTCGTTGTTGCTGTTGTTGTTTCTTCTCAGTTGTAAGAGAGTGTACATTATTGGGGGCACATGGGTGTGTATGTGTGCCATTATTACTGTCATAGATATAGGTAGCAACTTGCCTCAAAAATTCGCTATTGTTGTATTGTAATTTTTGTATTGGTTGTTTGGATGGTTGTTGGAATACCGGCATGTTGTTCGGTAATTAATATTTATGCATTGCAATTTTGTTGTTGTCTGTTGTTGCTCTGTGTCCCAATGTTTGTTGATTTTTTCACTCACTCACTCATACGCATTGACACACGCACATTTACAACTTCCCACATTATTTGGCATTTAAAATAAAATCTTGCCTGACAGACTGGCTGCCAGCTTGGCTATTGTTTACATTTTTTTTATTTCTTGATTATTTTTATAAATAATAGTTGGTATTTTTATATTATAGGTAACTACCTACATACATTCATAAATATGTATGTATTTGTTTGTTATCATACATAACTGCCTCTCCTCAACAAAACTTAACAGCAAAATTATTAATTATTAACATTTATCACATTTCTATGCTACACACCTGAGCAATAACAATGATCGTTTGCTGTTCATTTGATTTGAAAACTGGATTTGCATTTTGACCCTCAATATTTATTTTTTTGTTGAAACGGGGGCAACATTTGTTGGCCACAGCCAGACTACTCAATGATGATTTGAATTGCCGTCAGCTGGTGTGTCGACGATTATCTGATGAATGCGAACTTTGTCACACAAAAGAAGACGCAATTGTTAAACGATGACATTTTGCTCAACGTCAACGTCAATTGATAAGGAATTTATGACGTAGTAGAAGGAAATGGGGGGTGGTGGCGCATAAACACATATCTGAATGTGTATCTACAACCCATAGGGGTGGGAAATCGCGTTCGCTTGATTTCAAGATCACTGAAAATTTGCGTTATAGATAGCCATACCTGAGTCTGTATTTTGCTATCAAAAAAAAAAAACTAGTCTGACTACAAGACCGAAGAGTGTGAGTTCAAGACTCGTCACCGGCAAAAAAAATAATTGAAAATTAAAAAAAAAAAACTTGAGGTTTACATAGCGGTATAAGTAGTGTGTCTAACTACAAATCATAAAGTCATAAAGCCAAGGTTTTTTACATATATATTTACTTGAGTTATAATTAAGACTAGGAAGGTAGGTCAATAGTGTCTTTAATCTGATATAAATATTACAAGGTTTCAGATTTGGACTATTATATGGGTTATAATTATTCAAAATGTGGTTCCCTTGTGAGGGAGGTACCAGAAGGAATGATCGGATAAATCCCATATTCACATCTGATCCCTGCATGAGTGGAATATTGGGATATGCGAAATTTGAAGAGAATCGGATGCTTACTTCGAATTTTATGAGCGTTTTGTTATTCAAAAATTTGAACCGTTGTGGGGGAGGTATCTGAATGAGATTATCGACTATCCCATCATCATACCAGACCTATAGTTGTTAAAAATATTGGGATATACGAAATGTCAAAACAATTGTACTCTTATTTCACATTTTATGAGACATATTATTATTCAGAATGTTGCCCTTTGGGGCTGTACATGAAGGAGTGGGCCGATATTGTCAATTTTCGCCCCTGAGACAGCATTGATACAAATATTGGGATTTTAAAGTTTGATTAAAATTGGATGATCATTTCTACATCCGTAAGGTGAATTATTTTCTGTAAAAATGTTGGCATTTTGTGGGAGAGGTACCAGAAGTAGTGGATCGATATTGCCCATCTCCGAACTTGATCTAAGTTTGATAATTATATTACGATGTACCAATTTTGGACCAAATTGAGAGTATGCCACGGAAGGTAAAACCCATTACAAACTGTATATATACTGAATATCGACAAGTACCGATTTATGGGGGATATACAAAAACGTGGACCGACATAGCTCATATTCAATACCTACCATCCTAGATAGAATACAAACTATTTTGCCAAATTTCAAAGCTCAACGATGAGACAGACTAACATCACAAATTCGACTTAGAGTTTTATGCTGATCATGAATATATATTTTAGGGGCCTACAAGGAATATTTAGAGGTGTTACAAATGGAATAACAAATTTAATACACCATATTTTGCATGGTGGAGGGTATAAACATGCATTCGTAACATTAACTATCGCCTTAAGTCATTCGTATAGCTAGCTCTTAAGACGATAATTTTAAGCTGTTTCAATCACCTCCTTTTCAAACTTTAATGCCTCCGAATCACACAGTTCCAAAATGACTCGTATACTAATTCTCAATATAGTCAGTAAAGTTTCATGTTGTTTCTTGTAATTTTATTCCCCCGGGCAATTATTTCCTTTTTGACATCCTGACATTTGACCACAATTTCTTTTATTACTGTTTCGAGAAAAAGAAAAATAAAAAAACATTTCCCACAAGCATAGGAAAGCTATTTAAAAAGTGATTAGAATATTTTGTGGTTATTTTTAAAAGATAAAACAATTCGCACGCACACTTACATATGCATATACACATACATACCTACATACCTGCCCACAAAAATAAAATGTATGAATGACAAAGAGTGTGACGTTCTTAAGGTTTGCCGAAGCCAAAAGAACACTGTGATAAGACCGAAAAACCTCAGATTGACATTAAGATTATTATTATAGAATAGGAATGTTGAAATAAAAACAAAAAACCAGCCCACAAAATGTATGCGAAAAAAGTGATAAGATTCAAAAATACAAACACTCACACACAGAGAGAGGAGAGAGACGACAGACATGTGTGAAAATATTCGAAAGAAAACAAAAATAAAAAAAATTTACATAAAACCAAAACAGAAAAATATTAAATATCTAACAGACAGAAAACTCACACACACACTCACGGATATGGAATGTCCGTCCATGCACAAACCATAACTCCTTATCATTAACCGCAAATTGAATGAATGTCCCAAAACATAAAAAGTGACGGCGGCTACCATGAACGGTAGTCCCAGCCAAAACAAGACAACAACAACAACAGCAGCAGCAAAAACTCAAAACAGAAGTAAATGAATTTTTCTGTTGATAAACGTGAAAGACAGATTATTTGCTTGGACCCGATATGAATGCAAAGAAACAACAACTGGCCAAGATGTGGGTAAACACACAAAAGCTACAGATATGCTCGGGCGGCGCATGCTCAGTGGTGGTGAGTAAGCACACATCGAACGGAGTCCAAGTCAGGCACAATTTATGAATGAAAAAATAAATAAATGTGTGCCCAAAAATATTGACACAATATTGCCAAAATTTGTAATTGGTTGGAAAAACGAATAAAAAGAAATGGCGTAGCAGAAGGTAGAGTACAATTTGCTAAGTTCATAACCAATCTACCATTTGAAAAGGTTTAGCATCAAATCCAACAATATAAAAACATATTTCCTTAGTGTTCTGAAATGTAAACCCTTAATGCTCTCTAAGCTTTCTTAAAAACAGTGTTTCAAGGAAGTTTTATTTAATGTTCAAGAATCAATAAATATATGTTCATTAGAAGCATTGACAGCTGTTATAACCTTTGTCTGGGACGTAAAATTAATAAAAAATAATTAATAGCCTAAAACCTTAATTCTTCTCTAGGTGATCGCCATTTGATCGGGCCTTAAGACTTTCATTTTTTTGCTAAGCTGACGTTTAAGTCGCAATATAAGTATTTTGGCTTTGGGTAAATTCTGACACCTGTTAGCCGAAAATCGGAAAGTTCGAGTTCATTTGGTTAAGCAAATCATCAGGAAATAATCTTGGAATTAAGGGCAGATACCGACTGAAGATTTATGTGTAGAGAAGTATATATTTTCACATATCAAATTATATATATAGATATACATATTGTCAGGGTCGATCGAATCGAATTATAACTCAAGACTTAAATAAGGCTTCAATTAATGTTTCAGATAAGGAATATCAATGAACGCAATCTCCATTGAGGATCATCTGCTGGTAGAGTTATTTTTTCTGACGTATGGCGAGAGATCTTCTTTAAAAAAGGAAAATATATCAAGGAGTGGCTGTTTTATTTTATAGACTAAAGCAGATCTGTCATTCATTTCTCGTTCCTTCCTTACTTTCATTGCATCTTTCTATCTTTATTATATCCACCACAATGCTATGGAGGTTATATCAACTCTGCAATTCCGTTTGTAACTCCTCGAAATACTCATGTTAGGCCCAATATATATATATTATATTCTTGATCAGCGTAAAATTCGAAGTCGATTTAGGCTTAGCATTTTCTTATATATACCTTCCCTTTATGAATTCAAGTCAGATTTTTAACGGGATTGTTAAAAATTCGGTTCATTTCATAATGGGTTTAATCTCTTGTTGAAAAGCATTTTCTATATAGGTCCACGTTTTCCTGAACCCCCGAAATTCAGTATTGTGACGATTTAAATTTTTTTAAAATTCGGTACTTAAAGTTTGTAACGGGTTCTACCCACTGTAGCGGAACATTGTCTATAGGTCCACGTTGTCTTATAGCTGCAGCCCTTGTAACTGTACCTTCCCATATTCGGTATTTGAATGATTAAAGCCACATAGACTTTACTGCATTTTAAAGACATTTTACCAACCGATTCACTGGCAAAATTGGAAGTGGACCCAAATTTCAATCCAGATTCTTTTATACTTAAAGGTTTTCTCATGGTGGAGGGTACCGACTGAACTTAACTAGTTTTTATTTGTTTTTTTTCTTTTTTTTCTTTTTTGTCTTTATTTCTGTCTTTGTTTTATTGTTTTTCTTTTCATCTTTCTTTCTTTGCTTTTTTAGTCTTTCTATTAATCTTTCGCTTTTTCTCCTTCCTTCTTTTATTTCTTTCTTTCTTCATCGATCTTTCATTCTCTTTTTTATTTATTTTTTTCTTCTCTTATTTCTTTCTTTCTATCTTCCTTGCTTCTTTCTATGTTTTTCTTTCGTTCTAAATATTATTCGTTTTTAACTTATTTTCTTCCTTCATATAGACCTCATATAACGGTGCCTACCTATATTTTCTCCCTTCCTCCTTCCCTAGGTCCTCGTCTTCATATAACTCCCTTATAAATGTGCCTACTTATATTCGGTATTTTCATGCTTTTGGCGACTTTATCCACCGTATTTGTAGTTCTTTATGGGCAAATTGCCTATGCAGGTTCTCCCTATATTCAATATATTTAGTGGTATTTTTTTTTTTTTTTTGAAAATCGGGGGCATTCCTTCCTCGCAGACGACATGGAACGGGGAGACTTTCTCTAACCAACTGTTGAACAAGACGAGCTTAAGTAGTGAGACATCTTTATAGGTAAATTGAAACTAAAATTGAAATGTAAGCTTTTCTTAAAGTGGGCTGAAGCTGGAAATCTTACACATGGGTGAACTGTAGTAGGATTCCCTCTTTCTCCATAGGTTATCTTAATCGCAGAGACCCTCTCTTTCGGTACATTGCGGGCGAGCTAACATAAAATCTAAAGCTTTTCCTTATTGAAGAGTAAATGTGCGGGTACATAAGCAGCTTGAAGTCTTCGCATAACTTATTTTTGACATATTATAAAGGGATACCAGAGCCGCACTCAAATCCCGCCGCCGTTTTTTTCCTTATAATTTTACATTAATATGCCTAGCCATGAAGCCAAGCTGTCTTTGAACCTACACATTTAAAGCGGAGAGCCTTCCGTAGAGAAGTGTTGAAGCTGGAGACTTTCTCTAATGGCGATCTGAAGCAGGAATCCTTCTGTATAGACAAATTGGATCAGGGAGCATTATGAGTGTGCCCTTCATTTACGCAAAGTTTCCTTAAAAGTGACTTGAAGCTGAAAGCCTTTTATTTTGGCTTTTGGCTAACCCTTTTTTAAAGCCGATCTGAAGTAAAAATGCCTTATGGGCGATCTTCAACAGGGTGAATTCATAGGAGAATAGAAACAGAGTTCTTTATTTCTCTAATGGCTGGTTCAACAAAGAAACCTTCGTTGCACGTGATCTGAAGCAGGGAGCCTACCATTTGATCGCGCTGAAGTAGGATACCTTCTTACATAGAAAGCTTTTTATGTGTCAAACTGAATTTGAGAGCATTCTTTAAAGGCTAGCTAACTTTCCCATATATTGTGTACAAAGCCACCATTTCGAAGGGGAACTGGACCCTAAAGATCATCTATCCACAGAACACGATATATATCGATTAAACCCTTAATATGCTTTCCAATGTCCCCCATAATGTAGCTTCTAGGTATCGTCCAAACTTCACCATATTTTATATTTCCTGAGCAATAAATAAAATAAAGTTTCGGGTATGTGGCTATAAATCACATGCAGTATATCAATATTTAAATATTTAGGATATTTTTGCCAATTAAAACAAACACGAATATTTAAATAATTGAGTTCGATAGATTTCCGTTTCCCGTCCCTGATGGATAGTTATTAAGTTGGAGACAGATTTGGAGCTTTTTTACCAAAATCCAAATTTAACCAAACAAAGCGATCGGTCGATTGATCGATCAGTGAGTCGATCGTTCGCTCGCGCGCTCTATGGTTTAGTCATTGGCCATACCAAGCTAAGCGAACAAAACATGAGTAAGAGTGACACCGACGACGACGACGACGACAACAAAAGCAACAATAACAATAGCAACGTTTATGGTGGCGCGTTACAAATTAATTGCGAACGCGTGCCACAAACACGATTCGCATAAATAAAGCCGGAGAGTTTTGCTACAGATATGTTTTCTAAAACGTTTGCGGCGGTTTTAAAACAGCAACAGCAGCAACAGACATTGACCAGAACAGCTGTTGTTGTAGTTGTTGTTGTTTGGGGGCAGTTGGTAATGTTTTTTGTCAACACAACCGATCGTTTGCAATATGCAACCTAAATGGCCAAAAGAATGACTCTGTGTGTGTGTGCACCGAATGATGTCCAGTAATGTGTTATTGGCCATACCACATGGAGTACAACAAGATACTGGCTGGCTTCCAAGCAGTAAATCCATGATCAGTTTCATTCTATGACAATGTTTATATCTCTCTAGCATGTTATTGGTTCGCATTGGACAACAGTTCGTTCGTCTGTCTGTCCAGCCGATCATCGTCTTTACTCGTTTGTCTAAAATTGCCATTTTGAGTTTTGTTGATTTGACTGTTTTTGGTCGTTTATTCAGTTATGTTGGTGGCGTTGGCTGAATGTTATTTTTTTTGCTAAGCGATTTGTTGTTGTTGTTTTTTCACGTCAATTTCTAGTCTTGCCCGAAACGTAGGCCCGCCACGTAGGTCCCAACGAACACAGCCACACACACATGAATGTATTTTTGTACATATTCTTTTGACCATTACGCCCATTTGGTCAAAACTAATTGGGCATTTTGTTGGGGTTTTTATTTCATCGCTTGTACTTTTTTCACCCTCAGCCCGACTGTCTGCCATTGGTACTGGGGGCTTTCAAAATTTCTGTGGTTTGACAGTCGTTTTGTTGCAAATTAACGACACTTTTTATTTTTTTTTATTTTTTGTTGGTGGGAAGTTTTGTCTCGCCAAGAGTGATACTCTGCGGCTCTGGGGACAAAATGGAAAGAAACATACATTGAGGTTAATTGCTTGATTGCTGACGTAGTGCATTGGACGGCGATGACTTTCCCCTTCACTTGATCATTATTTGCGTTTCCGTTGGTGGTGTTTGAAGACATCACGGAAAAAAGGTGTCACTGTTCAAAATAATATGAAATAAATTTTTATTTTTCCTAACAAATCTTAAAACCTATGACCATCCTTCTGCTAGATAATCAATTTTCGAATCTACCACTGGCTGACCATTACCATTGCTACCGTTTTCGTCACACAACGTCAACGGCCATTTAAACCCGGCATTATTGTATTTCAGTTCGTGCGATTGCCGGCCATCTGAGTCAATACTTTTGCTGGGGTTCTCTATTTGGGGGCTCTCCTCGCCTCATGAGTCATAGGCATTTTGTTGTGACTCCGCCACGCAAACGATCAGCAACAATGCCGGTGACCGCACAAAAAATGCGTCACAATTGAGTTTGTTGTCGTTGTTGCTTTTTTATAACATTTTAATATTCTCAATGTTCCAATTATTAGCTGTCACTCTATCGATATGTGACAATTATGGACTGCTGCTGTGTTTTTATTTTTTTCACTTCGCTGTTTCAAAAAAGTTTTCCACTGGAATCACGTTTCTGAATGTTTGCCGATCACGAGTTGTATTTGTCGTGATCATGGTGACACTCAAAACGATTTCTAGTTTATTGAAATATTATATTTACATATAAAAGAGATGAGTAACTACTGCGAACATGAAATAGGCATTTATAAATAAAACATTGAAACCTATATTTGGGAAATAATACAAAGCGGCATGTAGCAGAACTCAAATAATAGAATATAAGAGTTCTGAAACTTGCAATATAGTACTATATTCTACTATGTGTATTTTGTACATTTGTACAAATATTAGAATTGTGATCTTTTCGCATTAAAAAAGGTTTTAATGGCATGGAGTTCATAGATAGGCGAGCAATACCACGAAGCTGTGATATCGTCTGTGTTATGCTTAAGTGTTCCATACTCTATTTTTCACTTCTGATCGATCTCTTAGACTTTTTTGTGAGTTTTTCAATATCTGTTCAGATTTTCGATATCTATCAATATATATATATATATATATATATATATATATATATATATATATATATATATATATATATATATATATATATATATATATATATATATATATATATATATATACAATATATATATATGAACAAGTAGTGAAATAACTGACCAGCCTAGAATCAACAGCAAAACGAAACGGCTGAAACTAGTATTTAGAAATTTTGCACGAGAGGGAAGTACTAAAATGTATTAAAAATTTAATACTTTGTATTGAACAAACGGAATGAACTAAAAATCTGAACTTTAGAATAAGAGTCACTGCTGTAGTGCAGGATAGATGCACCAAAGAGTTTTTGGAAATTCGAATTTTAAGGTTACGAAAAGTTCTAAAATGGTACTAAACTTCTCATATGGTGAATGGATAGAGCTAAAAACCTCACATTTGCAATGAAAATCAAGGTTGGACAGTAATGGTACTTAATTTGAAGCTATTTGTTTTAGGGAGAATGGATGAAGCTGGAATTTTGAAATATTGTATTAAGGCCCCTGTTGGTGGTTTGTTTGAGAGTTAAAGTTGGTTTTTGGAAATGTTAGGGTTGCTGTTCGGAAAATTAGGGTTGCTGTTCATGTGTAGCCTTGATATATGGAGGTGGTTTGAGAAGTGCGTATTATAATTGTACTAAAAGTGCACGCATTCTCTACTGAATGGTACTAAATTTCATATAGGGTGAAGAGATAAAAATAAAATTCTGAAAATTGATGTTTAGATTACTGATGGTATTTGGGATTGAGATATGAAGATTGTTTTGAAAATGTGTACTATAATTGTACGAAAAGTACCAAATTGTACTAAATTTGGTATTGTGTCAAGGGATAGAGCTGAAGCCGTGAAATTGTAAATTGTTATAAAAATTAGTACTAAGATTGTACGAAATGTACTAAAAGTTACTAAATTTGGTATAAAGTTAATATATAGAGCTGAAATCCCGAAACTAGATACAATAGTCTCTCTTGGTATCTTGTGGTGGTTTTGCAATGCGTAATTGTACGAAAAGTACTAAATAGTAATAAATGTTGGTATTTGGTGAAAGGATAGAGATTCAATCCCGAAATTTAATATCGAGGTCTTTGTTTGTATCTGGTGTCGAGAAAAGTATTAAATGGTACTCATTTTAGTTCACTGTTTGCTGTCTAGGATGCAAAGATGTAGAATGTTTTGGATACGCGTACTAAATGTTACTATATTTGGCATTGGGTGATGGGATAGGACTGGAATCCTCAAATTTGATATTAAGGACCCAGCTGGTGTCTAGAACTAAGATATGGAGGTGGTTTTGAAAATGAGTTGTAAAATTGTGTAAAATGTTACTAAATTTGGTATTGTGTAAATGAAAAGAGCTGGAATTTGATATTGAAGTTTCTCTTGGTATCTTGTGGTGGTTTTTCAAATGTGTCATTGTACTAAAAGGTGAAGGGATAGAGCTTCAATCCCGAAATTTAATATTGAGGTCTTTGTTGGTATCTGGTGTTAAGATCTGGCGATGGTTTTGCAATTGTGTACTAAAATTGTTGGAAAAGTACTACTGGTACTACTTTTGGATTATTGTTTGCTAGCTAGGATGCAAAGATGTACAGGGTGGGATGAATAAACTGCAACCAACTTCAGACTGCTGTCGTTTCTAAGCCACTCGTCCGACAGCTGTTAAAATTATTCCAGTGACAGCTCATTATATTGTTTAAAAGCGTACAAAAGCATTTTGGTGAGAATTTTCCAGAAAAAAATTTATTCGTGATGGATGATTTCTTTATATTTGGCTGGAGAACCACAAGTGACTATCGTTAGAGCACTCCAGCATTTAAAAGCAGAATTGGTTCGAAAAGTAAAGAAGCGACTTGATCGAAACCAACGTCGCAGTGGCCGAAAAATGGCTCGTGAGCTGAACATATCGCAATATTCCATTCGACAAATACTGAAAAATGAGCTCGGGGTAAAGCCATTGAAATTCTAAAAAGTGCAAAACTTAAACCGCAACAGAAGGAAAATAGACTCAAAATAGCTTCGCTTGGTCGAAAGCTTGGCGAATTAGGTTTTCTCCGATGAGAAACCATTCGTTGTCCAGCTGTATGTAAACAAACAAACTGATCGTGTTTACTTGCCGAAGAGGTCAGCTGAAAATGTGCACCTTCGGTTGGCCAACAGAAATCAAGCGCCGACCATGGTAATGGTGTGGGCCGCCATAACAGTCTATGGTCGCTCTCCGCTCGTATTAATCGACCGTGACATCACAATAAATGCCGAATATTATCGCGAAAATATTCTGGAGGGTGTATTAAAGCCTTGGGCACGCAAACATTTTGGCCGCAGACCTTGGACATTCCAATAGGATTCAGCACCATCGCACTCATAGCGCGTCACCCAAAAATGGTTACAAAATGAGGTTCCTCGCTTCATTTCCAGCGCACAATGGCCACCAAAATCTCCGGATACGAATCCGTTGGACCATTGTGTCTGGAGTATTTTGTAATGGAAGGTTGGCACCAAAAAATACCAAAGTGTCGAACGCCTCAGGCAAGCGCTTCGCCGGGAATGGACCTAAATACCGCAGCGCAACATTCGGGCAACGTGTGACGGTTTCATTGGCCGTTTGAAGGTCAAAATTCTTGTCAAAGGTGACCAACTCGAACAAATCTAAACTTATTAATTTAAAAAAAAATTAAAATTATGGTGTTTGACTTCGTTGCAGATTTTTTATCTTAACCTGTAGTAGATTCAAATGTTGATATCGTATTGGAAATATGAAATCGGAAAATAGATATGCAACCCTAACCCAGATCTCAAAATTAATATATTAAGTTTTACCTTTTTTGTAAAACGAAGGTTTACAGGTCTAACTGTTCTTTTCGCATTTAATCTTGCAGCCACTAATAAACTCCGCTTCATTTTTTTTCAATTTGAGTTTTTTTTTGTAAATTGTCCTTCCAGAGGAACATACTGCAGCTAAAATAATTCCACATTTTTAATAACATATGAAATTTCATATTGTTTTCACTTTCAAATAAAATATATGTCCGCACATCTTTTTGTTGAAGTCTTAAACTAACTGCAGCCTAGCTGGGGTGTAAATGGCTTTCGAAATTGAAATGCCATAAAAAGAGAATTCTACAATTTATAATTCTATGTTCGCTTAAAACAAATTCCAACAAATTTAACCATGTGAAAGTAAAATGTCAGCATTTGAAAAACGAAAAAAAAAAAAAAAAAAAAAAATAAAAAACAGAGAAAAAAATGAAACGACAGACGTAATTAAATACCCATAAAACGTTTTCTCGACATAGCCGTCGACAACGACAACGACCACGACATAACGTAACACTTTGTGGCAAACTTGCTTGTATTACGAAACTTCATTTGAAGCTTAAAGTGGTGCCGTTTTTTTTTCTTGTCCATTTTCTTTGTGTGGAGACTGACTCCCCCTATTCCCGGGGGAAGGGGGTGGGGGACAGCACCAGAGAGAGAAAAAGCAAAACGAAACCACAAACATTGGCCCATAAATAAGGCAACAAACGTTTTTTTTTTTTTTTTTTTGGTGATGGATGACAGACAGTCGCATAGACATGCAAACCAAGAAGAAAAAATGTACCCGCTATATTATTCAGATGGATAGGGAGGGAGGGAGAGAATGACATATGGGTGAGAGAGCATAGTCCAACTAATGGTAATCAAAAACAAATGTGCGAGACATAGAAATAGAACAGATGGAAACCATTGGAAAGATTACTCCAAATAGCAGCATGCAATTGGATATTCATGCCCATGCCCATGGAGTACCGAGAGTAGATGGGTCAATTTCAACATTTTATTTATCATTACAAGACAACAGTGCCACAAATTAATTGCTGACTACATCAGCAACTTTGTGGGGAGAAGAGATCTTGGGAAGAGTTACATTAGAGTTACAAATTTTACGCATTAACATTAGTTTTACATCTGAAATATTTAATTTTGTAATGGATTTTTTTTCTTTGGAAATATTTAGACCATATGGAGAGCGTGTAGTTGACTGCCAAAATCCAAAAATTGAAAATATATTTTTCACAAGACATTATTACTTCGCTACTCCACAGCACAAATAAATATATCTTTGTTTAAAAATAGTTATTACAGAAATGAAATCCCTTCAAATCTTTGAACTCCAAAAATATTCAGTAGTCATGCTGCCGTTTTTATGGTCGAAACGTTGACAATTAAATTTAACAGCTTAAAGCTGTTGTCAGTTTTAAGTGTTTTATCACGGTTTCAAAATTTGGTGTGCCGCTCGCCCCATTGGCCCAGGGGGGGCAACTACTTAAAGCAATTTTACAATTGTTGTGATGATGGTAAGGCCAGGCAGCTCTAAGGGAACTGTTGTTGCTGGTCGTGGTGGTGGAGAGACGGACGCCAGACAATACTTGAAATTCACTTCAATTGCAAACACCAACTACTTGAATGTAATTCCGATTCGATACATATCACCAGATCAATGATATTTTTTAGTGGTAGTGTTGTTGGTGGTTGTGAATGTCATTGTTGTTGTCGTTTTCGTGGCTCCAACAACATTAACAACTAAAGCTTGGAGGGGCAGCACCAACCAGCACAAAATAAAGAGGCCAGTCAAGAAAGCCAGTCAGATTGAAAAGTGGCATGCCGCCAATCAAATCACAAAACACCAAAAAGTTCAAATCTATTAACGGCCAACAATCTCAGCACTTTGTGTTCGCAGAGAGAAGACAAAAAAAAAAAAAACTCGCAACCTCACCATACCCATAAAGAGAGAGAGAAGGCGGAGGGAGGTCGAAGTGTAGCTGAACAACCCATACAATCGCATGCATATGGTTAGCCGCCAGTAATCAAATACAATTTCCAAATATAGGTGTACGAACTAAGGCAAAATGGCAAAGCTCGAAGTACTCGCAGTACCATGAACCTTCCTTTAATCAGTCAAAGGTACTCGTCTTACTGGTCAGTACTGGTTTTCCATGATACCGCAATCAATCAATCAATGATAATGTTTGAAGTTGTTTCTTCAAATTCAGTCTCATTTTTGTATTTCTTCATGAACTCGTCATGAATACTGGAGTAATTTATTGTGGGTTTTGTGGAATTGTATAATAAAGTTTTTTATAGCCTACATCACATTATGGTACGGGACATTATTTTTTTGTACATTTGATTGTAATAATACGAGAAGGGCCAATAGTTTATTTAGGCGATCTGTATAGAAACGCATTCTGAGTCGATTAACGTTTGTCGATCCTTCCGTCTATCAAAATACGTAGATGGACGTTTTTTGATCAAATTACGGGATGCACTTATTGCCCGATTGAGACAAGAGTTTGCGCAGTTCATTTGTTTGACCCAAAGACACTTTATGAATTTGTAGCAAACCTCCGAAAAACACGCTCGAATTCGAGTAAAGAGTGAAACTCGCTCCAAGTCTAGAGTGAGTTCTCCTCGGAGCAGAAAAGAAGCAAAACGAACAAAAACTCATTTTTCAGATTCGCTCGAATAAGCGTGAGCATGATTTGGTCATTTTAGAGTGGGAGCAAAATTCGTTCAAAACCGATTCTGGTTGTTGTATTTGTATGTATGTGTTTTTTCTGTACTCGGTCACTTTACCCTCAGCACTTCTTCGAAACTACCAATCTTCAAACAATCCTGCTCGCCAAAATTAGCAAATCTGTGCTATATTTAGTGGTAATCGATTCAAAATTGAATATCGGATATATATCCAACCAGTTTATTTGATTTAAATAACGGGAACACGAGATTTAAAAATACAGCTGAATTGAGTGGAAATTGTGGCTCGAGATTTTGATATGTGGGGGTCTATATCTAAATGTGGGCCGATATAGCCCATTTGCAATATCTAGTTATGCAAAGACTCGCCAGACCATGATATGCTCTTAGCAAACCTGTGGATGATGATTTGATCTGTGTCTGAGAGGAAACTTAGAGGTTCTATCTCTGTCCTACCGAACAGAATGTGTCTTTGGCTTTTACGTTTTCTTCGTCCTCATATTGTCTACAGTAATCGGGACTACCTCGAGACTGCCGGCCAGATGGTCCTAGATCCCTTACAACCGGTATACAGGTGTCATCGTCTGCCAGCTTCTTCTATGAGAGCTTTTCCTAATCGACTGACATAATAGCTTATAGGTGGTTTGACAGTCTCTTCAAACGATAGATCAATAGACTGGGAACCACATCGAGCTAAATCGTCAGCCATTTCATTCCTTATAATATACAAAGCTTAATGACTTAACATATTTCAGGACGGGCTTGTTTCCAGTAAAGACCAGCTCGATTGCACTTGACTTGATAACTTTGAGAGCCTCCTGACTATCGACATATATTGTCACTGGTCCTGCTATAACAAAGTTCTCTTACCATTTCGGCTGCCTTCTTCATTCCGCATGCAAAATGTTGCAGTTGTCACTAAGCGTATATAGGTATTAAATGATTGGGTTTTGACAGAATACGCCAGCACCAGAACCTTCTTCCACCTTGGAACCATCTGTGCATACGGGTTCACCTGCAGCCAAAGCTTCTCTATCCGACATAGTTACGTCAATGACGTTGAAGTCCACAAAGGTGAATATGTGATCACTGTATGTATGTATCTTCTTTACTTAAAATATTCCGAATTGTAGGTAAATCCAGCATCCCCACATGACCAAAACACGAAAAGGGCCAACTTCCCGATTTCCATAGTCGACAATATATCCAAAGGCTGAATGTTTAGCATTACTTTCAATGCAATGCAAAACATTGATTTCAGCAGACAGAAGAACAGACAGACGGATTGGTCGGTTATTTTTACACCCTCCACCATAGTATGGAGGTAATATTAAATTTGTCATTTCATTTGTAACGCCTCGAAATATACATTTTAGACCCCACAAAGTATATATATTCTAGATCAACATACAATTCTATGTCGATTTACCGATGTCCATAAGTCTATCCGTCTGTGGAAATCACTCTAGCTTCCGAACGAATTGAAGTAGATTAATAAAATTTTACTCAAATGTATATTATGTCTGTAGGACTTTTGTTATTGAAAATGGGCCACGTTGGTCCAAGTTTTGGTATAGCCCCCATATAACGGTATCTCCCGATATTCGGTATTTTGATGATTTTAACTACATTATTCACCGTTTTTTTATTGTTAAGTTTCGCTTTTGAATATTGTAATGGCTTATGACAAAAATTACTTATGCAGGTCCATGTCGTCGTATAGACCCTAATGTAATGGTTTTTTTTTTAAATTTTAACAGAATTTTTAACGGATTTTATTGTTTTTGAGAATTGCCAAATTCGTTCCAAATGGTGGAGGGTATTTAAAGTTCGGCCCTGCCCAACTTACTGCTTTTTTACTTGTTTTTTTTATTTATATCATTTCACAAAAATACAGTTATTTATAGAATTCAACGGATTTTTCTATGCAACTCCGTTTTTCTACATTTAGCAGAACTTTTAGATAGACAATGTTGTTCAAATTTGCTGAATATTACAATGTAACATAATTTATTTGCCTTCCTGCTGCGGCAACAGGTGTGTGTGTATATGCGTCAGCCAAATTGTTAGTTTGTTTCTTTAAGGTTTTTCAGTTTTTTTGAGTTTCACTGTTTTTTTTTTTTTTTTTTGGTTTGGTTTACGAAGAAAACCCCCATTACCAACAAGCGGCGTCAGGTTCGGCATACTCGTACTATTGCTACGCCAGACAATACTAATTTTCTAAGCTTGAAAACGCATAATTAATTAAATTCAAGGGGAAAAAGTTGTTTGGTGTGAGAAGGGGTTGGGGGCAACAATGAAAATTCAACATTTCAATGGAAAAGGCTAAGCTGTAATCTACGCAGTCTTTACATGCATAGGTATGTTAGTTTATGTGGCCGCGGCGCATAGGTGGTGGAAAATGAAGAAAAAAAATATTTTTATATTTAAAGATTTCAAAGTTTTCAAGCCTTTAGTCCTACTTGGCAATGTTTAGTTAAAGTTATGCTATCATTCAAAGTAACGGTATTTTCCCATAATTTGTTTGGTTGGAAAAAAAAAATAAATTTACATATTTTTAATTGAAGTTATTCTCAAAAAATAAAATTCTGAAGTAGAAAAATTTTGACAATCGATGTTGAAATTATTAACACTTCATCATATTTTTCCATATTCCCATTAGCCTGACTTTCATTACCTTAAGAGTGTAACAATAGCCCGACTTTGAGGAATATGAAAACAATGTAACTAGGTATGCTCTCTGCTTTATTAATCTAAACAATGCAATGCATTCCCGCGGTGATTTATTCAAAAATATGTACACTCATACCTACAAATGTATGAAGAGTCTCTACATACTACATTTATTATTAATTACCGCAATCAATCACAGAACAAAAAATCCACATTGTCTGGAAGAACTGAAACAAGAAGATTAGATTGATCTTTGCTCATAAAATAATGGCCACTTTGGGCTTAGATGCAATCCGCAGCAATCACCACTACCCTCCGTCTAGCTGCATAACGGTATAAAAGCGGCAATAACAAGCAAGCAAGCGGCACTATCTTTCGCTGCCCAGATATAAATCTATGTAGAACAAATAAGACTTGCATTCGTTCATTTTTATAATAACAACACAAAGTTGATTGGGACGGACAGACGGATGGATGGGTGGATTCTGGACAATCCATGAAATGGAAAATCATGGTGTAACAAAAGTCTGGTTATGTTAATATGAGTATATGATATATCAGAGAGTCTAATGAATGCGATTTGGAGGATTATCAATAAATATGGGAACATAAGTAAAGGGAGCATGAAATTAGAAATGATGGAAGCCATCTTCAAACGATTTAAGGGAACAACTCTAGTTTAGTAAAAACTCTTCGATTTTTCGTTATTTCCATAAGCTTTCAATCAATACCCATATTGTCTATATCGGGTAATTGGATCCGGGTCTAGTTGGGGTCTTGAAAATCTGGGGTTCCAGGTCCGTCCCCCAAGAAAAAAGTAGTTTCCCGGGATCAGGGTAAAAATACCCACCACTGGAAAAAATGTCGATTTTTTTAAGAGTTTTTACTAAACTAGAGTTAAGCCGATTAAAGAGATAAAATCTCCCTTCTATGGAGCATTTGGGGGAGTATTATACTTTTGACAATATATCATAACATTTGTCGATATTTAAGGTGAGAAGATCATATGTAGATCTTTATAATGAAGGGAAGCTGCAAGCCTGGGACGTACGCAAGAGGCCATGGAACGCAGGTCCTTCACAGAGTCACATTCATCTACCCATTCTTATACACTTTACGTAATGCCTTTCTCCCTTCACGAGAGATCATTGAAGAGAAATCTAAAATTCTATTTTTTCCAATATTTAACTATTCTTTTCCATTTTTTTTAAATATGAATGTTGTCTAAGATTATTTAAAAAGCGTACAGGGGCTACAGAGGGAATATATCATTTGATGCGACCAAAATTTGACTCATCGAAATAACGGTTTTAGATCCTAGATCTATTTGGACCGAATCCGTTTCAAGACATTTGGAGTCGATCTAAGGATCTTCTTCCGCCTGTCTAGCTGGTGCGCACGAAAACTCTTGAAGGGAGTATTCGATTTTGTTCAAACTTGGTACATCGTAATATTATTGTCAAACTTAGATCAAGTTCGGAGACTGCAAAATCCACTTTTTCTGGCAGCCCACCACAAAATTTTCAAAGAAAATAATATACCTCATAAAAAACCCTCAAAACACAATATTTTTTTGTCAGTGCTAGGTGAGGTGCGAAAATTGACAATATTGGTACACTCCATCAAGTATCTCCCCCACAAAGGTTCAACATTTGGAACAATTTTAACTTTTATAAAGCGTGAAATAAGAATCTGAAGATCTGGTGTGAAGATGGCTATATCCACTCCTATTTGTATCTCCCCCACAATTGGCCAACATTTTTAATAGCCATGAAGCTCGTTAAACGCGAAATGAGCATCCGAATCATTTCAAATTCGACCCATCCCAACATTTCTATCAACACAATATCTGCTGTAATGATATTAGTCCACTTCTTCTGGTACCTCCCCCACAACGGGTCAAATGTGGAAGAGGTACAATAGTTAGTGAACCAAAAAACTTTGACTGATTTGATTTTTATTTATTTTTTTTTTAATTTTTTTGAAATTTTGTGGGAGATGTACCAATAGGAGTGGGTCGGTTTGGCATTTTCGAACTTGTTTTTTTTTTTTTAATTGGGTTATGGTTATTCACAATCTTGAACCTTTGTGAGGTAAATAGATTTTTCGTACTTGTCCTAAGTAGATAGAAAATGTTCAATTTTAAACATTTGAACTTTATCAAAAACTCCCGATGCGCAAGGTTTAGACCCGTTTGGATATTCACTTAAAAATTTTTGCTGCACACAAGCAAGGACCAGACTAGATCAACAGTAAATTTTCAAGCAGATATAGATAATATTGTTTCTGTAAAAACAACATACGCATTCAGCTTTACTTCTACTCTTAAGCAGACTTGGATAGTAAAAGAAACCCCCAAAGTGGGTATATCTTTATGCCACCACCGAATTCCACTATCGAATTAACATTCAACTCTCCATAATACATAGAATACATATGTTTCCACCAGTGAGATTTTTTATCAAGTTTGTTGTGATGACGAATCTATGCTTTTTTAGCTAAGGATTGTTATTTACGATCGTTTTTGTTTGAGTCCTTGAGGATTTAATATTTATAAAATCCTTTACTTAATAATTGCTTTTAGTATCGAGTAATTTACAGCAATGTTCAAGTTTTTTCAATTACTCATTTGTTACACTTAACAACTGCACCAGATGGTAGTAGACCGTTTTTTTTTTTGTTTTTGTGAGAAAACCAACCCAAATACCGTACATTAGTTTAAACATATAATATTGAATGATTATATCGATTTGTTAACATTTGCCCAACAAGAGAGGTGTTCGAAGAAAAATTTGCACATCACAAAATACCGGTTGGCTAATAGACCAAGAAGACATTTAAACATGATTAGTCTCCCATTGTGAGATTATGACAGTCATTGCCAGGAGTGGTGTACTGTGGGCACATATATACATTGCTTCATTCAAATTGAGATATTTTATTTTCGATGTTGGGTTTAAAACATATTTCAAAAAAAGTTGTAATTTTTATAGAAAAGGGATCGGAAGGAATTGAAATGCTTGGATGAAATAATTTACCGGAATACGATAATTTCAACTAGAATTTTTAATTTCAACTAAAATTTTTAATTTTAATTAGAAAGTTGATTCCTTAATTCTTATATTCAGATTTTCACTTTTTTTTGTAATTTTCATATCTATTTTCAACACATAAAATAGAAATTGTTCAAATTTCAATCTTAAAATTGTTCAATTCTGAAATATCGTACGCTCGATGTACTTGGGTAAAATTCATATAAATACAGGGTGCGATAAAAAAACCGCAACAAAGTCAAACGCCATAATTTTTAGATTTTTTTTAAATTGTCTTGAATGAAAGCGAAAAATGTCGGAAATAGCATCAAATTTTAGAATAAGTTCAGATTTGTTCAAATTGGTCACCTTTGGCACGAATTATGACCTTCAAAAGGCCAATGAAACCGTCGCACGCTGCCCGAATGTTGCTCTGCGGTATTTTGGCCCATTCCCGGCGAAGCGCTTGCTTGAAGTGATCGAAACTTTGGTATTTTTTAGTACCAACCTTGCTTCCCAAAATACTCCAGACACAATAGTCCAACGGATTGGTATCCGAAGATTTTGGTGGCGAAGATTTTGGTACGCTGGAAATGAAGAGAGGAACCTCATTTTATAACTATTCTTGGGTGGCGCGTGCTGAGTCCTGTTGGAATGTCCAAGGTCTGCGGGCAAAATCGTTGCGTGCCCAATGATTTAATACACCCTCCGATAATATTCGGCATTTATTCTAATGCCACTGTCGATAAATACGAGTGGAGAGCGACCATCGGCTGTTATAGCGGCCCACACAATGCTTGAGCTCTGGTGGTCAACCGAAGGTGCACATTTTCAGCTGACCTCTTTGGCAAGTTAACACTACCATTTTTTTTTATTTACAAACTGTTGGACAAGGAATGTTTTCTCATTGGAGAAAACAAAATTCGGCCAAGCGTAGCAACTCTTTAACTCTTTTGATTCTATTTTCTTTCTGTTGCGGTGTAAATTTTTGCACTTTTTGGAATTTCAATGGCTTTACCCCGAGCTCTTTTTTTAATATTTGTAGAATGGAATATTGCGATATGTTCAGCTCACGAGCCATTTTTCGGCTACTGTGGCGCGGTTTTCGATCCATTTCTCCCAATTTTGCTGTTTTCTTCCGCCCACTTCCATGACGTCGGGCTACGCTACCAGTATCACGGTAACGAGCGATGGTACGAGACACAAAAGATTTATTCACATTTAAATGCTGGAGTGCTCTAACGATAGCCACTTGTGGTTTTCCAGCCAAATATAAAGAAATCACCCTATTACGCTTGAATTCCATCACGAATAACTTTTTTTGGAAAAACTGTTATCCCAAAACGACTCAGGCCTATTTCGCAATTTAATTTTTTTATATAACTTTCTTTTGTTTGGTTTTATGGTAAATAAAAAATATTTAAAATCGATTACGAAAAATTGAGCTTACAATTATTAGGAGAAGCAAAAGACAATTTTGATTTTTGGGCCCCTCAATACCAAAGGCCATTGTTTGGAATTCCAATAACGAATCCCTTACTAAAATCCATTTTCCGAAAAAAAAATTTTCCTACCAAAATACAATTTATTCCCCTTTTGTCCCACTGTTCATCCCAAATGCCCCATACATGCATGTATGACTCAATTCCACTCCGGTGTTGTTTTGATGATGATGCTGCTCGCGATAGCGGCTCCGGCTGGCCATGGTAGTGGCCACATTTGTTTTCATTGTGCCTGTGTGTTTACATCACAATTAATGTTCCTCGTTGCAACAAAGTCAGTCTGACAATTTAACCAAAATTACTTCCAATTTATCATTTAACGGGGTCCGTTGTGGTGGTACTGAGAGCAACAAACAGAAAAAAATATGTTTTGTTTTATTTGCTATTGTGGTTGTTGTTTTTTCTTCTGTTTTTGATTGCTGCTTTAGTTTGGGGCTATTTTCGAGATGTGGCATTTATGTTGATTTAGATAGTCTAATAATAACAAAAACAATATTTTTTGTTTGTTTACTTTGGCCTGTCTTATAAACGTGTCTATTTAATTTTCGATTGGTTTTTTGTTGTTTTTGTGATGACGAGCCCGAAACAATGCAATTTGAAGGCACTTGAATCTACTTCATCAGATTGAAGACATCGACAGTAACAAAAACTAACTAAATTAATTCTATGTTATTTTATTTTGCAAAATTACAATTATACCGGAAATTAAAAGTTTTGTGGTCAAAAACAGTAAAACGTGACAAGGTCAATAACTTAACTCTTCTAGTATTTTTATAAAATAATTAATATCGTAAAAGGAAGATGAATTTTGTGCCTTAAATGCCACCCATCATCTAAAAAATAAATCTGCAAGAAAACCTAAAAAGATATAACATCCGCAAACGATCCAATAGGAAAAACCAAGCTCTTGGAAATTTCAAGGTTGTGCCTTTAGAAGGGCAATTAACAAACTATCTTTGCGAATAACACAAAAACTTTCCAACGATCCGCATAGGAAACTAAATATCCTAAATCATTCCTCTAACCTTAATAATGGAGAGTAAAATTAGCTTTCCCACATCCTTATGCCATAGTAACCTCACACCCCACCACCACCACAACGTTAATAATATTCCCAAGTATCGAACATATTTGTTATAACAGCTCAATTCGTGACTTTAAATAAATGTGTATCATAAATAAAGCCAACTACAACATGTTACAAACAAACTCCGGCCCTCTTTGCTTATTCTTGGGCGATTGTTGTTCCTCTTGCCCCAGTTATTGGCAACAACGACGACGACAACAGCAACAACAACAACAACGGAATTCAAAATAAGAAAAATGTTCAACAAACGCTGCTTGATTTGCCTCTGCTCTGTCATACTCCGTACTCGTACTCCGTGGCTAACGAACACAACAATCAAATCGGTTGCAAAGAAAAATCGACAAAACATGGCCATAAACAATTGGGAAACATAAATATTATGATTGACTCGTTTGCTTGGCTATTGGAAAACAGAAACAAAAACAACAACGAAACCTTGACGATTTGCTGTGCCGTGGAGCTGTTTGTACTCCCATTTGATGACGATGTCTTTGTTGTGCCGTTTCTCGGTTCTCCCTGCAATCCTTGAAACCAATTCAAGCAGTGGCCATGTACTGGTTTACTTCTTACAAACCAAAGGGGGGCAACAAATGCCCAAAATCGGAATAAAGTTATCTCTTGCAAAGGGGGCTACGAGTATTCAAATGTTGGGGCGTTTGTCCACCACCACCACCACCACCAACAACAACAACTACAACTACACATGACACAACTATCCCCCCTGGCCATTTTATTATTTAATTTTTTCATCGACCGGTGTAAACAGTTATGTATGTTACCATGTATGGATGTATCGTTGGGTTGATGCCACACCTGCAAAGGTGGTGCACCTCCACCCTGGCAAGCATAAATACTTGCAATCAATGAAGTGACTCATGCCATGCCACACAGCTTCACAGCCAAGGAAGTAATACCATATTCACATTGGATCTCTGGTTGAGCAAAATATTAAGACATACCAAGTTTGAAAAGAATCGCTGACTTTTTTGGCAAGTTAAGTGAGAAATACGTATACTGTGACCCTTTGTGGGAGAGGTAACAGAAGGGGTGGGCCGATGTACTCCATCTTTACACCAGATCTTGTGTTAGTATACGTATTGAAAGGAGTAGTCCGATATATTTCATCTTCATACCAGATCTTGTGTTGGTAAAAATATTGGCATGCGCGAAACTCAAAGGCAATCGTTGTTGTTATTTAGTGAAATTTGATGAGGAATATTTTTCTCTTTGACGTCATTCTTCTAAAACGATGTTCTGTAAAGTACAGTTTTAATCCAAAATGTGTTTAGATTAGCGTTTTTTGCTTCGATCCCGTTTAATGAGAGTGTTTAACTATAAGCATCGCGTTTTTATCTGTAATGTTGCCGAAGACATTACAGGGTGAAATGAAAAAACTGCAACTGCAAAATTCAGACTGCTCTCATTTCTAAGCCACTCGTGCGACAGCTTTTAAAATTATTCCAGGGACAGATCATTATATTGTTTACCAGCGTACATAAGCATTTTGGTGAGAATTTTCCAGAAAAAAAATTATTCGGGATGCAATTTAAGCGTGATGGTGTGATTTCTTTATATTTGGCTGGAGATGGAGTGGCTATCGTTAGAGCACTCCAGCATTTAAATGTGAATAAATCTTTTGTGTCTCGTACCATCGTTACCGTGATACTGGTAGCGTAGTCCGACGTCAAGGAAGTGAACGGAAGAAAACAGCAACATCAGGAGAAATGGTTCGAAAAGTAAAGAAGCGACTTGATCGAAACCCGCATCGAAGTGGCTGAAAAATGGTTCGTGAGCTGAACATATCGGAACATTCCATTCGGCAAATATTGAAAAATGAGCTCGGGATAAAGCCATTGAAATTCCAAAAAGTGCTAGAATTTACACCGCAACAGAAAGAAAATAGACTCAAAAGAGATTCGCTTGGCCGAAAGTGGTGAACTGTAAAATTTGATTTTCTCCGATGAGGAAACATTCGTTGTCCAGCAGTTTGTAAACAAACAAAATGATCGTGTTTACTTGCCAAAAAGGTCAGCTGAAAATGTGCACCTTCGGTTGGTCACCAGAACTCAAGCGTCTGCTATGGAGATGGTGTGGGCCGCCATAACAGCCGATGGCCGCTCTCCGCTCGTACTAATATAAAATAAATGCCGAATATTATCGGGAAAATATTTTGGAGTGTGCATTAAAACCTTGGGCCCGCAAACATTTTTGCCGCAGAACTTGGACATTCCAACAAGACTCAGCACCATCGCACTCAGCACGCGCCACTCAAAAACGGTTACAAAATGAGTTTCCTCTCTTCATTTCCAGCACACAATGGCTACCAAAATCTCCGGATATCAATCCGTTGGACTATTGTGTCAGGAGTATTTTGTGAAGCAAGGTTGGCCTAAAAAATACCAAAGTGTCGATCACCTCAAACAAGCGCTTCGCCGGGAATGGGCCAAAATACCGCAGAGCAACATTCGGGCAGCTTGTGGGGGTTTCATTGGCCGTTTGAAGGCCATAATTTGTGCCAAAGGTGACCAATTCGGACAAACTTATACTAAAATTTGATGCCATTTCCGACATTTTTTATTTCATTCAATAAAATTTAAGAAAAAATGTAAAACTTGTAGCGTTCGACTTTGTTGCAGTTTATTATCTCACACTGTATAGTACGCATTTCCAAACCCACCTCCCAATTTCAACCTCAGATACCAACATAGACCTTATATAATCATATTTCACTATTTCAGTATTTAGTACCATTTAGTACAATTATAGTACGAATATATCTAAACTAGCTTCATATCTTAACCACTGATAACAACAGTGATATACATATCAAATTTGAGGACTCCAGCCCCTATACCTTCACCCAATACCAAACTTAGTACCATTTTATAATTTTCGTACAAATAAAGGACGCATTAATATAAAATTTAGAAATTTGTCTCTATCCCTTCACCTAAAACCAAATAAAGTACCACTTAGTACTTTTCGTACAATTATAGAACACGTCTCCGAAACCACCCCCTTATGTCCAGGTTACACAAGTACAATACCACCCAATACCAAATTGAAATAAATAAAGTTTTATTAAGTACTTTTCTTGCATTTGTTGTATCCATTTCTAAAACCACCTCCTTATCACAAACTAACCACCAACAGAGAACCCAATAGAAAATTTTAAAATTTCAGTTTCACCCGTTTACCCTAAACCAAACTGTTCCAAATTTAGTACCATTTGGTACAGTTCGCACATAAAGTAAACGTTTCCAAAACCACGTTTATGTATCAAACTTATTTTCCAAACTTGATTCTCATACCAAATGTCAGGGTTTTAGCTTTGTTCGTTCTCTTAATACCATTTTAGAACTCTTCGTAACATTAGAGTTCGCATTTCCGAAAAAAAAACGTTGGTAAATGTCAGGTTGTCCAATATAAAGTTTTAGTACTTTTCGTACCCTTTTAGTACGAATTTCCAGGCTTATCATACGTATACGCTCCAAAACTGCCCCTCTTTTCTAGAATTTTTAATATTTCATAGATATAAGTACTTAATTTTACCCTGATATCACAACAAATTGAGTCGTATGCTGTCCAATTGTCAAGGAATCCCGTCGAATCTGTGCATGACAACCACCCTGAAAATCAATCATGTAGACAACTCAATTGCGTTGCTACGTGAAGGTATGTCGATCTGGATGATGCCAAACACCACACCACACGTTGATGCGTTGCATCTGCATACTTACGTATGTATGTATGTATGTATGTATGTATCTATGAGTTGTAAATGTAAATGGATGACTACTAGGAATTCCAACGAAATGCATACTCCGCTGCATTAAGAACAGTTAAAATTCGAATTTTCGATTTTTTTTTATCATTAAATAAGTTTTTTTTTTTTTGAGGTTTAATTTTGCATTCCCCTACACAAAAAAGCACAAAAATCTAACATCATTTCTTCTTTAATTTCCAACACGATACAGTATTGAACGGTCAAATTACAGCGCCTTTGAAATGTTGTCAAGACAAAATGTTTACCCTCAATTTTAGATTCAAAGAGGTTATATATCATTCGATGCTATTAAAATATGTCTCCTTTAAGATTTCAGAACATCTGGAGACTATCTATGACATTGGTCCACATCTGTCCCGATGCATAGTTCCAGCACTGTACCGCACATGTGTACCAACATATGATTTACCACCACAAAACGAATGAGCGAATTCATAGATTTCACAGGAAACCTGGAGATAAATACACTTGTCAGCACTATATTCACAAATTTTATAACAGCGACGACTACGACGAAGCACATAAAAAAAGTTCAAAATTTATGCAGCCACAAAAATAAAAAAAATAAAATAAAGAGGGGCACGCCAAGCACTTTGTGGGGCATATGAAAAATTACCGAGTACTCTGGAACAACAATAAATGAGTTTGAAAACGAAAAAAAAAAGAAAAGTTTGCTTTGATTGAAATTGGATGTTTGTTTGTTGTCCGTCGGTCGGTCGGCCAGCGGTTGGTTGGTTGTTTGGTCGAAAGCTGGTGCAAGAAGTCGAATAAGTTGAATTATAACGAAATTTTCTATTTTACGAGAAAGACATGAAAACAACAGCAACAACATCAAAATAGAGCCCCCCAACAACAACGCCAATATGGGCTTGGAACTGGCAACATATAATTAACCATGTCAAACCACAAATAAACCACGACAGGAAAAACGGAATAGAAGAAATGCACTCATCCGCATGTGGCTGGCTGGCTGGCTAGCTGACTGCATGCCGCCTGCCTGACTGTTTGATCGACGGACAATGGCATGGATGCATCATAGATGGATGGATGGATAGATGCTGTGGTCAATGCTGGGGATACATGTCAGTGGCTCTGATTGTGGTCCAAAAACACACACACACATCCACACCTATGTATATACATAGGGAAGTGTATCGTGCGTTGGTCTAACGGCTTGCCACTCTAGTTGCTCATGATGGTGGCATCAAAGAAAAGCTGTTTCTTTTTTTTTTGCTTCAACTGACCCCCAAAGGCATTATGCCATTGCAATAAACATCAATTTCCACCACACAGTACTCACTATCCCTTCCGCCACAGAGCTCCTCGAAACATACATTTTCCATTCCGCTCATTTACTATTAACCACAATTTCAGATTCCCGAAGTTTCTCGGTCGCTCTCTCCCTCCTTGGCTCGTTCGTCCTCGATGTGTTGAAGGCCCACAATCTTAGTGCTGCCAGAATCAAGATGCAACCTCGGACATCGGCAACCAACGTGAGATTTACAACCATTTTAGTTGCCATTAAAGAGAAGAGAAACAAGAAGAAAAATAAAGAGCTTAAATATTGTTGCCGGCAACGTTTACAGGATGTGTGGCTGTGACATGCAACAAATTGTTGCAGCTTTAAGTTAATAATATTATTAATTGTATTCATTTGTCTAAAAGGATATACATTCATGGCTGCAGAGGATGGAACGTGTTAATAAAGATTTTAAAATAATTGCCATCAATGATGGTGGGATGTAATTGTGGTGCATGGAACATATGTGCAGATACACTGAGAACTAGGTCACGGACAAGAGGCTTGATTTCCTGCAATATGTGTGTGGATGTTTGAGAGGTAGTTTATTAGTTGGTATGAAAAAAGGAAAAACGGGACGAGGGGTCGGAACATGTCTTATCGGATAAATAGTAAAATTTCTAGTTAAAATTATGTAAAATTTAAAAAATTATGTAAATTTTAAAATTTCTAGTTAAAATTATGTAGATACATATACATTGTTGTTGCAAAATAGTTAGGCTTAACCCCATTATTTTTGTTTTTATAAAAACAACGTTTATTTATTAGTGGAGAAAGAGAGTGAGATTTACCAGGGGGTAAATCAGGGTCAGGGGATCCATCAAATCTCATCATTTCAGTTGGTTTTTGTCCTCGAAATACTCGTGTCAGACCCAACAAGTATATGTATTCTTGATCGCCGTAAAATTCTAACTCGAATTAGCAGTGTCCGTCTGTCTTTGTTCCTGTCGTTGAGATAGAAGGCTAAATGTTTTACACATGTGTATTCTGCCAGTAGTCAGGTTAAGTTCGTAAATGGTCCACATTTTCTTATAGCATATATAACAGTACCTCCTAATATAGGGTATTTTGTTGATTTTAGATTTTTTTGCGGAATTGTTTCACATTTCGTGTTTGATGACCTATGGGTACAGCTTATGACAAAAAATTACATATGCAGGCCGACGTCTTCGTATAGCTCCCATATAACGGTACCTCTCGATATTCGGTATCTCGACGATATTAGCGACATTATACACCGAAATTGTTTTAAATTTAGTGTTTGAAGTTCCGAACCGGTACTACAGCCTACGACAGAAAAAATGCTAAAGCAGATCCAAGTTTTTGTCTAAGCCCCCGGGTTTCATTTATACATTGTTTTACGACGGAATTAAATTAAACTGATGTCTGTAGACAAGGCATCGTCGACCAAAAGTGTTTGTTTTAGCAAACAAAAATAACTTACATGGTTATGCTGATTTCGTGAGAAGTGACTGACTGATTGGATTCATCAACGTCTAGGCGAAAGGGCTTGAGCTGAAATTTTGCATGAATGTCAATTGCAGGTAGGGGTGTAGGGGTTGGTTGGGTGTATGGTAAGACTGAGGCTGTGTTTTTAGACATTCGAACTATATTAAACGATACAAAAATTGCACCATTGTACTTTTTAAACGGTTAGAGCTGGAATTCTAAAATTTAAAAAGAATGTCTCCGATGGAGTGTAGGAGCGATGTATCAAAGTGTACTAAATGTACTGAACAACAATGAATTTTGTAGATAAAATCTGGTATAAGAAATTAATTGGAGAACTAGGGTCGAGATCAGAACGTTGGTTTGGAAATGTATACTAGGCGTAGGAACTATACAAAATGATACTAAATTTGGTACAAATAGGCCTTGGGAGAACCTATGGAAGTTTGGGGTCACTGTTAGTGTGTAGGGTTGAGATATGGAGGTGTTTTTGAAAATATGTACTAAAACAGTACGAAAAGAACTAAATGGGCATTAATAGAAAAGTACTAAATTTGGTATTTGCGGATTGAATGGAACTGGAAATCGGAAATTTGGAATATAGGAATGTAGGATGGAAGTGAAATGTTGTTTAGGATAGAAGTGAATCAAAAGGATTTTGGAAATATAAGTTGGAGAAGTACTAAATTTGTTATTGGGTGAACAGAGAGTGCTTGAAACTTGAAATTTGACCGTAGGGTCAATTTTAGAAACATATTCTATATAGTGTACGAAAAGTAATAAATTGTACAAAATTTGGTATATAGTGTAGGAACTGCGTTGTAATGGTGGTTTTTTGTATTACGATTACTGTGAATGTACAACGTTTAGATGAAAATTTTGAATTTTGAAATGTCTATTATAACTAAATGTAAGAACTATACGATATGGTACTTATGATGGATAGGGTTGAGATAATCAGTTAGATTTAGAAATTCTGCCAAAAAGTAAGATCTGTAATTTCGAAAAGTACTAAATTTGGTATTGTGTGAACTGAGAGTGCTTGAAACCTGAATTTTGGCTGTTGGGTCAATTTTTTAAACACATACTATAAAGTGTACGGAAAGTACTAAATTATACTAAATTTGTTATATAATGTAGGAACTATAGTGTAAAAACTGCGTGTACAACGTTAAGGCAAATAAATTGAATTTGGAAATGCCTACTATAACGTGTACGAGGAGGGAGCTTTCAACGCTATAACCGCGTATACCGATGGTTCAAAGATGGAGAGTGGAAAGGGTGCTGGGAAAGCCTGAATATCAGAGACTTTTTCAAACTTAACAACAACTGCCGCGTATTCCAGATAGAAATCTATTCTTACAAAAACAGCCATATGTCTGCTGGCAAACAGTAAGAATCAGTTGAACGGTCCGGTGACTACATATGTTGATAATTAAGCGGTCTTGGAAGCACTACATTCATGTACAATTAAATCTATAGCAGATTTGGAGTGTAGGAATGCACTGGAAAAAGCAAAGGTGGGAATACATAAAACGCTTTTTCTGACTAGCCTAAGTCATCGGATGGAGCCGTAGTGCCAAAATCGAACAAGGTCAACCTTAAATTCCTTTAATCTTCTACGAAGAAGCCAGCCGATGACTTTAGTCAGTCAAAAAAGAGTGTAATGTATTCTCTACTTACGTTGTCTATTAAGCTTTGTTGAGTTCCAGACCATTGCAAAATCTCTGGTAATTAATTATTGCCAAGACCGAGGCGATCTATTTGGAGATCGACTTGTCACTTCTTCCGATTCATATAAGAACATTACTCCAGGAAATTTCAACAAAGCTGGTTAAACGGAAGAGAATGAGATCAAGGTAGATAATATTCATTGCGAAATCAGACTTTAAACTTGTGGTTGGAATAATCACAGGTCACTGTAACATGAGGGCCATGATTTCTATATGGGGTGACGACGACACCGATTACTGCAGGCTCTGTCAATATATTGCCGAAAGCTGAAATCCCAGGCACTGTCCAACTCTCTTGGGTGTTAAAAATAGGTTTAGGCAAGATAAGTTCGTAAAAGGGCCATGTCGGTTCACGTTTTCGTATAGCGACATTAATCACCGAAATTGTTTCAAGGTTGATAATAGTAGCTATATTGTTCTCCGAAATTGTTTTAAATTTCGGAATCGGTATTACAGCCTATGACAAAAATTACTCATATAGGAATACGTGTTAGTATCGCCCCCATATAAGTGTTTTCACTTAAGCGGTATTTTTCGACGGATTTTTTTTTTAATTTTTTAAGTTTCTTCAAAATCGTAAAGGGTATTAGCTTATTTTTTACTTGTTTCTTTTTTGTTTGCCTCTTCTTATTTTCCTTGTTCTTCAATCAACCAACAGGTCTTCGAAAGGAGTTGTTCTTCCAAGGCAACAAAAGTTTATTCTTGAACCCAACCTAAGGGATCAACATAAATAATAATTACATCACATGTCACAATAAATTGGCTTAGCGTATATATTTATCGGACAAATGTACATTGACCTAAATGGGGGGGCTCAATTTCGAAAATGTCAAATAATAAAAAAACATATATTGTAAGTAAAAACATATTTGAATCTACTTCTCATTATAAATCTCGTTATAAATCCAAACATCATTTTGGTAAGGAAATATATATATGATTTCTCTATATAATTTTTTCCTACATAAGGTATATCGAAGTTCTAAGTAAGTTCTCATAATATGTATGAGAAATGGCTGGGCCTGGTCGAATTGTACGCGTTTGTGCTGATTTGTTCGCCGGTTCTGTGCCTCTGTTCAATTAATTCTCTAGGGCTCAACAATCCAATTCAACCAATTTCGAATGCGTCATTGACAAGGAAGTAGAAAATGTGAATAAATATGTATTTCATAATAAATTGGCAACACTTGTTTTTATCGGAACAGTGTTGTAAATACTTTGCGACACTTTGTTGCGGATGTGACATGACTGCACTCGTACAAAGAAGGCCTGCCCGGTAGAGAGGTGTATGTGTGTGTGATTAATCTGATAGCGAAAACACACATACAAATCATAAATGACATACACACATGCACTGCGGCAGAAGAGCATTGCATTTCGGCCAATCTCAGCCAAGTGTCAACATGCATTAACAATGGCAACAAAGTTTTGAAAGTGATACATGTCCACAAATGTGGTATAGGTGTGTGTGTGTGTGAGAGTTTCTTGTCAATGTTTTTTTTTTTTTTTTGGCAATGTTAACCTTAATTCGAATCGGGGGCACAGGGAACACATTCAGACGCACATAATGGCCCGATTTTAGTCATTCACAAACATCATCAACAAAAAGCATACATTCATCACAGTGTTAACTCTGACTTTGGCCCACTGTATTGCAATTTAAACAAGGCCAACGTCAGGGAATTTGCAAAAATAACCAAGTCTCGTAATTGTCATAGAGTTGTCATATATTTTTTTTTTTGCAAACAACAATTCCAGTTTTACTAAACTTGAATTTGTTTAATGCCTTTTTTTTCGTCCATGCCCTATTCCGATTTCTGCTTTGGTTTTTTTATTTTTGGGAAAGTGCGAATTTTTGCACGTTGTTACCAAAGTACAGCAAAACAAAAATAAACAAACAAGGAAGCCCACTCTCATAGACGGACACGGAATATAGCAGACGAAACGAAAACAAAGTGACGAAGCAGAAAATTGAATTAACAGCAAAAAAGAAACAATAGAAATACAGTGGAACATGGCTAGACAACGCTGTATGGAATATAAATCTCTCTCATTATTCAAAAATAAAAATCTTTATATGGAAGGTTTTTTGTAATCACCGAAGGGGTTGGGAGTAAGATATAGCCAAGTTTGACTGTACAACCAACCAAAGAATTTGCAACGTTCGTTTCCAAAAAAATAAACTATTAATAATATTATGTGAAATTTTGCACAAAAAAAAAGATGCGACATGTAAGTTATGCGAAGTTGTTTAAAGCCAAAGGGGGGAAACAAACCAAATCAAAAAACAGCAAAATATATTTATTTGCTACCATCCTAAATTTACAGCTGGTTACCACTTTTTTTCTTGCATTTTTGTGCTGTGTTCAAAGCCGAAATAACATTGTTGCGAATATCTGAACGTTTCGTCGCAAATTTTTGTCTTCAGCCTGTGTTTCAATTGGCAGCCACTTGTCTTGTGCGGTTGGGCTCGTTGTTGTTTTTGATTTGCTTTGCTTTGCCTCGCCAATAACAACAAAAAAACGATTTTATTTTACGACTGTTGGCCGCTTCAATTACGGAAGGTGCGAAACTATTTTCAGATTAAGTTGTTGTTATTTTGTCATGCGTTCGTCTGTATCACGCCAGAAAAAGAGGCAACCCAGACACTTGGCTGCTATGCATATCTCCATTGGCATGCATAAATAAATATTTATTCGAAACAGTAGCCAATAGAAGTAATCGTCACACAACATTACGAAAAGCTATCAAAATTGGGATGAAACCTATTTGCTACTCGACAGGAAGGTTGTTTAAAAATCGAATTCATTAAGCTCCATAGCATATAAAGGAGGATACTGACTAAGCAAAAACTCTTAATTATATATAACGACAAGGGAGCTACTTTTTGTGCACTCTTTATATTTGAGCAGATTGAACTGAAATTTTCAGGACATTTGAAGTCGATCTAGCGATATGCGTTTAACAATCTTTTCGCCTGTACTCCAAACTCCAACTCCTGAACGGAGTATCATATTTTTTTCAAATGTGGTATAAAGCAATATTACTATTAAACTTTGGAGATCGGCAAAACCGGCCTATTTCTTTTGGATCAAAATTTTGAAAAATTATATATAAACATGATAATATGAGAAACAAGTCAGAGATTTTTCTCCAATATTCTAAAACCAAAATTTAAAGTATAACAATTAAAAATGCACATAAGTTCGGCCAGACCGAACTTTTAATACCCTTCATAATTAGGAATGAACTTTAAAAAATCTTTAAAAAAGTTGTCGAAAAATACCGTTTAAATGAAAAAAGGTTATATGGGAGCTATACGAAGACGAGGATCTGCATAGTCAATTTTCTGCCATGGATTAAAGCATCCACTACGAATTTCAAATATGAAATTTGAAACAATTTCGGTGAATAATCTCGCTTAAATCATCAAAATACCGTATATCGGGAGATATCGTCATATGGTGGCCGTAGTACCCATTACAAGCTTTAAATACGAATTTTGAAGCAATTCCGGTCTATAATGTTTCCAATACCATAAAAATGCCAAATATTGGGATGTACCCTTATATAGGGGCTATACGAAGACGTGGACCTGCATAAGTATTTTTTTTGTCATCGGTTTAGTAACCATTGAGATCTCCACATACGAAATTTAAAAAAAGTTCCGGTGAATAATGTCGCAAAATCATTTAAGTACCGAATATCGGGAGGTACTCCATAGAATGGAGGAGTGTATAAAAACGGCATACATCGGTGTATTCCTTCTGTTATATCCTACAAAAGGTCTAAATTTGGGAAAAAAAAATCAAAAAAAATGTCTGAACAAATATTTGAATCAGCACTAAAGCCTTTCAGGCACCTCTTCACAAATGTTCGATATTTTTCAAAAAGTTATGCATAGATCTCACATAAAGTAGAGGAAGTAATCAATATGATCCAAACCTGGAATATTTATAAAATTAACAAAATTCGGCCAAACCCGAAGATGGAGAGTGGAACGGGTGTGTGGATCTTCTGCGAAGGTCTGATAGTTAAGCGGCTCGAAGAACGCTTAATTTATGACTCATTAAATCTATGGCAGTTTTGGAAAAAGTAAACTCGTAAAAGTATCTCGTTTTGTTGTTTTCCAAGCCATTGCAACATCTCTGGTAATGAATCAGCAGATGAATTGGCAAAACGTGGATCCGAGTCAATCGCTTTGGAGATCGAGAACTCTGTTAAGCCATGTTTGTGCGATTGCTTCCGTATGATAAATATACATTATTCCTGTAGATTTCAACATAACTGGCTAAACATAAGCCGGTGCTCTCAGAGATCAAATCGAGGACGATCATGTCCATGGCGATATCAGACCTACAACTTGTGGTGGAATTGATCAGGTCACTGCAACATAAGGGCCATGACTTCAAAGGGGGGTGACAACGACACCGAATACTACAGGCTGTGTTAAGATGAGGAGTAAACTGAAACGGTAGAGCAATTATTTTTCCACTGTCCAACTCTTTTCTGTGTTAGACATAGGCTTACGGGTAACTAAATTCTGCAAGATTTGTTTTCATTCTCCGAAACTTTAGTTAGCCAAGAGGCCATAGTGGCGGTCCAGTCATAAAATATAAGCCGTCTCGGTGTTAAAATATAGGCGCGAAGTTCCGCTTTTCTTTTCTAAGATATTTCTAGAAATATAACTAACAATCCTACTTATATTTTCAAATTTTCTCGCTGAAAATTTTTATGCATTACAATAATTCATTTGATTTGCATTTGTTGTTGTTATTATTTTTATTGTTATATTTCGTGTTATGCGTTTTTGCGATATTTATATTTTTGCAAAAATATTTTCAGTTTCATTTACTATGGCATTTGTGGCTATGGCCTTTTTGTTGTTGCCATAGAAATATTTTTGCAATGCCAACAACAACTACAGCAAACAGCCACAATAACAAAATTAAAGAAAATAATCAATTCAAATTCCAAACTCAATTCAAATTTAAATTTCCAATTCAAATCGGAACAGCTCTATTTACTTCACCCTTCGATTGTTCAAACGAAGAGAGAGAAAGAGACACATACACACCCACTGATGTTGCAGAACCGGCAAAAATATGTGTGTGCTTTTTGGCAAAGCCATAACTCATAATAAATGTTTAAGCCAGCGCTAAAAGGGAAAACAAAAATATATGTATGTACATATATGTATGAGCAATTCGATACAGTGAACGGGGGTAAACTCTCACATGAAATATATATTTTGGTGTAAAAAAAAGTTCATAACAATTTGTTCTAGCTTTAATAATATAGACGTATTTCTTATATATTTTCTCTATCTTTTTAAGTCCTGAAAAATATTCAATGTATAGAACTTTAAAAAATTATTAAAAACTTTGTCTTTCATATCTCATGTAGTCATGCAGAGTTATACTACATTTTAAGTCTTCTTACCAACTATCGATTCCACAATTTATTAAGAATGTATAATGAATAACGTACCTGCAACGAAGAGAAGATATAAAAAATTAAGAAAAGGTATAAATTAAGTTCAATACTTAAATTCTAAAAAGTAAAGGTGTTTTTCAATTCGTTTATATAAAAACTGCTAAATTTTTAACGAAATCAGTTGGATATTGACATCTGAATAACTAAAATCTGGAATACCGTTAAGTTAGCTAAATATGTTTTACTATTTGCCATAAAATACCAATTTGATCTAAAAATGAGTCCAGACTCTGCACTATCTTTAACATTTGACTCTGCACACTCTCTCTCTCTCCGACTTCCAGTTAAAACTCATCAACGTAAATTACGTCACCTCGATTTGCTAATAAAATCTTTGATACTAGTAATGACACCACATATTTCGATAACGACTATTTTCGGGTCTAGTTTGGTGAATTGCCAATCATACATTGGCGTACACATGTATGGTAGCATAAAATATCAGAAATGCACCGTAGATTAAATAGGAGTTCCCTGTGAGAATTGGTTCGAAACTAGATATGAGCCTCTTTGGACGCTAATCAATCCTTTTTGAGGTGATATTACACTTTTTAGGCATAATAAACTTGAAATCGGATGAAGATATATATGGATACTATATCCAAACCTGAATCGATCTCTATAAAATTTAGCAGAGGTAATTTTATGCTGTATTTTATAGCTGGGACCAAATATCGTTCTTGTGGACTTGAATACAAAATCGGATGAAACATATATATGGGACCTATCATCGATTTTTACCGAATTTTATACATTGTCTCTCAGGCTGAGTTCGTTTGTATGTTCCAAAATCAACTTCATTCTGATTATATAAACTATTTGGTGTACAATAAACTTGAAATCGAGAAAAGATATGTATTGTACCCGATCCGATCTTAATAATATTTGGCGAAGGTATTTCTGAGTTGTATTTTACATATTTCCCCGAATATCGTTATTAAGGCGTGCATATTACGACTGTGGAGGATAAAAATAACAAATCGGATGAACAATATGTATGGGAGCTATAGCTATATCTGAACCGATTTCCACCAAATTTGACATATTTATATTACACTTTTGATGCACAATAAAAGGTAAATCGATGCCGATAATCTCAAATTTCAATAGGGTCCGTCCTTAGGCCAATCAAATCATTTGTGCAAAATTTGATCTCGATGGGACAATAGATGCAACCTATACGAAAACGTTGACCGATATAGACAATGTCCTGCCATAATGGGGAAGGCTAAAATCATCAAAATACCGAATACCGAATACAATTATAAGGGTTCTATACTATGACGTTGACCGTTATAGCTCATCTTCGAACTTTATCTATCGCAGGCAAAAAAACAGGTCTATGCAAAATATTGGCATTCAAATGTTGTTTGGTTTGTAGGATGACTACAAAAGAGGGATGGACAAAAATGACTTTATCGACTTAATATTTTACGCTGATCCAAAATACATTTATATATAGTTTGTGGAGTCTAAAATTAATATTTCGATGATTTTCAAACAGAATGATAAAAAATTAAATAGATTATGAAGGTTTAATAAAAAATAGACTCAAAAACGCAAATCAAAATTCTCAACTAGATTTTGAAAAAATTTGACCAAAAGATCGCAGTAAAATCTTCCATTACAATATAATCGAGCTAGTTACCAATTTTGTCGCAAATAAACCTACTAACTCAAATTTTTACAAGCTTCAATTTCGTAGTCGACGTTATTCATTACTTGGTAATGAGAAAAGTAAGTAATTCTGCTTTGTACTATTTAATGACTAACCCATTATTTTTTACCACATGTGATGCCGAGGTGACTTTTTCACAGTTGCTTCAAACAGCAGGATTTTACATTGCCCTCTTGAATACGATCCGAAATGCAGTTAAATTCATGTGTATGTACCTATTCATATATACCTACATACATTGCTCTATACGATGCATTCAATTCCAACACTAATTCAATTGCCAACAAATGCAATTAATTATTTTTATTAATTAATTATGTAAATTCAAGAAGGCGCCCCAGAAGCGTTCATAGAAAACGTGAATGAAAAACAATGAATTGTTCGCTGCTAATCAGGTCATGCGTCGTAATTACGCCGACCGGCCGGGTACTGCAACTCCAAGCAATAGAGAGGGGGTGGAGGGATGGGGGAGAGCGTTGCACACCAATAAATATGACAAGTGAATCATGATGGTTGTTGTTGTTGGAGTATCGATGACGGTTTTCATATTGTTGTAGTTGCTGCTGCTGCAACAGTTGTTTATTTTATGGGGCGAGTATTAAACAAGAAATAACAAACGGCAAACAAATGGAAACACAACAACAATAACAACAACGGCAACAACGCGCATTCAAAAGTGAAAGTGAAGTGCAGACAAGACTTGAGTTAGGCAGCGCTAGGCATGCAGGCAGCGATCATCAGGCAAACATCGCACATCAACCTCAACACCAGCGTCAGCACCAAACGAAAAATCACAGCAATTGAGGCTTGAAAACAACCTGCCTAACAATGATGGCAACAGCTGCAGCCGCCACCGCTGCGGCTGCTGGTGGTGGTGGTGGGGCCGGTGCACAAAGGCATGGTCGTCGTCTGCACTTGTTGTGTTTGCATTAAACGCTCCATGCTCCATGCAAGCAGATAGATAGATAGGTGAAGTAAACATTAATCGTCCAAGACAAACAAACAAACGAACGAATCAATGGACGAAATAACTACCGAAGCAAAGGCCTGACTGACTGTCTGCCTGCCTGCCTGCCTGCACGCTCGCACACAAAAAGTGCGCATATCGATGACGATAATGGCATAAACAACTGCATGCGGCGGCATGGAGCTGTGGCTTAAGTGGAATGCTTAATTTTTTAAGTTGCAACAATGGCTGGCAACAAACCGATTGCAAGTGCATCACAAAGAGCTCGGCTGGATCGTTGAATCGCAGGTTGGTTGGTTGCAGCCTTTGAGCTTTGATGAAGTACATCGTAGTTGGCCAATGGCAACGGAAAAAAGTGTTGGCGTTGGTGTTGATGCATTGAGACGTCTGTCTTTATGTGTGTTTGACAATCATAACTTTTTTAGACAAATGAGCGTTTGATGCATACCACTCTGATGACAGCTGCTCTTTTTGTGTGATTCGCTTGCCGTAGAAGAGATGGCGGCGGCGGTGATGGTGGGTGGAAATATAGCCGCTGTTAATGTGACTAGCATCGTATATTTGGTACTGAACTGCAGAAAACCTGTCCAAAGCGATATCGACTCGATTCGTTTTAAATCGTTTTCTTAGATTGGTTATGGATATGACGAAGAATTTATGGCATTCGAAATGTCATCTGGTGGGATGTGTTGGAAAATTATACAATTTTTCTGCTCAATGTGGGCAATATTTGTTGCTTTTGATTTGTATGATCGACAAGGATCAATGGCATTGCAACTCAATCACGTTTTCAAAATAAATATTTATGTTTTCACTGCACAAAGGAATTTGTTCGTTTTGTTGAAGTAATTATGCAATGTGTTGGCTTGAATTTTCTTTGAGGGGGGAAAACTAACGTTTGGGTTTTCGTTGATCAATGTGGACATTTGGAATATGACTGGTTGGTTGGGAGCCAACATTTTTGATAAATTTTTGATAAATTTAGTTATTGAAAATTGTGACTCTTTGTGGGAGAGGTACGAAAAGAAGTGGATCGATATATCCCATCTTCACACCAGATATTGTGTTGGTAGATATGCAGAGCTTGGAGGGAACCGAATGCTCATACCGCGTTTTATGAGCTTTATGTTTTTTTTTTCAAACTTTGTACCAGTTCTAGGGAAGGTACCAGAAGTAGTGCTTCGTTCCCCATGCGAGGTCTTGTGGTGGTAAAAATATTGAGATGTACGAAATTTGAAGGCATTCGAATTGTTCGAATTATATTTTACATTTTATAAAAGTTATAATAACTCAAAATGTTGACACTTTGTGTGGGAGGTATCAGAAAGAATGGTTCGACATATTCCATCTTCATAGCAGATGGAAATATTGTTTTCGTTTTATGAACTTCATGGTTATTCTAAATGTTGACCCTTTTGCGGGGAAGGTACCACAAGAAGTGTATCGATAACATCCATCCTCACACCCGGTATTGGGCTAGTAAAAATATTGGGATGTATGAAATTTGAAAAGAATCGGATGCTTATCTCCCATTTTATAATTATTAAAAAAAATATGCCCCTTTTGTAAGACATCTACATGATGGAGTGGGCCGATATTATCCATTTTCGCACCCGACCTTGGACTGATCAAAACCATTGAGATTTGAAAAGTTTACACAAAATTGGATGATATTTTCTCGTTTTATGCGGTAAATTATCTGTGAATTTTTTTCTGTGAAATTTTTGACTTTTGCGGGAGAGGTACCAGAACTCGATCCAAGTTTGACAATAATATTACGATTTAACAAGTTTGGAGTTATCGTGCGCACCAGCCATACAGATGGACGGAGGAACACCTCTAGATCGACTCCAAATTTCCTGAAACGAATTTGGTCCAAAGAGACCTAGGGACTAATACCGTTATTTCAATGTGGTACGTTCAAATTATACATGTATACTCTATGGTCAAAAAAATAGCATATATTTCCCATCGAAAATAGAAAATGCTCTATTTTTGCTACTCTCAGAAGTTCTTCCATTGCTAAAATCATTAAAACAACAAATACCGGGAGGTACTGTTATTTGAGAGATATGTGAAATAATAAAGATGATTTTCTAACAGAAGGGATGATACCCATTACAAACTTCCTATATAAATGTTCAAACAATTCAAGTGAAAATGTTTAACCTCATCATCTTGGTAGTACCTATGGCAAACTCCAAACACTAACTTTGAGAAAATTTCGTTGAAAATATGTCTAAAATTATAAAAATACAGAATTTTAGGGCCTTTGGGGGCTTCACAACTATTCGGACAGGAAGAACATTTTCCTTCCGCTGGGAACGCCAATTTACAGGAATTGCGCTTGAAAGAATGGCTAAAATCTCAAAAATAAATTTAAACGGGTGTTACTGTTATATGGGCGCTACAACAAATCGAGGACATATATATCTCATTTCGAATACCAAAAATTCTACGAACTTTAAACACACTTCAGCAAAATTTATTTTACCTAATTTATTCCGAAGTTAGAGTAATTTCCACTGCTGGATTGACAGACAGACGGGCATCGCTAAATCAATAAAAAATCTGCTCAGGAATATATTGTGGCATCTAAAATGCTTATTTAGTTACAAACGGACTGACATGCCTAATATAGCCTCCATAGTATGGTGAAGGGTATAAAAATGGGTGAAAAAGTTTACTTCGATACCAATAACCAATAATACCAATAGAAAGTCAATTATTCGAAAGTCGACTTATGCAGCCCTAGAGCAAATGAAATCTCTTTATGAAAAAAATAAATATCGGGCACATCAGCGGACTTGGCTGGCTCAACTCCAAATGTACCTGAATGGATTTAAATTTCAAATAAATTTTCGTTGTGAACTATATCGAATGTATAGTGTTTTGAGACTTTCAATAACAAGAAAACAAAACACCAAATCTTGGTGGAGCTTTTTCTACGGCCGCCTGTTGTTTATGGCGAGGTTTCTGATTTTTATTTTTACAAGTTGTCAGTTGTATGAGGTAATTTGGTGGTTTAAAAAATCAACGAACATAATGAACCACCTTCAACTTAGGAGAGATATAAATGACTACCCCGGAAAAATTTGTGCTGGTTAAAATATTAGTTACAAAAATATTTCTCGCTTAAACAGCATTTGTACCTTGAAACTAAATTGATAAAAAACAAGTAAAAAGCTGTAAGTTCGGCCGGGCCGAACTTTAAATACCCTCCACCAATTGGTACAAATATGGCAATTTAAAAAAAAAAAAAATCAGTTAAAAATTCTGTAAAATCTTAAAAATACCAAATGATTATACGACGACGTGAACCTGCACAGGCAACTTTTGTCATAAGTTATTATAATATTTAAATGCGAAACTTGAAGAAAAATCTGTTTATAATGTAGCTAAAATCATCAAAATACCGAATATAGGGGGCACCGTTATATGGGGGTTATACGAAGACTTGGACCTGCACAGACAATTTTCTGGCATGGGCTGAAGTATCCATTACGAACTTCACATGCGAAATTTGAAACAATCCCGGTAAATAATGTCGCTAAAATCATCAAAATGCCGAATATCGGGGGGTACGGTATATGGGGGCTATACGAAGACGTGGACCTACATGGTCCATTTTCTGTTTTATGCTGCAGTATCTATTACGAACTTCAAATATCAAATTTGAAACAATTCCGGTGAATAATGTCGCTAAAATCATCAAAATACCGATTATCGGGAAGTATCGTTATATGGGGGCTATATGAAAACGTGGACCTACATGGCCCATTTACGAACTTAACCTGCCTACAGGAAAAATAAACACGTGTGTTAAATTTTAGCTTATCTATCTCATTTCGTTCGAAAGATAGCGTGATTACAACAGACAGACGGACAGACAGACGGACATCGCTAAATCGACTTAGAATTTTACGCTGATCAAGAATATATATACTTTGTTGGGTCTGACATGAGTATTTCGAGGAGTTACAAACAGAATGACAAAGTTAATATACCCTCCATGGTATAGTGGAGGGTATAAAAAGACAGACAACTAAACCAACAGACGTGGCTAGTTGAACCCCAAATTTTCCGAAATGGATTTGAATTACAGATAAACGTTCGAATTTATAATCCTTTTAGCCCTCTCAATAAGAAGAAAACTACATCTATCGATCCCATACCGAATCTCGGTTATGTTTTTTCTACGGCCGACTTTTTTTATTGTGAAGTTTGTGATTTTGGTGATTTTGATTTTTACAATTGTCAAATATATGAGAGAATTTGGGAACAAATTATAAGAGATATAAATGGCTACCCCGGAAAAATTTGTGATGGTTAAATTATCTGTTACAAAAATATTCCTCGCTTAGAAAAAAATTGATAAAAAAATATTTCGAAACTAGGTGAATGCACTCGCAAGTCCATTGTTATTGCCCAAACACCCTTCGGTGACAAAGGAGAGATTAAATGCAACACGTGTCGCAGCACAATCAACTAACTATTGCTGCAATTGCCGATAACAAGTCTGGTGAAACAGCTACCCACCTCCCCGCACCCCCCTTCAATTCAAAACAAAAGACGAGTCATACATGGATAGATAGGTGGTCTTTGTCAATGTTTACATTCATTCATTCATTCATTCACTTAGTCTGTCGTCAGTCAGTCACTCTTTGTTGTAGTTCGTCTGTTTTTGTTTTGTTTTTTTTTTTTTTTTTGCAACTGGCAATGCATTTTGTTAATGACACCATAAACTAAATATGAGCAACAACAACAACACCATAGCTATCAAATCGAATACAACAACAATGGAGACCGAGTAAAATTAATGCTGCTCCAAATCAAAACGCAATCGTTCACTAGGAATTACATCACTTTAGCGTTTTGTTTTCTTTCTTTCAGCTATGGCTGTTGTTCGACTCGGAGACATCGGACAAAGCGGCGACGTCTAAGTGCAAGTGTTTCCAGTCTCTAACAGCTGGCATTATGTGTCCGGTCTAGCATTGAATGTTGAAATCAATTGCGGAAAGTAAAGGGCCATGCAAGCGTTTTACATATCAGTTTGCTTTGCTTTTTTGGGTTCGAATGATAAGACCAGACAGCTAAAAAAATGTTTTTGGTATCTTATCACTCAGACAGTTGCAAATGCAAAAGTTTGAGGGGCCCATTAGGGACGTTTAGCATTAAACGTAAAATCGAAAGGTTTAATGGAAATGATGTTAAGAAAATTGAAATTTGAAAATGAGTTTTAGACGGAAAAGCAACAGGGTCGACTAGACCGTTCACGTAAGTGTCGAACTTTTTCGGCTATTCTTCGAATACAACGCAAACCTTTGATTTGAATAATTTAAACAATTTACCAATACATTTTTATGAGCACACTCACTCTCTCATACACAGGCATTTTCGTCTGGTCTCATTTTGGTCGACCCTGGTCAAAATACTTTAAAATACCGAAAATCTGCTGGATATATATGGAAAGCAAATTAACAGGTATTTTTTTCTAGAAAGTTTATTAGTTGTTAAGAGTATTCTAATTGTTCAATAACAGTCTACAGGGTGATACGAAAAAACTGCAACCAATTTCAGACTGCTGTCATTTCTAAGCCACTCGTCCGACAGCTGTTGAAATTATTCCAGTCACACTCATTATGTTGTTTATAAGCGTACTAGAGCATTTTTGTGAGAATTTTCCAGAAAAAAAGTTATTCGTGATGGAACTCAAGCGTGATAGTGTGATTTCTTTATATTCGCCTGGAAAACCACAAGTGGCTATCGTTAGAGCACTCCAGCATTTAAATGTGAATAAATCTTTTGTGTCCCGTACCATCGCTCGTTACCGTGATACTGTTAGCGTAGCCCGACGTCAAGAAAGTGGGCGCAAGGAAACAGTAACATCAGAAGAAATGGTTCGAAAAGTAAAGAAGCGACTTGATCGAAACCCGCGTCGAAGTGGCCGAAAAATGGTGAGCTGAACATATCGCAATATTCCATTCGGACAATATTGAAAAATGAGCTCGGGGTAAAATCATTGAAATTCCAAAAAGAGCAGAAAGAAAATAGACTCCAAAGAGCTAAAGAGTTGCTTCGCTTGGCCGATGGTGGTGAACCGCCGAATATGTTTTTCTCCGATGAGAAAACATTCGTTGTCCAGCAGTTTGTAAACAAACAAAATGATCGTGTTTACTTGCTAAAGAGCTCAGCGGAAATATTCACCTTCGGTTGGCCACCAGAACTCAAGCGCCGACCATGGTGGTGGTGTGGGCCGCCATAATAGACGTTGGTCGCTCTCCGCTCGTATTAATCGAATGTGGCATAAAAATAAATGTCGAATATTATCGCGAAATTATTCTGGAGGGTGTATTAAAGCTTTGGGCACGCATACATTTTGACTGCAGACCTTGGACATTCCAATAGGACTCATCACCATCGAACTCAGCATACGCCACCCAAGAATGTTTACAAAATGAGGTTCCTCGCTTCATATCCAGCGTACAATGGCCACCAATCCGTTGGACTATTGTGTCTGAAGTATTTTGGAAAGCAAGGTTGGCACTAAAAAAACCGAAGTGTCGATCACCTCAAGCAAGCGCTTCGCCGGGAATGGGCTAAAATACCGCAGAGCAACATTCGGGCAACGTGTGATGGGTTCTTTGGTCTTTTGAAGGCCATAATTCGTGTCAAAGGTAACCAATTCGATCAAATCGCTTTCATTCAATAAAATAAAAAAAAAATAAAAAAAAATTAAAAATTATGACGGTTAATTTGTTGCAGTTTTTTATCTCACCCTGTATTTTATATTTGAAATTCCTAATGGGAACTACAGTCTGTGACGGGAAATTGCCTATGCCTGTATCCCTATATTCGATATTTTTATGATTTTACCAGTATTTTCAAAGGAAGTTTTTTGTTCGGCCAGGATCGTTTTCCCTGATTAACGTGTTTTTGTATAAAATTTGTTAGGACTTTATCGATCAAAAGAATAATTAGTCGGATCTTTTCAATTCCTCTCTGACTGAAAAATCATGCATTTTTATTAAAAATATATTTTAAGGACTTCCTACCAACAAATCTTGATTTTTTTTTAGAGGTTTGAGAATACTTACTGCCTTTTGTAAAAAATATGGTTATTATTTAAACTTAAATTAATGGTTATAGATTGTGCACTGTGGCACAAATTGGATGTCTATGTCTGGAGGGTATATAAATCTGTTTTGTAAAGAACATTTGTAATTTCATAATTGTTTTCATTCTTTTTCAAAAGTGTCGCAAAAGTGATATTTGAAAATAGTTTACAAAAATTTAGATCAGAAGATTTAAGGTAGGGTTGGTCCTCAAATACGATAATTTGGTAAAGTTATTATATTTGATAGGTCGTTTGTAGATTGGAAAGCCTTCAAAAATTACCACAACTTGGTGTCAGTAACTAGAAATGTACAAAAGTCGAATTACGCAGTCTTTAATATAAACGACCTTCTTATAATTTCATCCACTGAGTTTCCGTTGTCAAAACCAATAAAGACTGCATAAAACTTATCGATTTCCACATGGCGCGTCCGATTGCATAAAATTTATTCGTGAATTCCTCACCATTCACCAAAAACACACCGAGGAATTGAAGAGCTATTGTCATTAAAATCGCCGATTAAACCCCCATTCCTGCAACAAGTTTTCGCTACAAAGTAACAAAAATTGCATTACCCACCCGAAACCAAGTTCAAAAAGGTCATTTGAAAGTTAGAGGCATCCACCAGCCAGACATACCAACACAAAAAAAAAAAAATCCAAATGGAAATGTTTATGCCACAACATAACATTTAAATTCCACTTAAATCCATAATGGCCATTTGGTCGGACAAATGTTGTTGGCCTAATGTCTTCATTAGGCAACCGTTGCCGCCTAATGAAGACTATTGTCTAGCCCCAAAAAGTGCAATATTTGTTGCAGCAGCGGCTTCAGCAGCTGCAAACTAAAATAACAGACATTAAAATTCTTCAACAATTTCGTAGTTTCTTCTCGGCTCCACCACCATTCGAATGGACTTTCTCAGAGATGACCATTGATGCAGATGATGCGTTGAGATAGTAATGAGAGGAAATCAAATGTGAGGTTTGCGTTTTATCTGCAATGCAATGTAATTTAGTTTCTCTGTGAATGTGAAGAGGCAACTTTCATTAGTTTCTGGGAGAAGTATTACACCAGGAATACAATTCGATAGTTTTGAAAGAGTCTATCTTGAATAATTCTCATTAAGTATTAGATCGTTATTATTATGAAGTGTTCCATGGCAATACAGATTTTTTTGCAATGCAATTTTTATTCTAGAACACAGTTTTGTTTAGGATTCATCCTTCTAGAAATTTTACCAATATAAAGGAATGAAGAGTTGAAGAATTATAGAAATGAGTATGTAAATTTGCAATGCATGGGCAATAAGCTCTTCAAATATATGGAAGAAAGCCCGGCATAGGCTTATCATTATTCACTTGCGATCATGAACAATAAATTAAACTAATGTCATGTCTCATAAAATAAAATATAGAATTGACGCAATTCCAAGTAATTCTTCTTCACCACCTCCTCTCAGCAGTTTTGCACTTTTCCAACGACTGATATCAATTCCAATTTGAATTCTATTGTTTGATTTTCCAATTGCATCATTTCCACGAAAGTGCGTAGAAAATAAAACTCATAATCTTTGTCATTGCATGGAGGAGATCTTTGTCCGCTTTGAGTGATCTTTGTTGACCAGATGTTTCGCGTTTTTTTCTTTGTTTTTCCATGAAGTTGAGAACAAAGTAAATACAAGTAACTATGATGTCTGTGTGTGAGTAGTAATGCCTATGTATTAGTAAGTGTTAATTAAACTTGATTAATAAAATTTTTATTTTTATTTGGTATCTGCCGCCCATTGGCTTTTTTTCTAATCGATTTCTAATAGGGTCACTAATGTGTACACGTGTCCCACATGGAATTATGTCTGGGCGGATTAATTACAAAAGGGTGGTTTGTTAGAAGTTGACACTGCTCTTCTTTAGATTAGTAAATATATTTAATATAAAAAAATAATATTTTAATATTGATGCATGTGAGATTTATAAAAAATATAACAACATTGTTCCTGATTTTAACAGATTTTTTTATTGATATTTAATTCCATTATTTTTGGTGTGATTGGGCCTATCGGATAACACTTTAGAACTCTAAATATAGAAGATTTGATAAAAATCAAATACATATTATACCTTGATCAAATATATATTACTTCTCATTCGGCATAAACTTTGGTATAATCTTTTTTAGGCTTAAGTTGCTAGAACTAGCTCTTATAATAGCTTTTTTATTCAGGCAACTTGCGAGACTTCATACACGAAAAAGCAGACATTTTTGTAGAGTTTTGGAAATATTTTTTACCACTAATCTTCTTACAAAATCTACAATATTTGGGCCCGAAGTCATTGAAAATGATTTTTTTGAAAATCCACACTTATTTCCTGAAAGTCCTTGGAAGAATATACTCAAAAAAAAAAAAAAAAAAACCTCATCTTTGACACGAAGAAATCGAATTTTGGCTAAGAAATTAAAAAAAGACGATTTTTATTTTTATTCATAAAAAATCGGTGGTCTTTCAAAATATTATCAGATATTTAAAAAAGTTTCAGTTTGTGGTCCGAAAAATATATACTTTCAGATTTAGTCCTCTTGTTTATACAAACCCCTTTTAGACATACATATGCATACTTAAGTACAAATACTGCAATGTTCGAAGAAAATTGTGGAATAATTTCGCATTTCATGAATGTGATGATTATTATGTGAGTTCTAATGTTGTCTTATTGTGATAGGAGAAGTATGAAAAAAAAAAAAATCAGAAGCAGATTTCGAATTTTAATAGAGTTAATGTATTGAGGGTATATTAAGTTTGTCATCCCGTTTCTAACACCTCGAAATATAAATTTTAGACCCCACAAAGCTATATATTGATTTGTATAAAATTCTACGTCAATTTAAAGATATCCGTTTGTGGGAATCACTCCAGCTTTCGAAAAAAAAATAATGCAGGTTGATAATTTTTTCCGATGTATTTTATGTCTGCAGGACCTTTGGTATTAAAAATGGGCTATATAGGGTAAGTGTGCCTAAGTTCGGCATGTCCCAGTAGTCGGCACTGTTTGATTTTTAAGCCCAAATAAATGAAACTATTATAACTAAATGTATTTTGTTTACTTCAAATATTTTGTCAGCTATCTTTGTGTACAATTTCGCTAAGGAAAGATGATTTATTCTAATAAAAATTAAATTTTTGTTTGTGAAGGTCCTCAACAATCCATATTCTTAAGAAAAGTACAATAAAGACGTCGAATCAGTTTTGTTCATGGGAGAAAAACGCGTGAATGTGAATATGAACCCATGAACGTCTTCCCACCCTATTGTGATTCTATTGTGAATCATTTTATTTTAGTTTATTCCTTCTCATTGTTTTCTCTTTCTATAATGAAAACAAAAACAAAACGTAGAAACTAGAGAAAACAATGAAAAAGAAGAAGATCATTTTTTTGGAGTTAGAGTTGAATTTGATTTTGTCATTCCGTTTGTTTTTTCCCAAGAGAACAGTAGTTCGACTTAATAAGAATAAATAAAAGTTATTAAAATAAAGCACAAGTGTTAGTTCTTTGGAATTGTGGGAAAATTATAGTGAATCGGTGCGAATAAACTAATAAATTAAAAGTAGTGAAATAAAGCGCCAACGAGAAATAATCATATTACAAATATTGCGTGCTATTTGCCCTTGCCCGAACAGTGGAACGTTCACTGCCTTCATCAACAGTGTGTGCTGAAACAGAACCTTGCCCAAAGGGGAAGACATCGTCACCGTGCTGCACCATCAAAGCGCGTCCTGCCAAAGTGTAAGTGGATCGAGTCGACCGGGGTACCTTGAACCGTGGTGGCCGACTCTGGAAACGTTGGTAAGCACCCCAACATCTGGTCCTTCTCAACCGGGAACAAAATCAAGAGCAAGAAATAGGGTATCCATTGGTCAAAGTAAGTACCACGCATGTTTTTCACGATAATTTGTCATTTGGAGACAAACGTATATTGGCCCTAAATTCGTGGACTTTCTTTGTAAAGAAATTGAGGTTACCTGTTGCATAATTGTGACAAACAAATTCCAAAGTATTCTAAGTTATTTTTTTTAACTGGATACCGTTGGAGTATTTATCAAGCCTTGCCCTTTACATTCGTCTTTCGCTGGATGGTGTTGTTGTAGCGAACCGGCATTTTTTTGTATTGTTTGCCCTTCATCCATTTACACATTTGGTGGCTTGCTGTTTTTTTGTGGCGCTGAGTCTTTGTCTGTGTGTTGCTGTTAGACAGACAAAAGTTGTTCGTCCGTCAGACTCATTAGCGTGACATATCGACATACGCACATTTGGTGGCGCTTTGTTTATATGTGAATGCTTGCCCTTTGCTAGGCTGTTGGTGATTTGCTGCTTGTGCGTTGTTGGCTCTGCTTATATGCATTTGCGCAGCCACTGTTGACATATTTTGGAGAGTCGCTGCTTGTGCGTGGTAGCTCTGCCTGGGCGTTTGCGTCGCCACAGTTGTTTATACGTCGCTCTTGCTCTGCTTGGGTTTTTTTGTGTGTTTGTCTACTGCGGTTACGCTGACTCTGTTTGCATGATTTATACTTTCTCGTTGTATGAGCGTTCGTATTGCTATCGTCTATTTATTAACATTCATCGATTATTTTGTTTTGGTCTTGCCCTTTGGTGGATTTGCTTGCTCGAATTTTTTCTCGTTGTTGAGTGCTGAATTATAATTCTCATTAGGAGATAATTACAAGCATACAAGGCAAATATAAACAAAAGGAAAAGTAAAGCTCAGCTGTATATAAATTTGGACAACGACGTTTAATGGAATCTATGAGATTTTGGCGAAATTGAATGTCGTGAATGGAATAAGTGAAGGTTAATTGTTAAAATTACCTTGCACAATAAAAACATAAAGAACACAATTTTGTTATTGTGGATGAATTTTGCCCTTTTTGTATTTGACACAGTGGGTCAGAAATGAGAAATTGAAAAAGTGACTTGCTCATATATAAAAATGTATACCATTTAGATGCTACTGTGAAAAATAAGTTGGTAATTGGAATACCATTTGAAACGCTTATGGCTATTTCATTAAATAACTTTCTCGTTTGAAATATCGAAACAAAAGTACATTTTTTGGGTAAAAAATCTTTTTCGTTGATGATTGAAAATTTTTCGTGGATTTGTTGGCATTAACAAAAGTAAAATTACTTGCTCATTTGGAGACTAAGAGAATTTTTTGGAACACGTAGAAAATTAAACTTGTTCGCGCATACATACCATTTGGATAATTTAATACAGTACTATTCGAAAAGTGCTTATTCTGGGTTGTTGTTTTTGGAGACATTTTTGTCGCAACTAAAGTTACAACGGAATATTTGAATACTTTGAATAAATATCTTGCTCTATATGAATTATAATTTGCGCTGGGATTCTTGCTCATTTTTGCAATAAATATATTCCTCTTTGTTGGACGTAACTATCCCTTGGATTCTTGCTCGGTTTTTTAACAACAATATTTCGCTTTGCGTAACGTTCGATAATTTCTACAATTAAATTTGAACATTTGGGATTAAGCTTTCTCGAAGAAAATGGCCAGTATTGAAGACTTTTTAAATAAGTCTGAGGAAATTATTTCCTTTGAAGAAAATTTAAAAGAGACGGATGCGTCAGGGTTTAATGAGTCTGCCGTTGAAGTTGAGAAGTCAGAGCTCAGCAGTTTATGGGCAGAATGGAAGGAAACCCTGAAAGCGTGTACCTCCGATGCTGAGTGTAATAAGAAAAATAAGGAGGTTATAAAAACAAATAAAAAACTTGCCCACCAAAGTTACGTTAGATGTGTTAATATTTTGGGGGAATGGAAGGAAAAAGCAAAAGTGTTTCCCGTTACACAAAGAGTTTCTTCCTCTGTAGCAGTCCCGCCGTGTGATATGGAAGTGTTCCAAGGGGATTATGTTTCCTGGCCCAGTTTTCGTGACTTATTCACGGCGATTTTTATCAATAACAAAAAATTAAGCCCCGTTGAAAAGCTGTACCACTTATTCCAAAAAACAAGTGGAGAGGCAAGAGAGATAAATCGAAATATCCCATTGACGGCCGAAGGTTTCTCAATTGCTTGGGACAATTTGAGAAACCAGTATGATAATAAGAGAATTCTTATAAATACTCAATTGAGAAATTTATTTAATCTTGCTCATTGCGGGCAAGAATCGGCGAGTGGCCTTAAAAAATTGCAGCGGGAGGTTACTAATTGTATATCGGTCCTAGAGTTATATAAGATTGATGTAAAGTCTTGGGACCCTATATTTGTATATCATTGCTCTTCAAAAATGCCTAAACTCACTCTTTCTGTATGGGAACAGTCTCTGCCAAGTAAAACAGAAATGCCTCGTTGGGAGGACTTAAATAAATTTCTCACGGAGAGATTTCAGGCATTGGAAAGTGTGTCAGATATAACTTGCTCGAATGGAGCACAACCAGGATCTTCTCAATCTTCTCGCCCAAAGTACAGCCAATATGACAAATCGAAACAATTCAGAGTCCATCATACTAAGGTAAATGAGAACAAATGCAGTGTGTGCAAAGGGACACACCCCTTAAAATCTTGCCCGAAGTTCCTTAGTATGGATTTCAGGAAAAGATTAAATATTATTAAGAGAGAAAATCGTTGCCTCAATTGTATGGCGTTGGGTCATAAAGCGGTGGACTGTATGGCTCCTGCTTGCTCAAAATGCAAAGGAAAGCATCATAACCTCCTTCATAAAAATACGATTGCCCAAGATAATAGCTCTAATGCGAATGCTTCTACAGATTTGTCTACGTCGTTGGCTGTGACTCCGAGTACATCGGCTGGTCCGATTACTTCTTCGAATACTCGCGCATTTCATACCTCGGTCACAAGTAGAACGATGCTTGCCACGGCTTGGGTAAATATTTTGAAGGATGGTGTTCCATATAAAGTACGTGCGCTAATAGATCCTTGCTCGGACGACACTTTTATTTCCGCTCGGGTGCAGAAGATGCTTAGGTTGCCCACAAGTTCGGTGTCTGCGGACATTTCCGGTTTGGGCGGTGAACATTTGACTAAATGTTCTAAGATAGCATCCGTCAGAATTGGATCGATGAAAAATAGGTCTTTCTCGTTGGACCTTGAGGCATTTGTGGTCCCTGAAATCACGGGGGATATTCCCACACATCCCTTGGGCAAAATTCGAATTGAAGAACTTCCGGATCTAGATTTTGCGGATCCAAAATTTTATCAAAGTAGTCCAGTAGACATCTTGCTCGGTGGGAACGTTTACCCTGTTATCTTGCTCAACGGAGTAAGGAAAAACGTACTTGGCTCGCTTTTGGCTCAAGAGACCGTATTTGGGTGGATATTAACCGGTCCGACAACTGATTTAGTCCATCTGAAGTCACTTAGCATCTCGCATTGCACTAGAGTATCAGTGCAAGACGAACTTTCGAAGTTCTGGGAAATTGAGGAGATTCCCAAAGTTCCGATTGTATCTGTAGATGACCAAAAATGCGAGGATATTTATCGAACTACGACGACCAGAGGCTCCGATGGGAGATATACGGTAAACTTGCCCTTTAAAGTCGATTACCCTTTCTCTTTGGCGTCAAAATCAAGCCGATATATTGCTCTGACTCAATTTTTGCGGAATGAGACATCGCTAATGAGAGATCCGAATCGAAAATCGGATTATGACAAAGTTATTCTTGAATATTTGTCTCTGGGTCATATGGAGAAAGTAGAAGGGTTTGTCAACTATCAAAATTGTTTTTACTTGCCCCATCATGGCGTATTTAAGCCCGAAAGCGTAACGACGAAGTTGAGAGTAGTCTTTAACGCTTCGTGTCCCTCGGTAGACGGCAAAAGCTTAAACGACGTGTTGTATGTTGGCCCTTCGCTTCAAAAGGACATAGTTTCGCTCGTTTTGAATTGGCGCTTATACAAATATGTATTTAATGCGGACATTTCTAAAATGTATCGCCAAATTTGGATTAACCCATTGCATTCCAAATATCAGCGCATTCTATTCCGATCTTGCCCGGAAGAGGAAGTTTCTGATTACCAGTTAAAGACAGTAACATTTGGCGTCAATTGCGCTCCTTACTTGGCTCTTAGGACGCTGTTGCAACTGGCTGATGACGAGGAGCATCGCTTTCCCATTGGTTCCAAAATTCTACGAAACAATATGTATGTAGATGATGCGTTGGTAGGGGTGCATACTGTCTCAGAAGGTTTAAGAGCGAGAGAAGAATTGATAAAAATTCTTTCATCAGCCGGGTTTGGTCTCCGGAAGTGGACGTCTAATTCTAGAGAAATTTTGGATGGTCTTGCTCGTGAGCATCTGTTAAATGAAGATTTTCTTGATCTGGGTGACAAGAGTTCTGCGAAGACATTAGGTATTCGATGGAATGCCTCATCAGATAGTTTCTACTTCGTTATAGATACAATTCAAGAAAGAAGTTCTTACACGAAGCGACAAGTGTTGTCCATTATAGCGAAGATTTTTGACCCTCTGGGCTGGCTCGCGCCGATTGTAATAACTGCGAAAATTCTGATGCAACAGTTATGGCTAGATGAGATTGGATGGGACGATCCATTAAAGCCTCTTACTCTGATAAACTGGAAGAATTTTGTCTCTACTTCGTCAGGAATCGAAGAGATTAGAATACCTCGCTGGGTAAATTACTCTCCAAATTGCAATATTGAATTGCATGGTTTCTGTGACTCGTCAGAGTCGGCTTACGCTGCTGCGTTATATTTGAGAGTTGAAGTTGGTACTGATGTCTATACGAATTTGCTCGTTGCGAAGTCCAAAGTGGCGCCGTTGAAGAAATTGTCCTTGCCACGGTTGGAGCTCTGTGGGGCCTTTCTCTTAGCAGAGCTAGTCGATTCCGTTCTGCCTCAGTTGGATATTCCAAAAGCCTCTTTGTTCGCTTGGTCGGATTCGACTATCGTTTTGTCTTGGCTCAAGAAACCATCTTACTCTTGGACGACGTTTGTGGCAAATAGGGTGTCTATTATTCAGGAGAAGGTAGGGAGCGATTGGTATCATGTCCCTACAGATGAGAATCCGGCAGATTTAGCAACCCGGGGGCGGACTCCTTTAGAGCTAAAGGAGTGTGGTTTATGGTGGCATGGACCAAGCTGGCTCAAATCGCCGAGAAGTGAATGGCCCTCAGGCGCGGTTATATCCGAAACAACCCTTGAAGCTAAACCTGTAAAAGTTCATCTTGCTCGATCTGCCGTAGAAGAAGATATATTGGAAAGGTTTTCTCGTCTCTCCACTGCAACTCATGTCATAGCGTACATATTTCGGTTTGTCCAAAGGACACATCCAAAAACCAAGAAAACCGTTTGTTTTGATAGCATTAAATTAACCGCAGATGAAATTGGCTTTGCTCGTCGCCGTTTGATGTCTCTTTCTCAAAGAATCTACTTTCCTTCGGAGTATGATTGCCTCCATAAAAATCGAAAACTTGATTCTGGTAGCCCTCTTTTGTCGCTAAATCCCTTTCTCGACAAAGATGGTCTTATTCGAGCTAATGGACGTTTGAGTTCTACCCTTTCTCTACCGTACGATGAACGGTACCCGATTATTCTTGCCCCAAAGAGCAGATTTGCTGCACTGTACGTGGATCATGTTCACCGTATGACCAACCATGGTGGCATTCAGCTGACTCTGGCTACAACGCGCCTCGAATGTTGGATCATACGAGGCCGAAACTTAGTAAAAACCCACTATCGACATTGCACGAAGTGCGTTCTGGCTCAGAAGAAACGACAAATGCAGCTGATGGCTGCTCTTCCTCCCGAGAGGACTACCTTTACCCGGCCGTTTTCCACATCAGGGGTCGATTTCGCTGGCCCTATTGAAATTAAGAACTTTAGTGGCAGAGGTTGCCGCATTTCCAAGGGTTACATTTGCTTGTTTGTGTGCTTCGCCACCAAGGCGATACACTTAGAACCTGTCAGTGATCTCTCCACCCCTGCCTTTATTGCCGCTCTGTCCCGATTCGTTGCCCGGCGTGGATGCCCTCGTCATATTTACTCGGACAACGGTAAGAATTTCGTGGGTGCAGACCGTGAAATTCGTTCTAATTTGATGAAGATTGTCGCAGAGGCGAAGGACGACTCCCTTACTCGTTACGGCTTCCAGAAATTGGAGTGGCATTTTAACCCCGCCGCAGCTCCACATATGGGTGGGCTGTGGGAGGCGGGGGTTAAAAGCTGCAAGAGTCACCTGAAGAAAATCTCGGGACAAATTCGTCATACATTCGAAGAATTATCCACTATCCTTGCTCACATCGAATCGTGCCTAAACTCCAGGCCTCTTACTCCCCTGACAGATAGCATCGATGATATCAGCGCCCTTACTCCAGGTCACTTCCTCATCGGTGGACCATTACTAGCGCCAGCTGAACCCGACGAGGTAGAAAATAAAACTTCTCTTTTGAACCGTTGGCGACGGTTGAAATTGATTGCCCAGGAGTTCTGCAGACGATGGAAGTCCGAATATCTCAAGGAGCTTCAAAGGCGAACAAAGTGGAAACTGCCTCGAAATGACCTACAGGTTGACGACATTGTCGTACTACACTCTGATTCCCTTGCTCCAAACGAGTGGCGATTGGGCCGCGTGATGAAATTACACTTCGGTCAGGACGAAAGGGTTCGGGTTGTGGACATCAAGACTTTAAATGGAGTGATTACACGCCCTGTTCACAAATTGGTCCTCCTTCATCGTCCCGAATAGATCTTGCTCGATTGGCCAGTCAACGTTGACGTCTCTCCCGATGAAATATATGTCCTTGTTGTCTATTTGTTTCCTAACGATGCCTTACTCTCTTTCAGATGAGCTTCAACGATGCGTTCAAGTGTCCTTTATGCCACACACGGCATTCGTTCCGGCACTGCCGCCCCTTCTTGTCGGCGATACCTTCCGATAAGGAAGCCATCGTACGCAAGTACAATGGTTGCGTAAATTGTCTCGGTCTGGGACACCGAGCGATAACGTGCCCGTGGAATGAAGGTTGTCGGGTGTGCAATTTCGCCCACCACTCTTTATTACACCCGCTAGATAACCGTCGAGAAGTTTGGTTGTCCATGACGGCAGAGGTCTTTATCCACTTCCCAGGCCTAGATGAAACCCCACAGAAGGTGCGTGTGCTTATCGACCCGCTGCGTGAGGAGAGTACCCTTCAAATGGGATTACCCAGCCAAGGTCCATTGTATCCCAGTCCGGTACGGGTCGTTCTCACGTCAACGAACAACAATGTTCGGACATACACCACCAATTTGAAGGTGCTGGGCGAGTCAGACCTTCTAGAGCCTCGGCACCCGGTTGACTTGAAGTGCGTGAGAAAGGCGTATTTGAAGAAGGCGGTAGCGGATCCTACTTTCGAGAAGCCCGGCAAATACAATGTGGTACTCGGTAAGCCGGCATCTGAAGGCATTTTCCTGGGCCTACCCGTTTTTGAGCGCGGCATGCCATATGCCCAAAACACCGTCTTTGGATGGACATTTTTCGGCGACGTGGAGCGAAAGATTTAAATAATGTTTTTTTTTCTTACCCGTGTGAGGAGGCGTTGCAGTACCATATTTGTCCCAGAGGGACTCAACGATTGCTGGCTCAATTAACGTTGTTTTTTAACTGTATATTTCCATATCTTTCATCATAATTTATTTTATCGTCATATTTTGAATTAAAACCAGTTTGTAATTAATTTAGATTTTAGTGTCCACTAAATTGAATTTCCATGGACAATTGCATTAATTAATATTATATAGTTTAGTTGGAACCCTGTCCCAAGGGGGGGAGGATGTTCATGGGAGAAAAACGCGTGAATGTGAATATGAACCCATGAACGTCTTCCCACCCTATTGTGATTCTATTGTGAATCATTTTATTTTAGTTTATTCCTTCTCATTGTTTTCTCTTTCTATAATGAAAACAAAAACAAAACGTAGAAACTAGAGAAAACAATGAAAAAGAAGAAGATCATTTTTTTGGAGTTAGAGTTGAATTTGATTTTGTCATTCCGTTTGTTTTTTCCCAAGAGAACAGTAGTTCGACTTAATAAGAATAAATAAAAGTTATTAAAATAAAGCACAAGTGTTAGTTCTTTGGAATTGTGGGAAAATTATAGTGAATCGGTGCGAATAAACTAATAAATTAAAAGTAGTGAAATAAAGCGCCAACGAGAAATAATCATATTACAAATATTGCGTGCTATTTGCCCTTGCCCGAACAGTGGAACGTTCACTGCCTTCATCAACAGTGTGTGCTGAAACAGAACCTTGCCCAAAGGGGAAGACATCGTCACCGTGCTGCACCATCAAAGCGCGTCCTGCCAAAGTGTAAGTGGATCGAGTCGACCGGGGTACCTTGAACCGTGGTGGCCGACTCTGGAAACGTTGGTAAGCACCCCAACAAGTTTAATTAAACAAAAATATTATATTTTAATGAATTAATTTATTATAATTATTAATTATTCTTACAAAAAAATTGGTATGCCGACTGCTGGAAAATGCCATACCGACAATTGGGAAGTGGTGCCGACTACTGGCAAAAAAGCATTGTTTTAATAAAACTACAAATTTATGAAATTTAATAAAAAGTTATTAAAACTTTATTTATTATTGCAAAAACTATACAAAATTTCGAATCTGAATAAATTAACTTTGTAATAATTGAAAAGTTCCACTCAGAATGGTAAGCGATTAAAAACGCGAAAATCCTAAAAGTGCCGACTACTGGTACACTTACCCTAGGTCCACGTTTTGGTATAGCTTCCATATAAGTTTACCAAAAGATTTAGGGTTTTTTTGGTGTTTTCGCTACAATTTAAAGCCGAATTCGCGATGAATTTCCATTGATCCTATTATGTAAGAAACATCTTTGTATAGAACTATTAATATAGGTCTACTTTTTGGTATAGTCCCCATATAACAATACCTCCAGATTTTCGGTGTTTTGATATTTATGTTGTTCATACAGGTCCACGTCTTCGTATATTGGGCGATTGTTGTGCAGGTACAAGAAAAAGAGGAATGAGTGAACCAATGTTGCTCATTGTCGACCTTGTCCTATGATTTATCTAAATACTTCGATGTGTCGGCTTTAAATTTACCATAAGGAGTGGACCGATATTACCCATCTCCGAACTATTTTTAAGTTTGGTAAAAATAATAATACGCTATAGCAAATTTGTACCAAATCGGATACAACCTTGGTAAGTTATCGTGCCAACAAATGGTCAGATATAGCTAGATCTCCCCCAAAAGTACTAAAACAGAATTCGTCCAAAGAGACCTAGGTTGAAAACCATTATTTTGTTTGTTCGGAAGAGATTCGTGAAAAATTGAAATTAGTTTTAGGCTTCATATGCCTTAAACTTTGAACTTTAATGAGGAGGATACCTGATCTTATATCAGAAAAAAAATCGTGACTTGGGTATTTTGAAAAATAGTTATATTTTTATTAAAAAATTGATTTTATGAACTTTTCTGCTGTACCTAATGAAAAAAGCGAACCGAACGCGATCTTAGTTTTGGTAACGATATTACAATGTCCCATATATACCATCTGTGGCTGAGGCTATAAATATCATAAGGCCAAGGCTGAACCCATTCAGACCCAAGTCTGAGTCAAAACAAACAAATGTGTGGTATAAAAATAAAATATGATCTATAAATAAGAAATGGAAAATAAACCTTAACCGATGATTCGTCACACAAAAATGTAACGTCTCACATATCAAATACCTAACAAACATCAATAAATGGAAAAAAAGATGCTGGTGAAAAAAAATTCGATTTTTGTCTTTTATGGACTTGGATTTATTCGAATGTTTACTTGGCAATAAATATCATTGCCAACCAACGCTCTGAAAAAAAACACCCTATTGTTGTAAATTAAATTTGTTGTTTTTTTCTTCTTCTTCTACAACACATACACACACACACACCCAAAATCACCGAGTCAATAAAATGTCCAACAAACAATGAACTTTGAAATGAATTACTGACTGAATGACTGACTGACAGACCGGCTCAATGAATCAATGATACTTTGCCAAAAGCCCATAAAATAGCCAAAAGGGGGGGACTGTAGGCCTGCGTCTTTGGGTTCTTTTTTGTGGCTGTGGAATTCCTATGTACCCCGGCAGTTTTAATGATGGCCATTAAAATTAATAATAACGACAACGATACCAGCCAGGGCAGAGAGCAGAGCTGCCCACATACATAAATGTGGACGGAGAGGCGTTTAGGCGAGGCTAGCTAATAAACGACCGATATTTCACATGGATCTTCTTCTGTGGAGTTTTTTTATTTACAACCATGTATGCATGTATGTACAACCACGTATGTATGTTCTATTGTTGTTTGCCGTTCTTTGTAACATTGCCTGTGTAAATTGAACTTTAAATAAACTTTTATGTGTATGTAAGGCTTTTAAGTTGTAATAAATATATATGTGGCCTATCCCATAAAATGACCTAATGTATGGAAGTTGTACCCATTTGTGAAAAATGTTTGACAGCAAACCATGCTACCACATCGTACGACCTAATTTCCCTATAGATCTGAGGGAGATCCTCCTTCCAAACCAAAATCTGTTATTAGGAACATGCAAAAAAAAAAAAAAAAATTCAGAAAATTCCTTAAAAAAAATATGGCAAAAATCATTAAAAGTAGAATACAGGGTGAGACAAAAAACCGCAACAAAGTCAAACGCCATAATTTTCCACTTTTTTTAAATTTTATTGAATGAAAGCAAAAAATATCGGAATTAGCATCAAATTTTAGAATTAGTTTAGATTTGTTTAAATTGGTCACTTTGGACACGTATTATGGCCTTCAAACGGCCAATAAAATCGTCACACGCTGCCCGAATGTTGCTCTGCGGTATTTTGGCCCATTCCCGGTGAAGCGCTCACTTGAGTTGACACTTTGGTATTTTTAGTGCCAACCTTGCTTTCAAAAATACTCCAGACACAATAATCCAACGAAATGGTATCCGGAGATTATGGTGGCCATTGTATGCTGGAAATGAAGCGAGGAACGTCATTTTGTAACCATTCTTGGGTGGCGTGTGCTGAGTCCTATTTGAATGTCTAAGGTCTGCGACCAAAATGTTTGCGTGCCAAAGGCTTTAATACACCCTCCAAAATATTTTCGCGATAATATTCGGCATTTAATTTTATGCCACGGTCGATTAATACGAGCGGAGAGCGACCTTCGGCTGTTATGGCGGCACACATCATAACCATGGCCGGTGCTTGCGTTCTAGTGGCCAACCGAAGGTGCACAATTTCAGTTGACCTCTTGGGCAAATAAACACGATCATTTTGGTTGTTTACAAACTGCTGGTCAACGAATGTTCCCTCATCGAAGAAAACCAAATTTGGCATTTCACCACTTTCGTCCAAGCGAAGCAACTCTTTAGCTCTTTTAAGTCTATTTTCTTTCTGTGGCGGTGTAAGTTCTTGCACTTTTTGGAATTTCTATGGGTTTACCCCGAGCTCATTTTTCATTATTTGCCGAATGGAATATTGCGATATGTTCAGCTCAAGAGCCATTTTCACCCACTGCGATGTTGGTTTCGATCAAGTCGCTTCTTTACTTTTCGCACCTTTTCTGCAGATGTTGCTGTTTTCTTCCGTCTTCCGTCCACTTCCTTGACGTAGGGCTACGCTACCAGGCTACCAGTATCATGGTAAGGAGCGATGGTACGACGCACCAAAGATTTATTCACATTTAAATGCTGGAGTGCTCTAACGATAGCCACTTGCGGGTTTCCAGCCAAAAATATAAAGAAATCACACTATCAGGCTTGAATTCCATCACGAATAACTGTTTTTCTGGAAAATTCTCACCAAAATGCTTTTGTACGCTTGTTAACAATATAATGAGCTATCACTGGAATAATTTTAACAGCTGTCGAACGAGTGGCTTAGAAATGACAGCAGTCTGAAGTTGGTTGCAGTTTTTTCATCTCACACTGTATAGAACACCTAAATATTACCTGTATTTAGGCTAAAGAACAAAATGGACCGATTCAAAATTGATATATGTACCCTCCATAGACTGTAGTGAACGGCGAAACCCCTGAACTTGTTATTCTATTCAAGTTCATTTATTTAGAGTAAAACCCATCGATTACATGTAGAAAATATAATCCCTAAATAGCAATTCCTTCTTCGACAAACATATTCCCCTAATGGAGAGAATAGTTTTGCCATTATTGTTGATTCCATGCTGGCATATTTTTTCCATAGCCTATGCTTTGTCATTGCTGTGCCACATTGACTTTAAAATAAGCCCATGATTAATACAGAAGAAGTGGAGAAAAAAATAATAAACTGTAAAATAAGCGAATGAGGTAGCAAAACAAAAAAAAAAAAGAAATCAAAATAGACTCAGTTTTAGGCCTACAAACATGTTGATCACACACACACACACATAAGCACACCTCCATTAGGCGATGAAAAAGTGCGTAGACCTTTTAAAAATTATTCATAACAGCCGGTTTTTATACCGGGGAAAAGAAAACCAAAAACTGTTAACAAAAAACAGCAGGAGGAGTTCGGTTCTTCGTTCGTTTGTTTCGTCATCTAAGTTGTGTAGTCGAATTACTATTTGGAAATATATGCGTGTGTGTGAGTGTGGTAGTGGTATTAGGCTTAGGTTTAGCAATAACGGCCGAAGTACTTTGAACCAACCACAAGATCAGCCAGACACACTCACGCATTCACGTGAGCCATGTCTTTATGGCCGGCATGCGTAAAACGTGTGACGACCGACTGACAGTGTTTTATGGATACGCAGTTGTTTGGATATAAATCTAGGCTCGTGTGGGTGCACCGTGGTTTGGGATCAGATTTTTTTCGATTTTTAATGTGTATTTAAAGAAGGAAAAGCTTTGTGTAGGGCTCGTAGAGAACTTCAACGTGAGTGTACAAATTAAAACAGAATATTCACTTGATGTTCAACAGATTTAAAGGGTCCGCCAAGTAATTATTTTATGGGAAAACGAGTGTAGCTTTGGTTGCGTGGCACATAGAACTGTCCTGCTGAAACCAAATGTTGCCAATATCCCTCCCTTCAATTTTTGTGAACAAAAATCGTCCAATGTGGCCTGATAACGTAAAGGCCACTCCTTGCTCATTTTCGAAAACATGACCCAATTATGCCGTTGGAGCAAAATCCGCACCAAACAGTTACTCGCTTTGAGTGTATCAGCAGTTTCGCATTTGTTGAGAAATATGATAATATTAAGAGAACTAATGCTGATAGGCGAACGTTGAGGGAACTAATTTGTATTAATTGGCGGAATTTGAAAAAAAAATGGAAACTTATATCTCGATTTACTAAAGTCATCATTCAAAAATTTTACCCCTTGGGTAAGGTACGAGAAACAGTGTCCAATATTTACCATAACCGCTTCTGATCTAAATTTTATACATGTATATTAAAAAGGTCCATATACTTCGAATACTGGGGTACGAGGTACATGTATGTCTTTTATTGCAAATTTTGAATTTTTACGTGTGCGCGTGTGGGAGAAGAAAAAAAGCTCAAAAATTGAAAAAGTTATGGATATGTGAAAATTTCGAAGAAATTTGTACATTGAGTTGCTACATCAAGGACGTTATTATTTCTTAGAATGTTGACCTTTTGTGGGGCAGTTCCAAGATTGATTTTCCAATATAGCCAAAGCTATACGAAGACGAAGATTTCTTTCATGGGAACTAGTATCCATTACGAACTCCAAATTCCAAATTTGAAATAATTCCGGAGAAAAGTGTGGTTAAAATCATCAGAATACTGATTACAGGGAGATACCGTTAAAAAGGGGTTATACGAACACTGGACTTGTATAATGAATTATCTGCCACTGTAGTTAGTATCCATTATAAAGTCCTAAAATTCATATTTCCACAGACGGATAAATCGGCCCGAAATCTTATGCCGATCATGAATATATTGCTTTGATCATGAATATTGCTTATTACGAGGTTTTAAAAACATATCTTGAGTCGAGTGTGGGGTTCAACTTCCAGGCTAATATGTTATTCAGATACGAATCTTGGACAAATTCCGGTAAATAATGTTGCTAAAACCATCAAAATAGGGAGGTACCGTTATATGGGGCTATACCAAAACTTAGACTTATGTTAATAATTCTATTCAAGAATATTTCTTGCATAGCGGGAACACAAGCTGCCAATTTACAGGAAACTTGGGTTAAAATTTTTACTAAGTCACCAAAAAAAATAAATAAATAAATAAATAAATAAAAATAAATTAAATCTGCCAATGTAGTTATAGCCCCTATACACTAACCTATATAACCTATATACACCATTTTCAATATCAAAAGTCCTACAGGCCTAATACACATCTGAATAAAATTCTATTTAACCTATTTCGTTCGGAAGCTAGAGTGATTTCTTTCAACTAAATCAACATAGAATCAAGAATATATAATTTAAGGGGTCTTTATATTTCGAGGGTGGAGGTATAAAAGTTAGAACGTGAAAATGATACTGATTTCTAATTTCACCTTTTGTGGATACCAGTTATAGATGGCCGCAATTGTCAATTTGTGCAGCTGATCTAAATCTGATATAACTGACGATGTGCCAAGTTTTAAGTACATCAGTATCTCATACTATCGCTCAGAGTATGAAATTTGCTTTTTTTCGAAAAATTTTGGATATATTTCGTCCAAGGAGACCTTCGGTCTAAAACCGTGATGTCGATGAGTCACATTTTGGCAGCATAAAATAATATATTGCCACGGTAACGAGATGGCTGAAATATATTTTTAAATATTTTAATTCCAATCGTTCCGGCGAAAATCATACCAAACACCTTAAAATTATTGAAAACCCGGCTTGGGCACACTGTCCTACCATCATATTATTATAATTTTCTTTTTCTTTAAAAAAAAGAAGTCGTTGTTGCTGTTTGTCCTCTGATATGATTGGTAGTGGTCGGTCACACAATGTTACGTTCACGCACAAGTGCGTTTACCTACTCGTAAGTCTCACCGTCTTCAACTTCTTTCAGGTTTTGGTTTTTTACACAATACGCGAGCAAAGAAACACACATGGACAAACATGTCATAAAATACCCATTTAGTTTTAATGGTGGCAAATCAGAACAGCTGTAACCGATGGATCTTTGAATGAGTCTCCTCTATTGGGAAAACCGGCAGTGTATTTCTTGTTTTGCTTCCAATTCCCAATTGTTCTATTCTTGGGAGAGTAGGAAGGTCTAGACTTAAGACAGGTTTTTATGTTAATAGAAGACGAAGACGAAACCGAAAAACATAACAAAGACGATAAGGAAACAGTTGCAGGCAACGGGACGAGCAGCCGGTGTGTTAATTGTGGTAAATGATGTAGTAGGAAAGGAAATTCCGCCACTTTTCCTGTCATAATTCAAATCACTTCTTTACATACATACATGTACGAGTATGTATATGAGTCATCATCATCACCAGCCTGCAAATGTTGGACGTACGACCATTACATTGGGTGTTGCGTGATTGTATGCGTGAGTAATTATTTGATAATTTGACAAAGTAATTCCGACAGATTGTCAAATAGCCAGTCTAGCTGGCCCTCAATAAGGGTCAACAAGTTGGCAAAAAGTCAAATGACATTTTTCCAAGAAATTTTGTGAAAAAAAACAAACGACGATTACATCAAAGAAGCAATTTACCTTTTGCAATGATGAGCTGAGGATAGTAATACTTTGCCCATTACGCAGATAATTTTTATGATGACTTTTCTGCAGCCAATGTCGCCAATTAACGTTTTAGAAATGTCCGAGGAAAGCTTGTCAGATAATTACACTCGCTTTCAGGTAAGTGTTTGACAATTATAGAAGATGACCATTAGAGAAATAAAAATGTAATAAAGTTGTGGTAAAATCGCTTTTTTAAAGTTTTAAGTTTTGTTTTTGCAATGAAAGCGATAAAAGTGGTCGTTTTTCGACTAAAAATAACTTAGTTACTTTTTATTTTGGGAGAAAATGAAAACATTTTTCTGTTTTTAGTGACTTTGCTACTGAAACTGTAAAATGTTGTTAAGAAGCAGCTGATTGGATAATATATTCGATATTTTTTATACCCTCAGCCATATGGCTATAGAGGGTATATATCATTTGATACGACCAAAAAGTGCCTCATCGAAATGACGGCACTAGGTCTCTTTCGAACAAATCGGTTTTAGAACTTTTGCGCACGACAACTCTCGAAGAGAGTATCCTATTTGGTTCAAACTTGATACATCGTAAAATTATTGTCAAACTTAGATCGAAGTCCACAATGTAGGTCCATATAGAAATATTTAGGTCCATATATTTCATAGAAATATTTTACATTATAGAAGAAAGAATCGTCCAACTTATTTAAACTTTGCAATTCCTAATATTTATATCGGTGCGTAACTGGGCAATATTGGCCCAGTTCATCAAATACCTCCGCCGGAATAGGGTCAACATTTTGAATAATCATAACTTTTATAAAGTATGAAATAAGAAATAAGAGTCCGATTGTCTTCAAATCCAACACAAGATCACGTGTGAACACGGAATATATCGGATGGTACCTCCCCCCACTAAGGGTCAACATTTTGAATAACCATGAAGCTCTTAAAACTGGAAACGAGCATTCGATTATCTCAGTATTTTTATCGGTGTTAGTATTACTGCAAATCCGACTGATACTTTTACATTTTTTTATATTGAAGGTTGACTATCAATCTTCGAAGAGTTATCTTGACCCGAAAATATTTTTATTTTTAAAAAATCCTGTATTCCTTTACAAGGACTATTTAAGGCCAAAATGTTCCTTGAGAATCAAGAAATTTTGAGAGTAACCCAATAACAAAAAAATGTACCAATTGGAATCTATTTGACTAGTAAGGATAATACTCCGGGTTCAGGGTTCTGCCGATACCGAGTAACGCCTAAATTTCATTGTTTGCCGGAAATCTTTAATCTTTAGAGAAAAGTGCAGACCCCAATCGGAGAACATAAATTATAAAATATAAAAAAGAAACAAGTAAAAAAGCTGTAAGTTCGGTCGGGCCGAACTGTTAATACCCTCCACCATTTGGAACGAATTTGGCACTTCTCAAAAAAATAAAATCCGTTTAAAATTGTGTTAAAATCTTAAACATAGCTATAATCATCAAAATACAGAACACAGGGACATACTATTATATGTTGGCTATAACAAAACGTGGACCTGCACAGACAATTTTCTGATATGGGCTGTAGTATCCATTTCGAACTTCAAATACCAAATTTGAAACATTCATGGTGAATAATGTCGCTTAAATCGCCAAAATATCGGAAAAAAGGAAGTTATCACTATATGGGGGCTTTACCAAAACGTGGACCTACATCACCCATTTTCAATACCAAAAGTCCTGCAGACATAATACACATTTGAGCAAAATTGTATCAACCTACTTCATTTCGTTCGGAAGCTAGAGGGATTTCCACAGACGGACATCGCTAAATCGACATAGAATTTTATGCTGATCAAGACCCCTTTGTGGGGTCTAAAATGTATATTTCGAGGTGTTACAAACGAAATGACAAACTTAATACTATGGTGAAGGGTATAATTACAATCGGTTCAGTTAAAACATATCGGGTTTTATCGTTGCGTTACAGTAATATTGGAGGATGTCCGGTACATATTCCTAACACAGGCATTCTTGTTTTTGTAAATTTGTGTCTTGTAATCAGACCTCCGAAAAACCGAATTCGAGCAAAGAGTGAAACTCGCTGGATTTAGAGCGAAACAGGAGATGTCGCTGGAGCAGGAGAGAGCATGTTTTGCACGCTTTAGAGTGAGAGCAAAATTCGCCCGGAATCGAGCAGATTTTACTTATGCGGAGCACTTTTTTGTAATACCATTGTTGCATTTGTATATATCTGTTCCCAACCCACAGCTGACAACGATACGAAAATCTTATGCAAGTGTTGTTGACATTTTTTAGCCAAAATCCATCGGCCCTTTACTGTTGTTATTCTCTGTGTTTTAGATGACCATCCCTCTCCCCCAAAGTTCACAGCACTATATAAATCGGTTTGCTGTTAAACACACACACACACAAATCAGCAAACTATTTTTTTCATTTGACTTTACTCTTGAAGCAAACTCTTGCTCTATTTAGAGCGCTGCGATTTCCACTCTACTTTCTAAAACAGGAGCGAAGAGTAAACTCTTTAAAAAGATTCACTCTTGGATCACTCACTTATCACTCATCATTCATTTCCTAAAAGCGGTCATCGTAGCAAGTTTTAGATTTTTATCTTTAAACTTCCGCACCATTTTGGGCCGAGCTTCGAAAAAAAAAATATTTTTCTTTGTGCTACAGTATTCTCGTTTTGTGCCTTCTCTTTAAGTTTGGCTTAAGTAACCAGAGTTTTAGTTCATTCACATCGTTCAATACTAATACTATTTCAGGACTTCAAAAAGCTCCATTGGGAGGAAATAATACAATCTGAGCTGAAAAGTGGTTGCACGTTGATATAAGCTTGATCGAAAAATTCAATCCTATTGAGGTTTCCCCAAGTACAGATGGTTATGTGACAGGATTTCTAACAGGACCATCCAATGGACAATTACTGCAAATCTCATCTGAAGATTTCTCTCGCCTCTCTTTTAATTTCGAACCCTTTCTCCAGTAATTGGCATTCAGGCAGGAGATTTTCATTACCTTGCGACATGTTGAATGTCATATCTTCATCACCATCTGGCGGAATTAAAATTCAAAAAATATGTTTGTCTTGAACTCATTACAACCACAAACCAACATCAGCCAAGCATACAATAACCTACAACATGCTCATTGGCTGCAACTAACTGTTGATATCGGCTAGGAATCTTTTTTGGTGGTTTTGAAGTTTCTAAAATCGCTGGAGATCCACTTGCTTGTGGAGGAAGGTAGGCAATGAATCTAGGTCTTTGGTCTGTGGAAGATACCCACATTAGAGTTCGTCTCAGTCGACACACACACTTACCTACCAAGTTAAAGGTATATTTGTATATGAAGTTAGTTTCATCGCCAGACATGCACAACAACTATTTTAAATTAGAATGCCGCTACTACAACTGAAACTCCTACCCCCTTCCCTCCCTTTTCAACCACAAAAATCAATGTAGCTGTTATCTTAGGCGGCTTTTAAGAAACTCAAATAGACAAGAAAAATAACACAAAGCCATGAACTACAGTTACAACAATAACAACATTACCAGATTAAAGTCTAAAACTGAAGTCGTCGTTGTTGTCGTCGCCGTAGTTGAAATTCGAAAAAACGCATTGCGCATAGCGCATCGCATCGCATCGCATTGCATTCATTTTGTTTAGTGACAGCACAATGTCATAAACATGATCTTTGCTCGACGATAGCCGAGGAGAACGTGCAGTGCCTACATTATCACAGATAAAGACACACGCACACAGACACACACACACTCAAACAAGTGCCTGCATGCCACACGAAAAGTAAATGGCTGCAGAAAAGACATTTAATTTGTTACACCAGCAACACCGTCATCGTCATTGGCCGAGTGTTGAAAGCCAAAATAGAAAAAACATCTTCAAAGGAAAATTGCCTGCCAGCCACCTCCTTCCGTCACAGGCTGGAGAATGGGCACACACACACACGCGCGCACGTGTGTGTGAAAAGTTTGTCCGTTTAGTTTTTTGTGATGATCTTGGATCTCGCCTGTGTGGCACATTATAAAAGTGGACAGTTCAGTGACAGTACGTGACATTAAAATGACATCCTAAATTGAGATCATATAACTGTCACTGTGACACGATGGGGACAAAGTCTAAAACAAAACAAAATAACCGCCACAATGTTGTACAACCAACAACGAACACAACAACAACAACAGCAGCAAATGAAATGTAAATGGACAGACCTTGGGAAAATAAAATGGGAACGCAATTAATAAATTAAGCTGTTGAATATGTCTCCGCAGTTTGGATCAAATCCAATAAAGAGAATGAAACATGGCAAGAAAGTTGGATAGTAAAAATAAGAAAAAAAAGTTTTTAGATCCTGCACGTTAGATCTACCTTGCGGGGGATGTTAGTGTGTTAATGTGCAGCAGCAGAATGGAATATTAAGAGACATATGGGTATCCATGTACGAATATCGGCAACATAGAAGAGGTTGAACTTGAGAGAGAGCGAGAGAGGGTGAACATTTATTGCTGTTCATAAACAAGAGCTCTCTCGCCAGTCTAATTCCTTACTAACAAATATGAGTTAAAACCTTGTTTATATATTTTTTGTATCAATACGATATATAAATAATCTTGGACAACCTTTATGTTAAAAAAAAAAACAGTTAAAATGAATCGTTAAATAAAAAACAAGTGAAAAGACATTAAGTTCGGCCGGGCCGAACTTCTAATACCCTCCACTATTTTTATATTTTTATATTAAAAATTTCGCAAAAATTATCAAAATGCCTAATATTGGGAGGTATACGAGTGCTATACGAAAACATGGAGTTAGAACTCACATCGAACTACAAATACTAATTTTTAGACAAATTCGTGGAAAATTGTATCAAAAATGATGACCGAATATCGGGAGGTACTGTTATACTGGCGTTATACGAAAACGTAAACCTATACATACACTGCTCCGTCACTAGAGCTAGAACCCATTACGAACTACAAATACGAATTTTTAGATAAATTGTTGAGAATATGTGGTGGGTTAATTAAGTTTGTCATTATGTTTGTAACTTCTCAAAATATAAACTTTAGACTCTAAAAATATTTTCTTAATCAGTATAAAATTCCATGTCCATCCGTCTGTCCGTCTGTGGAAATCTATTTAACTTCCGAACGATATGACGAAGGTTGATATAATTTTACTCAGATGTGCGTTAGGTCTGCAGGACTTTTGGTATTGAAAATCGGCTCACGTGTTGGTATAGCCCACATATAACTGCACCGACATATTTAAGGTTTTTTTTTTGACTCTTTAATCACTTAATTCTTGATATAATTTTTGATATAGTCCCCATATAACTGTACCTCCAAATATTCGGTATTTTGATGATTTGTGTCACCCTTTTCACTTGAAATATTTCAAATTTGGAATTTGAAGTGTTTTAATGGCTACTAGAGCCTATAACAAAAAATTACTCATACAGGTCCAAATCTTCCCCGATATAACGGTAACTCCCTATATTCGGTATTTTGATAATTTAAGCGACATTATTCATCGGAATAGTTTCCAGTTTCATATTTGAATATCGTAATGGTCTAGGGAAAAAATGCATATGCAGGTACATGCCTTCGTATAGCACTCGATATAACGGTAACTCCCTACATTCGGTATTTTTATGACCATAGTATTTTTCAAGGGATTTTTTTTTGAAAATATTTAAATTCATTCCAAATGGTGGGGGGGTATTCAGTTTTCGGACCAGCAGAACTTATTGCCTTTTTACTTGTATTTTATTTTTCAACGACAAGCAGAATTTTCAATTTTGGAGTAAATCGTAGAATAACTGTGAATGAAGAGAATTACCGTGAGATGATATCCAACATTTTTTTTCGGAAATGCAAAAGCTGGACTTGCACACATATAGCCAAGGCTGTACCACACAGCGTCCGTATCAATGGAGTTATTGAGAGGCGAGTTCGGTGAAAAGTTTATTACTAGTTCGGGAAAATAGCCGCCTAGATCGTGCGATTTAGCGCCTTTAGACTTTTTGGTGGGGCTATATTAAAAATCATGACTATACAGTCGCTTTAATTAACGCATTGGAATACGACATTGAATCCTTTTTTCGTGATATACCTGCCAAAATTTGAAAAAAGTATACCAAAATTGGACTAAGTGGGTGGTGAAATCTTTTACAATTCAAAATTTTAACCTCCTGTGGAGGAGGTACCACAGAGAGAAAGAGAGGGAGAGAGAGTGGGTCGATATCTCGAAATGTTGGAAAAAGTGTGTCGAAATTGGACTAAGCAAAGGGACCGTTGGAGACGCAGTATTGGTCAACATTTGGATTAAAAAAAAACTTTTTACAATTCCAAATTTTAACATGCTGTTGGGGAGGTGCCTGATCTTCACACCAGATCTTGTGTCGGTAGAAATATTCTAACTTTGTGAAGCTTGAGAACAATCCGATAATTATTTCGAATTTATGACCCTTTGGGGGTCAGTTCTCCTTAAAGCTACTATAGAGAGTAGGACGAATGGACAATTCACGCACCTGACATTTCATTGATAAAAATATTAGGACTTGCAAAATTTTTCTTTTTGTGGGGTAAACTATTTTATGTGAAAATGCTTATCTTTTGTGTGGGAGATGAGGCACGTTTTGGCCGTATCAAATGATATATACCCCCTGTAGCCATAAGGCTGAGATTAAAACACCACATGTAACTATGAAATGTACCCTGAAGTATTTTTATACTCTCCACCATACTATGGAGGTTATATTAACTTTGTCATTCCATTTGTAACTCCTCGAAATATTCATGTCAGACCCAACAAAGTATATATATTTTTGATCAGAGTACTATTCTAAGTCGATTTAGCCATGTCAGTCTGTCTGTCAGTCTGTCTGTCCGTCTGCCTGTCCGTCTGTCTGTTGTAATCACGCTATCTTTCGAACGAATTGAGATAGAAGGCTAGAATTTTGCACACATGTTTATTTTTCCAGTAGGGACATTACTTAACGGAATTGTTTCAAATTTGGTATTTGAAGTTCGAAATGGATACTACAGTCTAAGACAGAAAATTGTCTGTGCAGGTCCACGTCTTCGTATAACACCCCTATAACGGCACCTCCCTATATTCGGCATTTTTATGATTTTATTATTCAAATTTCAATGTGTTTCAAATTACGTATTTAGAGTTCGTAATGGGAACTACAGTCAGTGGCAGAAAATTGTCTATGCAGGTTCTGGTCTTCGTATAGGCCCCATACATCAGTACCTCCCTATATACGGTATTTTGACGATTTTAGGTACAATACCCACCGAAATTGTTTGAGATGTCGTATTTGAAGTTCATAATGGATGCTACAGCCTGGGACAGAGAATTGTCTTTGCAGGTCCAGGTCTTCGTATAGCTCCGATATAACGGTACCTCCCTATATACGGTATTTTGATGATTTTAGCTACATTATTCACCGTTTATTTCAAGTTTCGAATTTGAATATGGTAATGGCTTATGACAAACAATGCCCATGTAGGTCCACGTCGTATAGACCCCAATGTAACGGCTATATTCGGTATTTTTAAAAATTTAACAGAATTTTTTAAGTATTTTATTTTTTGAAAATTTCCAAATTTGTTCCAAAGTTCGGCCCGGCCGAACTTACTGATTTTTAACATGTTAAAAGTAAAACAAGCATATCTGGTTATTCATTTCCAACATTCCATGAATATTAGTAATTTATTTTCCCTTTAATCAACAGATTTTAAAATAATTGAAAGTTGCATTCATCTGAAAAAGCCTCTAAGAAAATTATATACATTTTGTTGACTTAAATGTGCATTAACTTCAGAGAAATAATTTCCAAGTTAATTCAAAGAAAATTAACAAAACAAATGTCGTTTTCCATTCGAATTAATTCAACTGTGACTCGGCTAAGCCGTAACTAGACAATCTTAAGTATTTCCTAAGACATTTCGGTGTACGTCGTTGGGGTTAACAGGCGAAAAGTAATTGGCCAAGATGCATTTGGGTCAGTCGCAGTAACACGATGGTGGTGGTTGGTAATGGTAATTGCCGCGCTGCTTAGCAAATAGTCTCTTTACTTATTAAGCTTTTTGTTTGTTTTTGTTGGTTGTAACATTTTGAAAAACAGAAAACCTTTCGAAGCTGCAGAAAAAAGGAATTGTAAAACTGCCAAATGAAAAACGAGGTTAAACACCATTAACACAACTATTAAAAAAGACAGTCGGACAGACATACGGCAAATAGCTAGATAGCCAGCCAACCAGCATATTAAAGGTTTGTTTCATTCCGTTTCTCATAATGAGTATGACGTTGCTTTCTTTTCACATCACTTTCATTGCTAAGCAAATATTTTCTGGAATTAAAGTTTTTTATATTTCAATATATATTAGTTATGAAATTCGAGGGCCCTAAGAGGAAATTCTACTAATGTGTAAACTAATGTGTTGTTTGAAAGATAAGATCAATTCGTATCATGAAGTCGGTCAAAGCCAAACCCTAATAAAATAAAAGCCTCTAAGAAACAATAAAACATTATATTTTTGTGGACTGGGATAATTAAATGTTAATTGCTATGTTTGATTTGATATCATTAGGCCCCTCTGGGTCCCACCACCACCTCATTGCTGCAAAATGTCAAAATGCTGAAAACGAGCCGTCATTTAAATATGTTGTGTTGTGTGATGTATTTTGAGGCAAACAAAAAATATGTTTTCTGCCCTGAACTGTCAGTCATACAACTGCAGGAAGGCAAACAGGCGGACAGACAGACAATGTACATCTATCTATCTGTTCGTCTGTCTGTCCGTCTGTCCACAAAACCTTGGACATTTATCACATAAACACAAATTAATTTCACTCAAGCAGAAATGCTGTTGCTGTGGCAGTTGTTTTCCTTTCTCTGACAACAACGAATTAGTGTCAAAAATGTTGTTTCATGCAAAAATAAAAACAAAACAAAAAGCTTACGAACAAACAAATGAGACTGCGAATGGACCAAACTAGGGGGCCCCTCCGACATTCTGTCAAACCGACAGAACTGTGTTTGTTACGTTTGAGTGAGATGAAACTCACACGCAATGCGTCGGCGGCAAACAATGCGTAACGCTTAATTTGTCTAAGCGATATAATTCGCTTTTATATTTTCATTTAAATATTCTGTTTTTTTTTTTGTTCATTTTCGCGAAACTGTAAAATATCTACCGAAAATTATTCTCTTGTACCGTACCGTTCCGTACAACTCATGTACACACCTTAAATAAAGACCGTTTTCTTGGCAATGCATGTCAAGGATTTTCTTTGCCAACAAATGAAAATCTGATGTGTGATTTTCTTGAACATTTCGAACATTAAATGTAAAATATTAATTTTACAACATTGTATTTTTATTATGAATTTGCATATAGCCTTTGGCGTTATATGACATTTAATTACTTCAAAACAAGGCAATTAAAATTATTTGGCTAAAAAAAAACAAATGACTTATTCACAGCATGTTGTCCGTCGCACAGTGTTGTGATTTGCCATAAATTGAAGCAATCAATGGATTGGCAAGGACTTTGATTTATAGAAATGTCGTTTTCTTATTAAATTGGTCTAGGTGACACATTTATTTGAGCATTGCTCCAAGAATACACAGACCCCGGCCTCCCAATATTGACGTTTTTGACTCTTGGCAATGACATTATCACCAAAAAACATGATGCTATGATATATTATTATATATTCTGAGATTATATTAATCATTATACGAGTTAATCAAAAGGCCTGGAAGCTGAGCCTAGTTTATACGAAAAAGTTAATTGCTTACTTATTCTATTTTGATAAAAGACTAAAGTAATTGGCTGACTGACAGGCTTAAGGATTCATCAACGCTCAGACGAAACGGCTGAAGCTAGAAAATTTTGGGTGACGGGCAGTCTTGGTTAGAAGGTGTCAGGTAAGGCTGGAAGTTCGTACTAAGACGGTATGAAAAATACTAAAAGGTACTAAATACGGTACCCTATGTATTTGAAACGAAACGACTGAAGGAGGAATGTTGAAATTTTGGGTGATGGTCAGCTTTGGTTCAAAGGTGTCAGATAAGTCTGGGTTTTTGGAATTCGAACTAGAACGGCACGAAAAGTACTAAAGGTACTAAATACGGTACCCTATGTATATGACAAAAATTAGAGCTAGAACTCTTAAATTGGGAATGAAGGTCATTGATGAATGTAAGTGTAAGTGGTTTGGAATATATATTTGGTATCATTTCGTTTCCTGTGAACGGTTATAGCTAAAAACTGAAATTTGTACTTTGTATGGTACGAAATTGAATACAATTGGATGAACGGACGGAGATGGAATTCTGAAATTTCAAATTAACATTACTGGCTTTTCTAAATTTGTGCTTATGTGCACGAAAAGCACTAAATGGTACTTAATTTGGTAACTTTTCGATTTGGGTGAACTGATAGAGAAATTTGGAAAAAAGATTATTATTGTATTGTAGGAAATTTGTACCTTTTTCCAATGTACAATGTTCCAATGAATTGTATGATGTAGGTAGTTATGGAAATTTGTACTTATGTACTAAATGGTACTCAATTTGGCACAATTTAGATTTGGGTGAACCAATATAGCTGGTATCCTGAAATTTCGTATTAAGATTACTGTTGGAGTGTTGGATTGGAATAATTATTTAATTTTCGAAATTGTAATTTATCTGTACCACATGGTACTAAACTTGGTACAATTTGTGTTTAGGCTAACTGATAGGGTGGAAAGCTGAAATTTGGAATTTGGATTACTGTGGGAGTGTAGGATTTGGGGTATACAGGAAGCTTTGGAAATTTGTACTTATGTGTACTAAATTTGGTGTAATATGGATTTGGGTTAACTAATAGGGCTGTAATCATGAAATTGGGAAATAAGGTTTCTATTGGATTGTATGATGCAGGTTGTTATGGAAATTTGTACTTATGTGTAGTAAATGGTACTAAATTTGTTGAAATATGCGTGAAATATGGAAATGCGTTCAGTAAATGTGCGAAAGGTATCAAATTGTACGAAATTTGGTAGTCCGTAACGGATGCTGCTTGAAATCTCAAATTTGGCATTAATGTTAATGTTAAGTATTGAGATTTGGAAGTGGTTTTGAAAATACGTACTAAAAAGCACTGTATGGTACTAAATTTGGTATTTGGGTAAGAGATTGAAATGGAAGTTTAAAATTTGGCATTAGGATCACCGGTTTGGTTGATACATGCCGGCAGATTTGGAAATACGTACAAGAAATTTGGAAATCTGAAATTTGTAGTTAGAGTCTTTGATATTTGATAATGCAATAGAGTTGATAGGAAAAGTGCATTAAGTGTAAAAACTGTAGTAAATGGTACTAAATTTAGTACAATTCCGTTTTGGCTGAACGGAGAAAACTGTTAATTTTAAATTTTGAAGTGTAGAGTTAATATAAAGAGTTGGAAAGGTACTAAATAGTACTAATATAAAATCTGAAATAAGACAATAAGGTTACTGTTACTGTGGTTTCTTAAATACGTACTAAAAACAACTAAATGGTAGTAATTTTGAAATTTGAAGAAAGCATTGAGTTGGAATATTTATTTTTGTACGGTTCAGTTGATACACGGAGGAGAGATTTTGAAATACGTATCAAAAAAGTATGGAAAATATTAAATAGTATTATTTTTTTTGTATTTGGGGAAGAAATAATTTGGAAATCTGATATTTGATTCTGATATTTTCTAGGTATGTTGGAATTAATTGTTCTATTAACAACTTGAAATTAAGAAATGGTGGTATTTTATTAAATATGATCTATTTATAGTAAAAACACTTATAAATTCACTTAATATTTCTTTTTCTGCATACGAAGTTGTGGGTATTTGCTTTTAGGTTGTAAAATCTTTTCATTCTCCTTGATGGGGCTTACAAAAGGTTCGGTCAGAACCTTCGCACCAACAACATTTCTAATTTACAACATAAACATTAATAAAAAAGCTTTTCATAAAATTTGAATGTGCTTTTTTTTGTTGTAGGTCCGCTCTTAAAATCAAAATGCCACTATGAAATTTATACACAAAGAAATCAATTGAGCGGAAAATTAGCATCTATAAAATTTAGACTTTATGAAGGAATAACAAATGAACACTTAAAGGCAAAAAAGGCGTTGGTGTTTATAACCCAAAAAATGTAAATCGGTTATCGCACGGATCTAGTTATGGCATAAAAAAATCTGACAGTCAAAATAGTCCACACCAACATTCTAAATATCAGCACGGAGGCTGATTGTGTTTCTTTTTTGCTGTTAACATTTGTATATACGTGCAGATCGAAAGACAGACATACATCTAATCCGCTTTTCTGGCCTGCACATGTCTATTGAGGCGGTGGTATTTGGCGGTAATGGAGTACCCCGGCAGGAGCATGTTAAAGTGACAGAAAATGACTCCTACCTCTTGATATCTAAGATGGCATTTGATAATCTGCAACGACGATGACGACGACAGCGACGGCTTGTTTGTTCGGTGCTAAACAGGGGAATAATTTATGTCCAAGAGTGGGAACGACGAAATTCAACGAAAAAAAAAGGAAATGCAGGCAATTGCAGTGACCAACAAAAACTAACAAACAACAGCAACAGCAACAAGTCTCTAACACAACTTGTTGTTTGTTTGCATTGGTTCGAAGAGGAAAAACAAATCATTGCCACTTTGGTTTTGGACAGTTCGATGATGTTTGGACAGAGTTGAAAGCAATGACCAGTCAGCCAGCTAGCCAGTTGAGGCGAGTATCGTTAAATACAGAGAACCGGATTTAGGGTAATTGAATTGATTTTGGCCGTTTTCTTCGATGCTCAAAATTAAATCAAGATAGAGCGGAAGTGTTGCCTGAAAAAAACTAAATGGAAAATGTGGGTATGGTAAAATTATTTACAGGTTGTGGATCAATAATGGTTTTATGAGTGGGGCATGTGATCGTGCTAGGTTATGCTTAAAATATGTATGTATGTGGAAAAGCAAAGAAAAATATGGTTTGGTTTTCTAGGCATACATCTGAAAGAGTTCTTGAAGTTTATGAGGTTTCTTATGAATATCAGATTTTTAAGAAATCTTCTTAAAAACAGTTTTCGATAAACATAAGAACTCTCTTTAATAGGTCTTTGGGGATTACAGATCTTTAATAATAGATAGATAGATACGGACACATTTAAGGTGTTTCCTATAAATACATTGTCTTTAAGAGGTCTTATATGGATAGAGTACATTTAAGGGGCAATATAAAGAATTTGAGATGTATTTTATGGATAAAATTCATATTAAATAAAAATTCATATATGAAGCCTTGTACATTTTTAAGGAGTTTTTTAAAAAATACGATAACAGGCCTTTAAGTGGGCAGACCTCTAAGGAGCCTTAAATAAATATGTATAAGGTATATTAGAGGGTTTTCCTGAATTTCCTTTAACCCCCTGAATAATTTACCAAGTAAAAAAAGATAAGTACGGCCGGCCGAACTTTATATACCCTCCACGATTTGGAAGAAACTTGAAAAATTAAAAAAAAAAAATTACGTCGAAAAAGGGGGCTAGACGTTGTCCTGCATGAGTAATTTTTATCATAGGCTATAGTAACTGTCCAGAACTTCAAATACAAAATTCGAAACAATTCCGATGAATAATTTCGCAAAAATCATGAAAACACAGAATATCTGGGGGTAAAGTTATATGGGCTCTTTACTAAAACGTGAACCAAGACAATTCTTTTTTGGGGATAAAATACCCAGAAGGAACCCATTTTGTGGATTTTAAGACTATTCCATTGACATTTTGCCCTTAATCATCAAATACCGAATATCGGAGGTTATCGTTATATGGGGCGATACGATATCGTGGACCTATATAGATAATTCACTTCCAGGGGATAAAGTATTCAAATGGAACTCCTCGTGTAGATTTTCAGACAATTCCATTGAAAAATGTGACTAATCTCATTGAAATAACGAATATCGAGGGGTACCGTTATATGGTGGCTATACGATATCGTCGACCGATATAGCCCTTCTTCGAACTTGACAAAAGACAGATCGAACAGGGCTTCATCGTCTCAGAATTTTACGCTGATCAAGAATATATATACTTTGTTGATTCTAAAATTATTATTTCGCTGAGTTACAAACGGAGTGACGAACTTAAAATACCTTCCATATTATGTATGGTGGAGGATATAAAAAATATGGTTATTATCAATAGCTCAATAAGAATGCTGTACCTTTTGGTATCCCTAGAGTATGGATTTTTGAAATTCCAACTTGTCTCACTTCTCTGCAGCACGAGTAGCTCTCATTGGAAATTTCAAGGTTCTATTTCTTATTAATCGCGCATTAACCATATTGTACATTTTACTACTTTGTGTACGACTTTTCAGATATCCTGCCTTGTATTACCTTCTTAAGTAAGAATGAAAAATGTAAAAGATGTAGGCATTGTGCTATTTTGTACCATCATTGTATTATCACACCCTTCTACACAACAAGTAACACTTTTCCAAAATTTCCAAGTTCAAGTCTTTATCGGTGGATCAAAAACTCCAGCCAAACCCTGCATTTAAACTGAATAAAATATCAAAAGTTTAGCTCTTAACAAGGCTTTAAGACAATATTAAACTTTTTAGTACTTTCGTACACTTGAAGTATTAATTTTCAAAAACCCTTTCTTACTTCAGCCTATTGTACTGAGGGTAACTAATTTGTGATAATTTGTACTTTTTAGTATCTTTCGTACCCTTAAAGCACGATTTTCTCTTATATCCCCTTATTTCACAATTGCACACTGATGCAGACTATCATGCTAAATTATAAGATTAAAGTTCAAGTCCTTGTCAATTGATGACTAGCAATGTACCATTTTGTACCTTTTAATATTTCTCTACACTTACACTTACCGAACGCCAAAAATAATACTGTACAATTTTGTACATTTGTATCCTTAAAGTATGAATCTCTAAAAATCCCTTCTTATTTGCGCCTTTCGTTCTGAGGATGACTGTCATACAAAAATGTCAAATGTCAAAAATGTCGATCGTTCCATAACTACGTTGCAACAGTTTCTACCTTTCAGTATTTTCCGTACCCTTAAATCATGAATTGCCAAAATATCCCCTAATTTCGTACAGAGGCTAACCACCATACAAAATTTCAAAATGTCCCATCTTTTCTCACCCCGTCACACAATTAGTGATCATAATGACAAATTTCTAGATTCTAGCTTCATCCTTGGCGGTGATGGGTGAGCCTGTTTGTCGGACAATTACTTGTAGCATGGGCATGTACAATGTACCTTTACAAGGTTATCTACAGACACAATATTTGCAACAGGTTGTATGCTTTAATGGGACTTTCGTGGATAAAATATCTTAAAGAGATATTTCGGGGATAGAAACCCTTTAAACATGAAATAAATAGAATTTCTTTAAAAAATACATTTACACGATATTTCATAGAATTCCATACTCATTCATGGATACAGGAATTTTAAAGGTTTTACCCTCGATTTTATGCCCGAATGAATCCCTCAATTATGAACATATTTCTTCGAGTGTACCAAATTTGTTACTTTTTGTGTTCATGTTTTTGTTTTTTCTTTTTTTTTTTTTTGTTCTTTCCTTTTTAATAACATTTACAACTTAATAGAATTCTGGTTAAATCACGATCCGCTATTTGAACGTTTTTATTATTTTTTCTCTGTTTTTATATTTATTTTGGCTTTTTGACAATTATGTTTCTAACAACTGGTTCGGTTCTTTTCAATTCAAGGTTTCGTTGCAAAACGTGTGGCATTCATTGTTTATGCTACGGCATGTGTGTGTGATGATCGATACGTTGCAAACCGAAACACAAAAAAAAAACGCTTACAACAAACGGAGCTGAAATCGCTGACAAAAAAATATTATATAATAATATTCTTAGATAATAGTAGAGGAACGATCCAAACTCCAAAAGTGAGTTTTTTTCTCCAATGCAAATAAATCGCGATAAGATTTGGGGCGACATTTAGCGACTGTTACATTGGCGATGATGGTGGTGGCGGAGGTGGTGGCGGTTGGTTTCAACCAATGCCAAGACATGGCATGGCACACCCGTCACCAAAAAGCCGAAAACAAACAATAATAGCAACAACACAAATGTATAATTTAAATCTTGGCCAAACAAAATAACAAATGATATTTTGTAAATTTTTCAGTTTTGACTTGGAAAACTCCTACAAGAAATAAATGGCGGTGACTAGCTGGATACCAACTCCAACTCACCCCCGCTCCCCCATCAAAAAGGAATAGAACAATAACGAAAAAAAAACTTGAAATTCAAAATTAAAGAAAATTTTAATTTTATGTGGCAGTTTAAGCGAGGACATTGCTTGGACGCGCAATGGCCGTTAACCATTGAGTTGCCGGCCTGCCTTCGAGACGAGGGTGTTGCCGCCGATGGTGCCAATTTATGAAAAATATTCAATTGCGGTTTAATTCAAGCGATGCCAAGGTGGCGAGGCACGGTGTGGTGTGGCATTGCTGCCAGCCAAATCCAACAAATCCAACGAATGCAACCAACCAACAGCCATTAGCGACAACAACAATAAAATAACGCTTTTGTTCAATTTGGCAATTGTCGTAACTGAATTTATTATATTTTTAAAAATATTCAACATTATTATGCATTTATGTCTGTATGTTTTGCTGAGTAGCTGGATGGTTGGCGGTCTGACACAACCCACCAAATAGACAAGGCTTATTTTCGCACAATCGAACACATGTATGCATACATATGTGTGTTCGTATATAACAGAATATGAAAACAAGTAATTATTTAACTGTAAACATTCAAAATGCCCCCCAAAATTCGTAGAAAATTGGGCGCTAACATCGAGCGGCAAAAGAGATGTCAGTGTATGACAGAAAATATGAAAACAATAATAATAAATTGAAAATTGCAAATTATATCACTAGTGAAAGAATATTATAGTACGAATTTGCAAAGCCACCGCCAGGTCTCAACATCAAATACCTACAGAGGCCTCAATATCAAATTTCGGGATTCCAGCTCTATATATTCACTCAATACCAAATTTAGTAACATTTAGTACTTTTCGTATAATTTTAGTGTGCCCTTGCAAAACCGTTCCATATCTCAATTTTAGACACCAACAGTTAACGCAATATTTAGTTTATAACTATTTACAACTTTTCGTGCAATTATAGTACACATATCTAAAACCACCTTCATACCTTAACCACATACACCAACAGACATCTACATGAAATTTCAGGATTTCAACTCTATTATTCTGCTACTATTACTTACAAAAACACCTCCATATCTCACTTCTAGATACCAACGGAGACCTCAATATCAAATTCAAGTTCGATCTATTCATCCAATAACAAATTTAGTACCATTTAGATCTTTACGTGCAATTATAGAACACATTTCCGAAACCCCCTCCAATCAACTACACATGAACAGCGACCCCAATATCAAATTTCAGCTTTCAAGCACTATCTGTTTACCCCATACCAAATTGTACCAAATATAGTACTATTCGTGCACTAGTAGTACACGTTTCCAAAACCACCTCTTTATCGCAAACGTACCACCAACAGAGGCCCCAATATAAAGTTTCAAAATTCCAGCTTCATCCGTTCATCCTAAACCAAACTGGTAGTAACATTTAGTACAGTTCGCCCACACAGTACACATTTCCAAAACCACGTTCACATATTAAACTTACTTTCCAACTCTTATTCTCATACGAAATGTTAAGCTCTAAAAGTTCACGTGTTACGAAATGGTACAAACTGTAGTAATACTTTTTGTGCACTTATGGTGCGAACTTACAAAAAACCTTTGCTGCATCCATCATACACTCCATCATCGAACACTCCATTTTATTTCCATTCCAAATTAAGACTTCTAGCTCTATAGGGTGAGTTAAAAAAAAAAAACAAAAACTACAACAAAGTCAAACTCCATAATTTTTACATTTTTTTTAAATTTTATTGAACGATAGCAAAAAATGTCGGAAATAACATCAAATTTTAGAATAAGTTTAGATTTGTTCAAATTGGTCACACCGCCTTCACACCGCCAATGAGACCGTCACACGCTGCCCGAATGTTGCTCTGCGATATTTTGGTACATTCCCGGCGAAGCGTTTGCTTGAGGTGATCGACACTCTGGTATTTTTTAGTACCAACCTTGCTTTCCAAAATACTCCAGACACAATAGTTTTACGGATTGGTATCCGGAGATTTTGGTGGCCATTGTGCGCTGGAAATGAAGTGAAGAACCTCATTTTGTAACTATTCTTGGGTGGCGCGTGCTGAGTGCGATGGTGCTGAGTCCTGATGGAATGTCCAAGGTATACGGCAAAAATGTTTGCGTGCCCAAGGCTTAAATACACCCTCCAGAATATTTTCGCGATAATATTCGCCATTTATTCCGATGCCACGGTCGGTTAAAACGAGCGGAGAGTGACCATCGGCTGTTATGACGGTCCACACCGGCGCTTGAGTTCTGGTGGCCAACCTGACCTCTTTTGCAAGTAAACACGACCATTTTGTTTGTTTCCAAACTGTTCATGTTTTATCATCGGAGAAAACCAAATTCGTCAGTTCACCACTTTGGGCCAAGCGAAGCAATGATACTTATATATAAAAATGTTTCCTTTACCCTAAGGTGGATAGTATTAAAAGTTCGGCCCGGCCGGACGTAATGTTTTTTTTCTTTTACTTATTTCTTATGTTAATATGGGATAATATTTTCCAATATCCTGATTTTCGGCCAATTTGGCTGTTGTTTGGAATTTCTAGTTCTCATTAGAAAGAAATTCTCCTTGTTAAACACCCTTTTTAATAATTTTTTCGCGTTGTAGAAGGCATAGTTCAATTCGTACTTACATGGATAATGCTTTTCCACAATTAAAATATATATATTTTTTTTTTGAACTCACCTGAAAATAAAATGAAAACAAAAAGATTATAAAAATTTTAAAATTCAGATAATAAATACATTTTGAATAAAATTAATTAAATGCACTATAGGTTCTACCTTTGCCCTTATTATCTATGGTCTCAAACATCGACAACCCTTGACGACAAGTGTGTTGCAAACATTTTATTTGATATCGACCAATTTCCATATTATCGCTCCCCCCCCCACTCTCTTCTTCAAAATGCATAATAGTTTTTGTGGTTTATGCAGGAGAGTGCATTCCGTTAGTAATCATGGCTAGAGCCTATTTACCGGAAACGGAATTTGCAAGTGTACGATATGTACGATATAGGTAATTACTGACCACATTTTTTTAATATCATGTCATGAATAAAATTTTCAGTGGTGGAAGTGAACATAAATAATGGAAATATATTTTTAGAGCCGCCTCTCTCTCTCTCTGGCCGGTGGTTATGGTTGTTGCAAAGTGAATACCATAATAAAATTAACAAGAAAATAAATTAAAGTTTTCTGCACTGGGGAGCATGGCAGGTAGCAGTGGCTTTTCACAATTAAAATAATTTCCACCGAACGTTTGTCCACTTTGGCAAATCAGCACATTTCCATGTGGTCCGCCAGTTGTCCGACATTCAATTGACAGGCGGCAGCAATTAGCTGCTTACAAATAATTTACAACAACGGCAACCTCATCTCCTCATTTCATTTGTGTGTGTGTGTGTGTGTGTGTGACCAACTGCCGTAAAGGAAAACAGTAAAGTTTTGGACATGTCCCCGTTGCATCTTTCTGCGCTCGGTGGCAATTAAAATTGTTTATTTCCAGCCACACCGCATATCTGTGCGATGGCCAGCTAACTGCAAACGTTCATAAATTCGTCCTTTAATTGTTTGACCATAATCGTAGACCATCCATGCCCGGCCAGACAATTGGACGCGACCAAAACAAACAACGAGCAGCTAGCCCGCATGGGTGCGCCCTGGACATATGCGATTGTTGCTTGTCACTGCTCCAACTGACCATTCAAACAAACAGCCAACCAACAAACAATCGCCTTTTGCCAAGCATCTGTTGAACGATCTTTTTTTTTTTTTTGATTCTTATCTGGCAATGATTTGCAAACAAATCACAATCTTAAAATCTAATGCCGGCAGGTTGTCCGGCCCGCTGGCTGCCGGCTTTGTTATAAAAGTCGTCAAGATATGAATTTCGAAAATCGACAACATTCTCGTATTTTGATCGGCATACAATCGAATCGATGGAAATTTAATGCAATGGGGCACATTAAAGGCCGGCCGGCCTGCCGGCTGTTTGGCTGATCAGCCGTCCGGGCGAATTGGCCGAATGTGCATGTTTTACATGAATTTATGTCTTTGAAATGCATTGCCCATAAAAAAGCACAGCGCTGACAAGTTTCCAATAAAGCCAAAGTCATCGCTCAATGATTGTTTTTCATTAATAATGACCGAGGTAGGATGGCAGAAGAGGGGCCCGGGCACTGGACACTCGGAGGTGAAAAATATGGTATAACATTTAGGATTTGTTGTTGCTGTTGTTCGGGTTGTGATGTTTGATGTGCGGTGTGGCGTGGTGTGGTGTGGTGTGGCATGAACCAAATTTTACGACCAAAAATGGTTTTAAAAACTCAGCAACATTTTCCAAATTGGTTACATTGGGGTTTGTCGTCGTTGCTCGTCACCGCCGATCCGCGCATTACTCGGCATTCAACACCAACCGGCAATAACAACAACAACTAGCCACCGCTCAGCAGAAAAGCATTTTCTATGTAAGTCATGTTTGTTGATTGTTAACTGATTTGCTGTTTGTTAACTTAAATGACTGTTAACATTACTCAGAGTCGGTCTGTTTGTCCACTGAGTATTTGTTGGTTTGAGGTGCCCGATACCCTCCCCCTCTGGAACTATCATAAGGTGTATGTGTGTGTGTGTACCGTGGTCTCTATGCCAATTTAGCCTCTAATGCACTCAGACTTACTTGGGGGAAACACTAAAAAGGTGCGTTGCTACTCATGCAGTTTGTCACATTAAATCATGTAGTGCGGATGAAGTCCATTATAGTTGGCAAGAAATAGAGAGAAAAACAAAAACAGCAACAAAAATCTCATAATAAATTTATGGATAACAATTGAAGGTAATCGAACCATATGTTAACTACTCTTTGGTATTTAAAAAGTATTCGCATTAATGGTGTTAAATTTAATCCAATCACATCATATTTTTTGTTGAAGTTGTGTCGAGAGTTCATGCTCTTGGTTATTCGTGAGATTCTGGAATGTCAGCACCCTGACATTGGACCTACTTGATTCCATAGGGAAAAGCAGTGAATTAACTCACTAAAAAAGTTATGACTGGATTCTGAGTCTAAATAGTATCCCCTAGAACCTCTTACAACGACGGCATTTTGGATTGAATCTCTGATATCACAAAGGTCCTGATACTCACTAACTACTTATAAAACAGCAACCTAAACTTTTATTTTAACACGGACTTGTCGAAGTAAGTACTTACAAATAATAAACAACAACACGAGGTGAAGAAAAATATATAAATCCTTAAAGTGGGTGGAACCGTTTAATTACCGTTACGAATATTATTTGCCGTTATAATTTTTTGTTTTGTCTGTGCCACTTCTTTATGGTAATACACTACTCTGAGAGATTTCTACAAAAAATGGCTAGATGAAAGGGGATGTAATGTCACCAAGAAAATTTGGCTCATACTCTCTGAGAAGAGAACAAAATCGCAATGACTTCTAAATGGAACAGCAATGATATTGAATACTATAAAATCTGTTAAAACGAAGTAGACATTGAGAAGGTCGAACATCTGCCACTGTCGGGCTCTTATTATTATGAGACACAGGCTAGTGGGAGAGCAAATATAACACGATCTGAATTCATTCTCTAATACAGAGCCTGCAGTAATTAGCCTCTAGTTCTCTAATTAGCCAAAATATTTAAGTGACTGAAGAGGCAAAATGTTTTGCCATGGATGACCAATTCTTATTCCCTTTTTAATACCATTCTCCCCCAAACTCTTTCCCCCAATTTAGGAGGTCTCCGAGTTTAGCGGCTACCATAAGGCAACCGTTCGCCCGTTAAGCTAACCTAAGAAAGGACAAGGACATAGAAGTCATTGTATGGTGTAGGGTATAAAGATAGGACAATCAGAGTTCAAATAATGTCACCACCGGTATTTGCCTCTGTTATTACGATGTCATTGGTGATTATGTTCACCAATGTTAAGTTATTTTAACAGAAAATGCAATTAATTGAAAACGTCAGGGGAATACAATTTTGTGCCTAGATTTTTTGTTTACAGAAAATGTTTTTTGTAAAACTGCTCTGTGATTTTGTTTTTTAGCCGGGTAGCCGTTGTTGGACATTCCCCTGAGGCGGATATCTCAAGCATTAGACATACCACAGAGGAGAAAATCTCAAGTCCCGAAGGCAGGCTACTTTAAAGGTAAGATAACTATTAGTGGAGAATCTTAATCTTAATTTCATGGCTTTTTTCACTAATATTTTCGGAACTACAAGAGAAAAGCAAGAGTGCACCCTATAACAATGTATGTAATCCTTATTCTATATAATGAGTCTATTTGCGGCTTTTTAGGGGCTTTCAAAAAAGTTATGCTCCCGTCCGGTTCAAACATGACATTTTGTATTTCCATAATCAAAGTTTGCCCATTATGTACATATTACTTTTGTACAACTGGACTAAACCAGGATTTTGCCGAAAAGATTACTTAGCCATAATCAGCTTTAAAATACGTACCCCATAATGGGGGCTAGTTACGCAATCGTCTCCCCATAATTGTAATGTGGATTGCATCCATGAGGATTATGACATGGCACCCAAAACGGGTATTACTTCTTTTGACGTAGCGTATTTGTCAACTAATATATTATATTTCTAATATGAATGTTTTGAAAATATAGTACGGAGAGGATTTTCGACATTGCTTCCGGTTCCTCTTTAGAGATATCAATCTCCCTCTGGATCACCTCCTACTTTCTGGCTGTTATAAGTAATTCTACATCTGATGTATATCAATCAACTCATTTCTAATTGAATTAGATTTATCTACCGTCCTCCCAACCATTCGTTTCAGGTAATAATTGTGAATTTTGCAAATAATGGCTACAATCAGTTAATAAGAAATTTCCAAATTATATTCAAAGTCATATCTTAGCAATTGATGAAGATCAGAACTTATTTCGATTTAAGTGCGCTTTTCCAATTCAAGTTCCGAAAAAATGTACTGAAACTTAACTAATATTTTAGTATTTCATCAAAAACATTACCAAATTGTTTGTCCTCCAATTGATTTCTATCTGCCCTATCTGAGACTAGCATTTTAAATTTTATTTATTTTTTATTTCAAAATGTTTTATTCAACATTTAATACTGCAATGTGCAATTTAATGGCTTACGTATTATGAAAGCAGTTTTTTGTTTTCGTTCTCCCCCACTGGTTGGGAGTCTTTTTGTCTGGCATTATTCGATCGATATAAGGCTAGTAACGTTCATTCGCATTGACTTAAAGTTCCGACATGACATGAATTATTTACTCCTTAAATGGTAAAGAACATTGATTAGTGTTATAGTCAATGTTATAACAAATTGTTTTTGTATTTTTTTATAAATATTTCAATGATTTTTTGTTGTGGGATTTAGAAAAAAAAAACAAACTCAAAAATTAAAACTCATTACAAAGTTAATGAAGTGAAGCAAGAAAAAAATATTTTTCAGCCAACTGCAGAGAGCAAATAATAAGGCGCGTCACAATTTCAACATGGTCAAGATTTGTTCGCGTAATTAATCATCGGCTGGTAATGATTCATTTGGTTGAATGGTATGTCTATCTGTATGTACATTTGATGAAAATTGACAAAAAAGCAAATATTATTAACAGTTTTAACAATAATGCAATAAAGATAAGAAAACAGACGAAATAATAAGACGGTTGAATAAAAATGGGAAATTAAAATAAGAGGTGGATAAATAATAATGCTTTCAATACGGTGATGAAATTTTGGGTTTAAAATATTGTGAACAAGATCGAAAGTTTCAGTCGGTACCCACAGCATTTGGCTATTTAGGTGTACTCCTTTTGTGAAATGTTCCATTAAGATTGGACCTACATACAGGGTGAGATAAAAAAACTGCAACAAAATCAAACGCCATAATTCTTTCACTTTTTTTAATTTTATTGAATGAAAGCAAAAAATTTCGAAAATAGCATCACATTTTAGAATAAGTTTAGATTTATTCGAATTGTTCACCTTTGGCACCAATTATAGCCTTCAAACGGTCAATGCAACCGGCACACGCTGCCCGAATGTTGCTCTGTGGTATTTTGGCCCATTCCCGGCGAAGCTTGAGGTGATCGACACTTTGGTATTTTTTAGTGCTAAACTTCCAAACTAAACTAAACTTGCTACTCCAGACACAATAGTCCAACGGATTGGTATCCGGAGATTTTGGTGGCCATTGTGCGCTGAAAATGAAGGGAGGAACCTCATTTTGTAACCATTCTTGGGTGGCGCGTGCTGAGTCCTGTTGGAATGTACGAGGTTTGTGGCCAAAATATTTGTGTGCCCATGGCTTTAATACACCCTCCAGAATATTTTCGCGATAATATTCGGCATTATTCGGCAAATGGAATATTGGGATATGTTCAGCTCACGACCCATTTTTCAGCCACTGCGAAGCGGGTTTCGATCAAGTCGCTTCTTTACTTTTCGAACCATTTCTGCTGATGTTGCTTTTTTCTTCCGTCCATTTCCTTGACGTCGGGCTACGGTAATGAGCGATGGTACGAGACACAAAAGATTTATTCATATTTAAATGCTGGAGTGCTCTAACGAAAGCCACTTGTAAGTTGTAACAATATAATGAACTGTCACTGGAATAATTTTAAAAGCTGTCAGACCCGTAGCTTAGAAATGACAGCAGTCTGAAGTTGGTTCCAGTTTTTTCATTTCACCCTGTATAGTGAGAATTTCCGTGATCATTCCAGATATAAGTGTTCTAGCTCTACTGGTTCGTCAAAGACATAGGGTACCACATTTAGTACGTTTTAGTAGCGTTCTAGTACAAAATACCAAAAATCCAACCCTATCTGACACCTTCGGACTCAATATTCTAAGATTCTAGCGTTAGCCCTTTCGCTTGGGCGATGATGAGTCATTACGGATTATATGTTGTTTTTTTTTCAACTTTTGTTGGGGTGATACCAGGAGAATATCGCCCATTTCTGAATGTGATAAAAAAATTCATTTATGAATAGATACTTTTATATAGGGCTGTAGCAGTCCATATTCATAATAGTCTAAGAACTATCCTATTGACACATATACTGGGAATTTTTAAAAAAGTTTCCTACCAATTTACCAATAAAATTGGTGGTTGCTAAAACACCCAAAATACCTTAAGAATAATATGCCATTGAAAGTTTCATCTGAAAGCAAGCATCGTTCAACAATGAGAAATAAATAGAGGGAAAAATGTCGTCCTCCCATTAATTGAAAATCACAACTTTCTTGAAGATAAACTTTCAATATAAAGTATAAGATTTAATTTTCCGCCCCTCCCATTCAAACCCCCTTTTCATGAAATTCTCTGTGGCGAACTTCCGTTTCAAATACACGCAACTAATTTTGTGTCACCGACATTGCTCGCCAAAATGTAATTATTGCCAATTCTAGAATTCTTTGCTTGAGATATTAATTTTGAAAGAAAAAAAAGGTTCTTTGTTTTATAGTTTTTGTCAGAAATGGCATAGCTCGTCGAGACAAAGCCACAAATTAAAACTTATTTTTTAATTATCTTTGTACTTGAATTTTATGGCTTTTGAAAGATGCATCAAAACGAAACATCAAAACAAAAAACAAAAAATAATGCTGGTGGCTTCTTATCTCTGTGAGGTCTTTAGAGGTTCCTCGTTTTCTAGCCTTCAAGTCGTTGCGCACCATTACGCGCGCATTATGACTCAACTTAAACTCTTTATTTTTTTGTTTTCTTGCAGTTCAAATGCTACAATCACCAGTTGGCTGCCGCCTGAAACCGCTTGGCTTAATTTACTGGGTGATATCCGTAACAAGCAAAACCGTTCGACGAATGCCAAGCAGAGAGCCCATTTACACTAGACCAACCAACCAGCCAGCCAGTCCGCCAAGCTGGCTTGCAGTCAGTCGTTTGCTAACATTTAGATTTTGTTAGTCGTTCAATGATTTTTGCCATGTTAACAATAACGTAATCTAGCATTAAAATAACAACAGCAACAACTTCACTGTGCCGCAATTTAACTGAAGCTAAAGGAAACAAAACGCTGCAAAAAAAGGTAGAAGAAAACAACAACAACAACAACAACTGATAGACGACTGCATATGAGTGGCGCGAAAAAAATAAATGCTCGAAAGGTTTTCTGCTAAAAATGATTATTAGAGTAACAGCAACAACAAAACGCAGGCAAACAACAACGGCAAGAACTCAAGGTTAAACAAATGCTTTGAAATGGTTAATAACAAAAGAGTAGAGCAGAGCAGAGTGGAGTACAAAAAGAAAAAAGAAATACAAAATGCGACTAGAAACACCAATGCACTGATATATAATGGCCAAAATCAAAAGAACTCTGAAAGGTTTCTTGTCTCTTAACAGGCTGATTGACTGCTTGGGTTTTACTAGCTACAGCAGCAACAACAACATCAGCACCACTACCGACTCGAAGGCAGGCCGTGGCAAAAAAAGACAATGGCATTATGTTGGAGTCGACAATCCAAGACATGAGCTGACTTGAGACTCGTTCTCGAATAGACAATAATTGATCTGCACTGAAACAAATCGCATTTCAATTCTCTGTTCCGCCCGCCCGCCTGTCCGACCGACCGGCCGAACCAATGCCTGTCCTTCGCACTTCTCTAGCATTCATTCGAAGTTCGTTTGATTGAGTTGCTGCCTAAGCGAAGATAATTGTTGCTAAACAACCAATAATCGGATTTTGTAGATTTCGATTTTGTTTTCTGTCGAAACAATTGAAGTTGCATTGAAAACAAAAAAGAAATCTATTAAATAAAACAAATTTTGCAAAGAATCATTATTTAAGGAAAAATAAAACATTGAAATTAGAAATGCATTTTTATATAACAATTATATTAGGGATTATTGGTCGGCATCACTTGGTAGCTGCATTTCAAAGCATTGGAAACAAGCTACCTTTTGCATTTCCCATTATAATTGAGATCTGAAAAGTATGAGAAAAAATTAATCTCCTCAGCCGTATGGCTAGAGAGGGTATATAACATTTGATACGGCAAAAACGTCCCTCTTCGAAATAACGGTTTTAGACCATAGGTCTCAAAAGGGTCAAGATTTTGAATAATTATAACGCTCATAAAATGCGAAAAAGCATCCAATTCTTTTCGTACTTCGCACATCGAAAAACCTCCACAAACACAAGATGTGGTGGGAAGAAACCAATCAGTGATTCTTTTTAGCCACTCCACAAGGCCTCAAAATTTTAAATTTTGAAAAATAAAAATAATTATTCGATGTTTCTTCTAACTTCGCACAACTCAAAATTTTCATCTTCTTTAGATCATGAAACTCATAGGCACATTCTTTGTGGTATAAGAGCTAAGATTTGCTCGTTTGCACTTGGGAGCGAAACTTGCTCTCGAGCGGGATTGCTCGAAGAATAGGAGATCTTTACGGAGTCTTCTCTTTACTTGTTTTTTTTTTCGCGGCAGCGCTCCCGAGTCACTCTCGTTTATAGTTACAGGGGGCGTTAATTCGTTCAAAATGGAGCAAGAGTTTGATCTAAGAGTGAAAATGTATAATAACCATGCTCTTTAACGTATTTCTATGCCATACGCCACACAGTGGTACAGGGTATTATACCTTTGTGCATTTGTTTGTGAAATGCAGAAGGAAACAAAATAGATACATGGTTCCTTCGATGATCTTTATAGAATCACATTCTGAGTCGATTTATGCATGTCCTTCCCCCTGCCCATGTATTTTTGTAAACAATATCGCATGTATTGCCTGATTTGAGTTGAAATTTTTCACAAATCATTTGTTTGCCCCAAGGATGAACTCTATTGAAATTGTTGATAATCGAATAAGATTTGGATATAGATCCCACATATAGTGTCGTCCGATTTCATAAGTATTGTGCACCAAATGAGTAATATCAGTGCAAATCAAATCAAAGAAATTTTTACACACACTGCAAGTTCTGTCTAGAATTATGTCAGGATATTTTGGGGAATATCGGTTCAAATTTAGATATAGCTCCTATATCTAATTTCGTACGATATCAATTTCACTGCGTGCCGTGTGTGAAATTTTCGTCCAAATGGAATGGATTTTAGCACATCCGAGCGAATTCAGCCCCGAAGAAAGTACTCCAAATTTTGTAAAAATCTATCCAGATATAGATATATCTATTAAATATATAATTCATCCGATTTCGGGTATAAGTCCTTCACAATCGCAATATGCACTCCACAACAATGATATTTGAAACCAGATATACATCAGTAATATTTGTGCCGAATGTTATCGATATCAGTTCAGATTTGGATAAGTTATATGAAAATATCTATTTTTATGTATATCCGACCCAAAAGGATAGATTTCTGAAACTCTGTTCCTATGTACCTAGTGCTCTGATATACATGCCTAATTATAACCCTTCTCGAAGTCATATTAGTAATGTTGTTTGGTACGAGAGGTACAAATTCCTCCGTCCAATTACTGGCAATCGATTCAGAGTTGGATATACCTCCTATTTATTAGTACTATCCGATTCCAAATTTTAATTGCTCTAAAGCTTTAATACGCAAAAATTGTATAATTGTTATGATCTACTTCGCATCAATTCCCAATAAAAACATTTTTTTTTTACGGACAGCTTTACTCCACAGGGTCTGATGGAAAAAGTGCAACCAACTTCAGAGTGCTGCCATTTGTAAGTCACTCGTCCGGCAGCTGTTTATATTGCGACAGCTTACTATATTGTTTACGAGCGTAAAAAAGCATTTTGGTCAGAATTTTCCAGAAAAAAATTTATTTGTGATGGAATTCAAGCGTCATAGTGTGATTTCTTTATATGTGGCTGGAAAACCACAAGTTAGAGCACTCCAACATTTAAATGTTAATAAATCTTTTGTGTCTCGTACCATCGCTAGTTACCGTGGTAGCGTAGCCCGATGTCAAGGAAGTGGACGGAAGAAAACAACAACATCAGCAGAGCTGGTTCGAAAAGTAAATAAGCGACTTGATCGAACGCCGCGTCGCCGTGACCGAAGATTAGCTCGTGACCTGAACATATCGCAATATTCCATTCGGCAAATATTGAAAAAAAAAAAGCTCGGGGAAAAGCCATTGAAATTCCAAAAAGTGCAAGAACTTACACCGCAATAGAGAGAAAATAGACTCAAAAGAGCTAAAAAGTTGCTTCGCTTGGCCGAATTCGGTTTTCTCCGATGAGAAAACATTCGTTGTCCAGCAGTTTGTAGACAAAAAAAATTATCGTGTTTACTTTCCAAAGAGGTCCGCTGAAAATATGCACCTTCGGTTGGCCACCAGAACTCAAGCGCCGGCCATGGTGATGGTGAGGGCCGCCATAACAGGCGATGGTCGCTCTCCACTCGTATTAATCGACCATGGCATCAGAATAAATGACGAATATTATGGCGAAAATATTCTGGAGGGTGTATTAAAGTCTTGGGCATGTAAACATTTTGGCCTCAGACCTTGGACAATCCAACAGGACTCAGCACCATCGCACTCAGCACGCGCCACCCCAGAATGGTTACAAAATGAGGTTCCTCGCTTCATTTCCAGCGCACAAAGGCCACCAAAATCTCCGGATACCAATCTGCCTTTGGACTATTGTGTCTGGAGTATTTTGGAAAGCAGGATTGGCACTAAAAAATACCAAAGTGTCGATCACCTCAGGCAAACGCTTCGCCGGGAATGGTCCAAAATACCGCAGAACGACATTCGGGCAGCGTGTGACGGTTTCATTGGCCGTTTGAACATAAGAGTAAAAATAAAAGAACATAACAAGTACAAATGCCTTTAAGTGGCAGTGCCGAAATTGTTATACCATCCACCATCAAATAAGCAAACGATCTGAATTTAACCATTCTGTATAATTTTTAAATGATACTTTTTGATTTCTAACAATCCTAACTAACGAAAAGATTTCAAATGTTTCTAAAACCTCTACACATTTCGAATTTCGGGTGGCACCGCATGATAAGGACAGTGTAAGCTATCAATTGAAAAAAACCTTTAGCGACTATTTGTATTTCGTCGTATTTCGTAACTTACCGACAAATTTCGTTAATTGCCGAAATTATAATTTTACCGACTTTTGTCGGTAACTCAAAAAATGAGTTTAAGAATTCCACTACAGCTGGATTTACCTCTTTACACGACTCTTTTTTGAAACATATATTTGACAACACATTTTTGACATTGACATTTTTCCATAATGAATTTTGTCTAGTCGTTACCATTTTATGAGAGGTATAACTACCAAAATGTACTTAAATCCACTGTGGTTAAAACTTTCGAAATACATAAAAGCTAGCGGTATCGGGCATTACACCCCAGATTCATGTAAATAAAAATGTTTTTTCAACTGCCATTACAAATATTGATAATTTTTCTACTCGACCGGCTAAGACTATTAATTTCCAAAAATATGTTTTTTTTTTGTTTTGCTTTTTAATGGGCTTGATGCTATAAGACATCCAAGTTTTTGCTATACTAAAACGCCAAACACATAATTACAAAAAAAGATACCTCTTCTCAATATGGCAACTAATTTTTAAGCTATTGTCAAACGTCATTGAATGACAAATTTATTATTTTTATTCTGACATTGGTCTTTTTTGTTCTCCATCTCCATGGTTTCTGTTTTGTGCTGCTCTGACTCAGCGAGCGAAATAAAAATGTACAAACAAATAATAAAAGATCGATTTGAAAATCAATTAAATGCTCAAATTACATCGAATCACTGTATGTGTGTGTGTGTCTGTGTGTTTGATTGTCCCCGCCGCGGTTCTTTGTAAACATGCAAAGTATTGTACATGGGTGGTAATCGCATTGTGGCCAAAAAAATATGGTTTGCAATTGCATTTTTTGTTGCTTTGGTTTGTGGCCGAATGGCCAACAAAAAAAAAACAGCTGGCAACAAAAATTCAACTATTCCAAGTGGGTTTGAAACGTTGGCCTTTAACACAAACTCCAATGAAACATTTGACCAGCAGTGGTCGCGCGGTTGCTGTGGCCAGCCAACAAATGTTAGAGTTGTTGTTGTTGTCGTTATTATTTGCTTTTAATTTCTATTGACAGCTCATTAAATTCCAATATCATCATCATCATCGTCGCAGTCGCAGTCGCCATCGTCGTAGTTGTTGTACATTTGAAATAATACCATAAACCGCAGATAATTAAGTTAAGAATTGACATATTACTCACAATTTAAATAAATTTGAAAATTTGATAAGCGTACATGATTTGACATGCCCAAAAAAAAAAAAAAACATTGGCTTTAGCATGTAAAGGTGTGTTGTAGATCTTACCTGCAAGAAAAGAAAGAAAAAAATGTTGATTAATGGGGAGCTTGTGGGAGACATTAAAATGTAAAAATAAGAAATTACTACTCAATTTGGAAAACAAAAAATCGTACAAAAAAATTAATTTAAACAAAAGATGGAGTATTTGATTAGATTCCAGAATATTGACCCATATTAAGCACTTTTTGGGTTGTACTCTTCCAAACTCAAACAGAAGTTATTATAAGGAATTTCTTATTGTACTCCAGGATGAATAGTAACGCTAATAAAACGATTTAGATTTATTGTTCCTGACAGCGTTGCGGATTCGTCAAACAATTTTGCTTGAGTCAAAGCCGTAAAGAACTAGACTCCGACTTCATATATATTTTGATTTTTGGGAAATGTTTAAAACAAAAATTGCCGGATGCTTATAGGAAATATTTAAAATTCAAATCGGTTGAAATTTATATATGGGAGCTAAATCTATATATAAACCGACTTTTACTGAGGGTATAAACTCAGCCATATGGCTACAGAGGGTATATATCATTTGATATGACCAAAACGTACCTCATCGAAATAATGGTTTTAGAACTTAGGTCTCTTTGGACCCTAGGTCTCTTTGGTTTCAGCATATTTGGAGTCGATCTAGGAGAGTCCATGCATTTGCCTGTCTGTCTGGCTGGTGCATACGACAACTCTCGAACGGAGTATTAGTGCAAACTTTTTACATCGTAATATTATTGTCAAACTTGAATCGAGTTCGGATCCACTCCTTCTGGTATCTTTCCCACAAAAGGTCGACATTTTCAATGAAAATAGTTTACTGCACAGAGAGAGATAGAGAGAGAGAGAGAAAGGATAATCCGATTTTGCTACAACTTTGCAAATCATATTTACTTCAGTTCTAGGTCAGGTGCGAAAATGGACAATATCGGTTCACTCCCCTACAAAGAGTCAACATTTTGAATAATTATACCTCTTATAAAATGTGCTGTAAGAATTCGACTGTCTTCAAATTACACGCATCTCAATATTTTTATTAACCCAAGGTCTGGTGTGAATACGGAATATATCGGACCACTCCTTCTAGAACCTCCCCCACAAAGGGTCAACATTTTGAATATCCATGAAGCTCCTTAAATGCAAAATTATTATCCGATTCCATTCAGAATTGGCAAATCTCAATATTTTTATCAACACAAAATCTGTTATAAAAATGGTAGAAATCGTATCATTTTTTCTGATAGCTCAACACAAGTCGGAGATTTTTCACAACTTGCTATATCTGAATATTTTTTTCAACCTGAGATGAATATGGAATATATCAGAATTTATAATTTCGCATAAAATTGGATATAAATGTTCGATTTTCTTTAATTTTACCCATACCAATGTTTTTATCTGTAGTAGACGAAGTATAAAAATGGAATACTTCGGTCCGCTATATCTGTTACCTCACGCATATTTCCACATTTTCAAAAATTTGCACATATCTCATATAAAGTACAGGGAATTGTCGATATAGTTCAAATCTGTCATATCAGTCTTAAGTAAGATACGAATTGGTCAATATTGACCAACTGCTTAAAAACCTCTCCCATAAAGATTCAACAGTTTGAATAATCATAAGTCAAGGCTGGGGGTATCTGGCGGGTCTGTCAGCAAAACCGACTGATATTATTTTACTTGTTTTTTTTTTCGAAGTCGACTCTAGACTCAGAGACGTGTTTTCTGTTACTCCCTATAATGGATAAGATTGTTTGTAATTCACACGTCATTCCTGGAGTTTTCCGTGATAAACAACAATCTGGTGTACATATAAAATCCCTAAGCCCTTCATCACAACATCAACCTTAAATATTTCCATTTTTAATTATTTTTTTTTTTTTTTTGTTTACAAAGCCTGCATTGCTTTTTGTGAAAAAAGTTGTGTAGACGGTAACATGAGACAATTGTGTTCAAAACCATTCAAATGCATTCAAAATAATTGTCATGTAATTGAATTTACAATGCATATTAATTATCATAGGTTAACAATAATATATTTTTTTGTTCGGCTTTGTTGTTGTCATGACTCGGTCCCGGTACACGACTTGTATTGCCCATCATCATCACCATCATCGTCGTATGCCCACAGGCATGTTCGATAATTATACAAATTTGTAGTTTTTTGTATTTGGCTCAATGTATTCATTATTTAACTAACAATTAAATAAATAATTGGTAATAGAATATTGTGGAAAAAACATCAACAACAACAACAGTGACAGCAGCTGTACCGCCGACACCGGCAGCGAACTTTAATGGGCCAACAATTGCAACCCACTCTCTCTCGACCACACGTGGGCTGTTGTGTCGTGGTCGTGAATATGATGGCGCTGAAAGTTTTGTTAGTTGACATTTATTAGCACTTTTGAAGGTAGTTAATTTCATTTGCACGATTCAATGTCAATGGCAAATAATGTAACATGGTATTGGGGTGGATCACAAAAACACATATAGCAGAAAATCTCTTGGTTAAGCCCAGTGCGAATTATAAATATAAGTAATGAGCATTCTCATCATGAATGCAAATTATGTTCATTACTTACCCTTAAGTATTCGTATTGTACTAAATTACGAGCAAAAACGGCATTGCAATCTCAAGACGGAATTTTGCATACTCTCCACAATGGATAAAAGTAAAATCTGAAATAATTCCTCATATTTTTTGATATAGTCTTATTATATCTACCCCCCACTCTGAGTAGGCTTAAATTATGGCCAAGACGGATATCCTCAACATGCCTACAATTTTCAAGGTTCGTTACTTAGTAGTAACTAGGGGTGCCTATATCGAGTACTTTTTGAGAGAAGAAAGAAACGAAAATCCGAAATATCAAATTACAACTCATTTGATTAGAAATGTGAAGGCAACAGCTTAGAAATACTAAAAATGGGACGAAAAGAACGGATGGAAATTTGGTAAGAAATCAACAAAACGCACCACAACGAGAACTAATGAATTCAATTTTCAGTACAAAACATGCTAGGCTATCAAAAAAATCAGAAAATGTGAAAATTCCATTAAATGGAGATTAAACCCATATTGAATATTTGCACATGAACCCCCTACCCACTGAGAAATGTAAAATTACAGTAGATTTGGTGGAACTTGGGACAGAAACATTCAAAATATCGAAAATCAGAGAATCATATATACCAAAAGTGGACCATAATTGAAAGTTTTTTAAAATGTCAAATTACATCTGATTTGGATGAAAATACCGAAATTTAGGACAATGTGGACATATAAAACCCATTTATAATATCAAATATCTGTAGAGTATTCTAAATATCGATGTCAAGCTTTATTCACTTAAATTATAATTGTAGTCTCTATTCAGTTATATGGGAGTGTGGTCTCTAGAAAATCAATATGTAGTTGTTAGAGGCCTACATTTGATACTTGTGGCGAGGATCTTCTAAATCTATTAGTATATCAAAATATTAAATTATAGTCAATTTTTTTGGAAATGAAAAAGTATCTAAATCGGCCAGTATTATAACAATGCCTGAATTATTTTTAGAGAGGTTTGCAGGACGAATGCCAAATTACAGGTAATTCCATTGAAAATCGGGATCAAATCCTGTAAAATACAGAATATCAGTATCGGACCTATACGGAAGATTAAACTTTCCTGTTTATGTGAAAAAATAATTTTGTGTCCATTTCAGGGTAAGCCAAACTCACTTCCCGTTATTTTAATCGATTTTTCGTTAGGCAGAATTGCCCAAACATACTTGTCTACTTAACATTTTAATTTTTTTTAAATACTCTGACAAAAATTGTTTCTATAGCCATAGCCTCATCGAAATAAACGTTATAGACCCTAAGTCTCTTTGAACCAAATCGGTTTCAGGACATTTGGAGTCAATCAAGCAATGTCCGCCCGTCCGTCTGCCTATATCTAATATTATTATCACATTTAGATCGAGTTCGGAGATGGGCAATATCGGTTCCCTTCTTCTGGTACCTCCACAACAAAAGGTCGAAATTTCCATAGAAAAAAATATTTTACTGCACAGAGTGAGAAAGAATAATCCGATTTTGCTCCAACTTTGCAAATCCTAATATTTGCATCAATGCTAGGTCAGGTGCGAAAATGGTCAACATTTTGAATTATAACTCTTATAAATTGTGATGTAAGAGTCCAATTGGCTTCAAATTACACACATTACAATACATTTGTTAGGCCAAGGTCTAATATAAAGGTGGAGTAGTAGGAGCGAGTGGACCTAACTCTTCTAGTATCTTCCCCACAAAGAATCAAAATTTTGAATATCCATGCAACTCATAAAACGCGAAATTAACATCCGATCCATCATACTTGGCACAAGATCTGTTATATAGATGGTTCAAAGTTTCAAAGGTTCAAAGTATATAAATAACCATTATAAAATCCGAAATGAGCATCATTTCTTCATACTAACACAAGATCTGCTGTGAATATGGGACATATCGGTCTACTCTTTCTAATCCCTCCTCCACAAAGGGTCAAAATTATGAATATCCATAAAGCTCATAATACACGAATTTAAGATTCGATTCTATTCAGATGTACCAATCTCAATATTTCCATCATCACAGGATCTGTTATATAGATGGTAGAGTTTGGACCATTTTGGTACCTCCCCAACATAGGGTTTAAGAAACACAAAATGTCTAAAGAAAGCGAAATATGCATCCAACTCTCTTCAAATTTCACACACACAAACATTTTGGCTAACACGAGATCTGTTGTAGAGATAATATATATCTACGAACCCTTCTGGTACCTCACCAAGAAAAGGTTGAAATTTTCAATACTTTTATCTGTCATAACTTGCGAAACAAGTCAGCGATTCTTTATTGCTATATCTAAATATTTCTCTCAGCCGGGAACCTGAGATGTATATGGAATTTAGGATTTCGCATAAAATTCGATATAAACCTGAGAGGAATTCATGAAAACGCATAAAAATGGATATAAATGTTAGATTTAATTGTAATTTTGCCTATATGAATATTTTTATCTGTTTTAGATAAAATATGAAAATAGAATACTTCGGTCGACTTTATCTGGTACCTCACGCACATTTTGATATTTTTTAGAAATTATCACATATGTCATATAAAGTGAAGCAAGTAATCAATATAGTCCAAACCTGGTACGTCGCAATATTTATATCAGGTTTTTTTTGTCCGATACGAAATGGACAATATTGGCCCATTACTTCGGAACCTGCTCCAAAGAGGGTCCATAACAGAGTTCAAAATATATTTAAATAATCGAACAGTGTCTGAGGGTATACATATGTCAGAAACCCCGTCTGATACCTTTTTAACTTGTTTCAACGTCATATTAAAATTTATAAATCTACATCTTTCAAATACTTCCCTTTCAAAGCCCACATGAAATTGTTGGAAATAATAATTTCATTCGAATTTTATTCCTACACAATGCATTTATTACTTTAATTACACCGCCAGCAAAGTGACTTAATTTCCATATGAAAAAAAAACCTCCCACATTAGTTTTTCAGATTTTATGGTAATTTCTATTTAATTTTTATACAAAAACAATCACTTGGAGGATCATAATTGCGTTAATGAAATTCTTCATTATGAAATAACCAAAACAACACAATGTGCATTAGTCATTCAATCGTTCATTCATTCATTCGCTCATTCCTTTATGACATAAACAAACAGAAAATTGACCCCCAAATGCGGAAACAAATGACGAAACAACGCAATTGTACAATAATTTTGTTCTCTCCTTCATAACTCATGCACAACATATAGTCACACACACACTCGCACACATACACCCAACTACAACAACATTCACATGCAATGTGATATTGAATTGCCATTGTTGCTGAAAATGTTGCCCATATCAGCTTGACATTAAACCCACATCCATCGCTAAGAAGAGTGGCAGCTCCATCAGCAGGCAAAAACAACATCATCAACAGCAGCAGCAGCAGCGTCAGCGGCGATATCAGACCGGCAGCAATGATGCAACGTCATTATAACAATTAACGCATTGTTAACAATTAAACGCAATTATGACAGAAAGAACAACATTTGTAGGTTTTTTCTCCTCGCCCCTCTCTCTCTCACTCTCTCTCTTTCACGCTGGTACATGAAACACTCAAGAACTTGTTGTTGGCACAGTGGTTTTCAAGTGCTATTGTTCAGGGGCGTAGTTATGGATTTATTTTTCAAAAGATTGTGGTAAGTGGTCTCTTTTGGTCGTTAAGGAGGTCTTCCAACAGTAAATGAGGCGAAACTAGCATTTAAGAGGCATCAATTTGAACTTCATTCAACCTCGATCTGACTACCTCTCTGATTCTATTAATTAATGTTGGTGTTATTGAGAATATTATTCAATACTATCTGCCAGTTCATTCAATACACTCTTAACCCAATACAAATAAACAAATAAATTCAACTTTTCATTTTCATTAGATGCGTTCGATTATTTTATTTCTATCGAAACTCATATTAGATTTCCCTGAAAACAGCTCAGCAGTTTATTTGTTTATCTTGAGCATTTATTTTGCAATCAGAAAATTTAAATGGGTGGAAAACAAGCTGGTAACTGAATACGAATGATGTATTTAAGGTAGCACTCAGTCAGGCAGCCAACCAACCAGCTACCTTTGGTCGCCATCAGCTTACACGCCCGACTGTCCATCCGCCCACCCGCCCGGCTGTCTGCCTATTTCATTCATTGTTAGCAACTTCCGTAAACAACATTGTTGCAAATTGAGCAACCGACAAGGCGGTGGTGGTGGTGGCGTTGGCGACAAATGCAATGCAATCTGGGTAGCAGCATCTTTGTTTTCGGTTATGATCAACCGAAACAGTGGCAAAACAAACAACAGCAAAGTGTCACCAGCAAGTTTTGCCAGCTAGGTTGTCTTTTTTTTTTTTTTTTTTTTTTGGGCGACTGTCCTGCTGGCTGACTGCCTTACACTGGCCATGGTGGTGGCTGGCGGTATCGTTAACATTATCGCGATTAGAGTAAAACATTTTTATTTTCAATTCACATCGCACGCAATTAATTTTATTTTAGTTTTTGTTGCTGGGTTTTTCTAGCTGCATTCACCACTAGCTGTCGCATATGCGTTTTTTGTTGTTGCTTTTGTGTTTTTACCTTTTAATTTACTTCCCCAGCTAAGCGATCACTTGTTGTTTTTCCTAGATACCAACTTTGAGATAGGGTTGAGAACCATGAAAAACACCGGCAGCAAAGCAACAGCTTTTTGTCATTGCGGCATTGGCGACGACGATGGCGATGACGACGACAATGGCAAACAATGAAAACAAAAAAAATGACGATGCCATTAACATGAAAACATGTTTACGCCAAGCGCACAATGCCGCTTCACATTAGGGGCCTGTCGCTCTAAACCCAGAATATGTTTTTTATTGAAAATATTGTTATTTTAGAGAATGGAAAATGGAATGGATTATATATTATTTCCAGATGTTATTATATTGTTAAACAGATCTGGCTGTAAACAAAATTTAGAAGCGTAAGTTGCAGTTTTTATCCATATTTATGCACAACGGGGTAATTTTCATATCCTTAGCTGATAAGGAGAGATGTCATATTAGAGGGCCAAAATGTGCCTCATCGAAATAACGATTGTATACTGTTTTCGGGCATTTGAAGTCGATGTAGCCGTGTCATTCTCTATCGACGGGAGTGGCCGATTTGGTCCAAACTTGGTACAAAGTAATATTCTTGCTAAACTTAAACCTAGTTCCTAGACGGGCAATATCAGTCCACTCCAAATCTAAATTTGGTACATGTTTATATTGAGATAAAATTTAGATCAGGTGAAAAAATTAGTAAAATTGGTTCTCCCACAAAGGGTCACATTTTTTTTTAATTTTCTTTTAATTTTTAATTTTTTTAATTTTTATTTTAAGAAAGATTTTCGAAAAACCTAGTACCCAAATTTGGTCTGTAGTAATGTTTATATCAGAATTAGGCCAGGAGAACACGGAAACTGTTGGCCTGCGGCATTTTAGTGAAGACCCAAGCAACAACAACAACATTCTTTAAGAAACCTTCTTTAAGAAAATATTATTTTTTGTTTTGTTATTGTGAAGATTAAATCAGACGATTGCTCTGGAGTATTCCCACATTGGCTTAACTATATAATACTCTCTACTAAGGCGAGCAATGTTTTTCAAAACGAAACTGGCGGCTTTGCAATATTTACTGATAGCTACTAATATCATGACTTAATCCCAACGAAGGGAGTGGTACCTGGGCTTTTTTTAGCTTTTTGATATGACGACTTTGGTGAAAAGCAAGCTCTATAAGCGTCGAGCATTCTCAAGGGAATTTCATTTCCCAAAAATCGTCATAAAATCAAAATCATAAAATTAACTAAACTTGCTACCCCTCGCAGTACCTCACCCACAAAACGTCAAAAATTTGTATAGTCGCAACGCTATAAAACGTAAACGAAGATTTGATTGCCTTCAAATTATATATTCTCAGGGTATAGTATGAAGATGGTGGAGATCGGAAAACTTACAGACAGATAGATAGATCGGCAAATCCTACTACTTTAACCAACAGAAGATCTGGTGTGAAGATGGGATAGATCGGTCACAGTGGTCAACATTTTGAGTACACATAACCCTCATATCCAATTCCGAATTCTAATTTTAGACATCCCAATATTCTTAATGTATGGGATTTATAGGTCCAACTTTAATACTTCCCACATGGGGCCAAATTTTTGAATACCTCAAAATTTCTATCAACCATAGATCCATGTAAATATGAGATCCACTCTTTTTCGCCTGACATAGGCTAAGGGTATCCATCTGTCGGCAAAACCGATACTTTGAACCTTTTTTATACCCTCCACCTATGAATTTCGATTTCGTTCTATATTTTGCATACCTGTATCAACCAAAGGGCCTGCTATTCTATGGAGCTTATTTTAACTTTGTCATTCCGTTTGTAACTCCTCGAAATACTCATGTTAGACCCTACAAAGTATATATGTTCTGGATCAGCGTAAAATTCTAATTCAGTTTATTGATGTCCGCCTATCTGTCTGGAAATAATTACCTATGCCGGTCTTCGTATAGCACCCCAGGCCTGGCTGCACTTAGGCGCTTTTTCACCTCTTCAAGGAAAGTTACCTTTGTCTATATAGGTTCACGATTGCGTATAGCTCCCGTATGTTTTTTGATAATTTTAGCCACCACTTAAAAAAGTGTGTAAACTTTAGTTTTTGAAATTCGCAATATATTTCAACCCTTGTAGCAGATAATTGTTTACATAGGTGCTAGTTTTTTTTTTAAAGCCGACATATAGCGGTTCGTTTCCATATTTGGTATTCTGATAATCTTATGGCTATATTTATCAATGGATTTGTTTAAAATCTGAAGCGTGTAGCTTCTGGACTTTAGTATTTTCATTATTTCAGAAACAATATCCAATCGAAGTAGCAATTACATGTCATGTAAGGTTTTTACTATTTGATATACCTACCCACAATATAACCAAGGGCTGCGGTATTTTGATATATTTTTTTAAATCTCAATTTTCTGATAATTATTTTCCCACTTTTTTTGTTGAAGCGTGATAAACATCTTTGAAGGTAAATTGGGAAGAGATTGATAAAATTCAAAAAGCTTATATAGAAAATTGCCAGAAATTATTTAAATCTCTTGATACTTAATACGATTTCAAATATCTCGAAGGATTTAAAAATATTTATAAATTCATATTACGCTAAACGCGAAATTATAATTTTTAATTGAAAAAATCTCCGCATATTGTTGTCAGACATTCTTCTATCATTTTGAATTTTTTTCTCTACGAGATCATATTTGAGGATTTTTATATATTCTGCCCTGATGTCTAAATGCATTTCTCATTGGCAGAAGTTTCATATTTCGCTGATACGAAATACCATATTACTTATACAAGGACTGAAAGAAAAATATACGACCCACATTATTAAAATTGGATCCATTCAAAATAGGCACCCATATATTTTGTTAAATGTTTGCAATCAAATAAAAACAATTTAAAATTAATAATAAATCAAATGCCGTCAAAATCGCATTCACAAAAGTTACAAAATATACTTGTCACCTTTCACAAATGTGGGACAAATTTCCTCTGATACGCAACGAGCGCGTAAACGTTTCAATGCAAACCCCCTGAGGAACGCTTTAAAAATATGACAATTTAATAGGCAGTGAACATGTATCGATGCACGTACATTTAAAGCCAACCAGAAAGGCAGGCAGGCAGTCAGTCAGTTAACCAACCCGTACAAAGATGTTAATGACTGTGAAAACACCAAAGGAATGGTCAACTGGTCGGTTCCATGTGTAGTCCCATGGCCTGAGGGCATCGAACATCGGCGTGAGACCTGCTGCCTTCTTGGCAGTTTTGATTAACTAACTCTGGCTGGCGATAAAAAAGTAATTACCATCGCTAAATATTGGATGACTCGCTCTCTCTCTCTCTCTCTCTCTCGCTCGCTTGGCTCTGGCCCCAAATGCTGAATATGCCAGAGACACGCATACTTGACGCACATCACAAGCAGGCAGCATTTAAGCCTTTTTTTATCAGCCAACTCTACGGCCAGCGGACAGGCGATGGAGTGTAAAGTGTGTGGATTTATGCAAATAAAGTTGCACTTTGCACAACGGCAACAGCAGAAAAAATCAATAAAACCCCCCATACGAAAAAAAGAAAATCAAAATAACAAGTGGAACAAGGAGAGAACCACGCACAAAAAAAAAAGAAGTCAGTCACTATGGCACACACCCCAATCGATGGAATTGAATGAAGTCCGAACGCCGAAACGTAAACTTTAATGAAACGGACCGTTGTTTGTGCCACTTTTGGTTTTGTGTCTCTTGGTGTTGTTGTTTTTTGTAATTCTTTTGGCCAAGATAGAATGGTCAAAACCAGGCGAACAAGTGCGTAAAAGCGGTTGATTTAGTGGCCAAAAACAACAAAGACACACACACAAACAAAAGGAGGCTGACTGGCACTGTTCACCACCGAATCGGTGGTGTTGAGTAGGCCCAGAAAAAAATTGAAACAGGTTTTAAATCGTTTGTTTTCATTTTAGCTGCTCATTGAATTGGATTTAATTTTGTTTTCGCTTTGAACGGCAGCAGCAGCAGCGGATAAAAGCAGGCTGCCAGGCAGGCAGTCAGTCAGCCGGCCGGTATTTTTTCCATAGAATATGGAGCAAGGTGTAAATGTGTGTATGTATGTGTGGTGTGCCAAAGGCTATAAATTTAAATGCATGGCAAAAACAACAACGATAGCCATCCAAAAATAATTACATTCGTGTTGTTCCGTTTTTTTTTTTCTTCGCAGTGCCAACATAAAATATGAATATTAAACGCATTTTAATAAAATGCATTTAATCACGACATTAGCGATTAACTTACACGCAGGCGCATAACGCCATGGTTTTTCTTGTAAAGAAACTCCGAACGGGCACACATACTCACTCACACACGACACTGCAGTTTGTCAACATTCTATTTTAATTATTAAATTGTAATTACCGGCTATTGGACAAAAAAGAACTACTGCCCACACTGTTTTGGGGAGGATTGAATGTTGGGAGTGTTTGAAATGGAAATACCCTATATCTGAGGGGCAAATTGAAATTCTTGAATTCTAAAAATGGCAATTGGGGGGGCTACAAAAATCAAGTGATGCGTTCAAAATGTGGTTTATTGTAATAACGGTAGGTCTCTTTGGAGGAATTTGTTTCAGTACAATATTAGTCAACAGGGCGCTATCAATATGGTTGTGATCACTATAACTCTCGAAAGAGAGTACCTGATTCAGTCCAAATTTGGCATATAGTAATATGTCTATCAAATTTAGATCGTGTTCAGAGATGGCGAAAATAGGTCCTTTCCTTCTTGTACCTCCTCATGTTAAAATTAATGAAAAAATAGTTTATATTATGAAACATAATAATATCTGAATAAGCCTTAGTTTAGATAAGAACATTGACGAAATACATTCACCCCTCAAACAAAGGGTCAACATTTTTGAATTATTATATCTCCCATAACATGCGAAAAAAAAAGTCTGCCATCTTTTTTAAACTCTGTGTATATCAGTATTTTTATCAATCATAGTATAATATGATTATGGGTCCACTCCTTCTGGTACTCCCCAAAATCATAAACATTTTCAATAAAATATACATCGTATGTGTGTATTCGAGCAGTACCCCATGTCATTCGACCATCGTTGTGCTTGTATCAGCAGAAAGTCAGCTGCGAAAATTAAAAAAATTTGGACCACTCCTTCCAATAATTCTCCCACAAGGGATAAAATATTTTTATACCCTCTGTCATATCGCTGTGCAGGGTATATTTCATTTAATACGGACAATACGTGCCTCATCGAAATAACGAATTAAGATCCTAGATCACTTTGGAACAAATCTGTTTTAGGAAATTTGGAGTCGACCTAGTGGTGTCCGTCCGTCTATCTATCTAGCTGGTGCGCAGCTAACTCTCAAAGGGAGTATTCGCCTTTGTCCAAACTTGGTATATGGTAATATTATTGTTAAACTTAGATCGAGTTCGGAGATGGACAATATCGGTCCACTTCCTCCCTTAGAAACGGTCTAAATTTTCACACAAAATAATTTACCTAACGAAACAAGAAAATATCATCTACTCTTATTTAAAATTTTGATACGACTATTGTATCAGTGCTAGGTCAGGTGTCGATGGTAGATATCAGCCAACTTCTTCAGGTACTTCCCTCACAAAGAAGTCAACATTTTGAATAACAAAATCTCCTTTAAATGCGAAATGAGCATCCCATTCTCCTTAAATTTCACACATTCCAATATTTTTACAAATGAAAGATGTAGTGTGAAAATGGGATGTATCAATCCATTCTGGCATTTCTTCTAAAATACGAAATAGGTATTTGATTTTTTCTAAATTTTCACATTCCAATATTTTTACGAACACAAGATTTGGTGTGAAAATGGTAGATATCGGCCCATTCCTTCTTTTACCGCCCACCAATGGCCTCAAATTTCAATTCTGGCTCTATCGGCTAACTTCTTGTGCCGCTCCCACAAAAGTTCAACATTTTGATTATCATTTGTTCGCATAAAATTGGAAATAAATGTTCGATTTTCTTCAAATTTTTCATATCTCAAGAATTTTATCGGTATTGAATGAAGTGACACATTTCGGTCCAATATATTTGCTACCTCACACATATTTCGCCTTTTTTGCTAAAATGATGACATATCTCATAAAATTTGAAGATAGTAATCGATATAGCCCAAATCTGGTACGTTGTTATATTAATATCAGACTTATGTCCGTGTACTTCGCACTCCTTCTGGAAACTCTCTCCAGTTTTCTGCAAAATTCAAACTTTGCCATATTTCAAGTGTAAAGATGAGATAGGTTCAACCTTTATAGTATATTCCATAGAAAGGGTGTACATAAATATCTGTTCAAGTGCCGCAGGAATACCGACTCAAACATTCGAATGTTTTGCTAGAACGATACAATTAAGCACATTTTCTGCATATCGCCTTGACCTTCGAAAAGATATCGGCTACTGAGCAATTTAGAGTTACAAGCTGCTAGCTAAACATCATATCCCTCTGGGTAATTTTATTTTATTTTTTTTTTTTTTTTTTTTTTTTTTTTTTTATATAAATAATGTCTGGGGTAAAGATGGGATACGTCCGTCCTCTTTGGTAAAATTTAAAAGGTTACAATATTAAGTTTCATGGACTATTGATGATTTTTTTTTTAAATTTTTGCCAAAGATAATTCATAGGTACACTTTGCAACATGGCAACCATACCCAACCGAAATCACCCATTCATAGTACCCAATTCTATTGAAGAATTCCAAAAGTCTTCTTAAACTTCCTTTTTCTCTCTTGCCTTGAGCCTCGGTTAGGGTTACATATAAAATATCCTTAAAAAATGTCCTAACAACATAATACATACATATAAAAAATAAAAACAGTTTACTTTAAATTTATTATTATTTTATTTTTTTTTTCAATTTAATTTAAAAACAAACCATACTGTGTTCGGTGCACGTAGGGTACAAAATAATATAATGCATTTCAATGCATTTTCTATAATCGGCCGTCAGTATGGCAGTAATGTTTTGCTTTATATCGTCGTTGTTACTGTCGTTTTTTTTTTTTTCTCTTGGCCAATTTCCACCTGAGTTAACCTTATGACTCGGTGCAGTAGATTCAGTAGAGGAATAGAGGGGAAGCTCGGTTTATAAGAGGTAATGCAAATGCATTTGTTATGGAGTGAAAATTGCCATTGCACGGCATTTTGACAGCAAAACGCCGGGCAAGGTTAAAGTCTTTTACAAGGGCCTTTCACACTCACAGCTTAGTTATCGGTTAACTATGTAGGCGTGTGTGTTATGTGAATGCATTGGCTAGAGAGTATACACTTTTGCGTTAATGCGACCAAATAACTTAAGTGCAATAATTTCAAAAAAGAGAAACTTTGAGCATAAGATATATTTTAAGGGAGAACTAAACATGGATTTTTTGGTGTTTCAATATTTTTTCAATTTTTTTAAAGCATCATTATTTATTATCAAATTATTTGGATAAAAAAATATTCATATCTTAATTTGTTGATATTCTAAAAAAACTTTGAGAGATTGCTATGAACTGTAAAGTTGGTAAATGGATATGTCTGCTGTATTTATTAAAAAAAATATTTTTTATTAATATTAGCTTAAGGGGAAATTTACTTATCCGCAAAGCAACATTAAATTCTCTTTTCAACAAATAGCTGATATGTTGCAAAATTATTTATAACTTATTATAATGGCAATTAAATTTGGGACCTGGCAAAATGTCCATTAAAGATTTGGGTTGGTAAGATGTTTATTTATAGACTTTGTCGAGATTTACACATTTCCATTGGTCTTAAAATTGTCATGGACATAAGCCCACAATTAAATCGAGTATATTGACTCGTTCGTGGCGCCCAACGTATATTTGGGGTCTTATGATTACAGGACATTATGTCTTTTTTCCCTTTCTAGTATGAATCAGTTTAAACTTAAAAACAAATGTGGACATAAGTAATTTTGTTGGGCTAACCGCCATGCGGTCAAATGTGACACATCGCATGACATCGCATTGTATCCACCCCATATCCGTCCGCCCGTCCATCCATCCATCCATCGAAGCAACCAACCGACCAACCGTCATTCATCCATCATTAATTCACTCTTACCAAAGTGCATTTCATTTCACGGCACACGTCACGTGATTCCGTTACAACAATGCCGGCGTATCGGGTAAAAGCTCGCAAAAAACAACAACACCAGTAGAAAAATAAATGTAAAGGCATGAAATATGCATGATTTACGTTACGTTGGCTCGTTTGCGTACTAACGAGGGACAACAAACCGCATGCCACACTCACACACACAGACACACGCTCTCACTAGATGCGGGAGGTTGGGTATGACGGGGGCACGAAGCGATACATGTATGAATGCGGAAATACAAAAAGGCGATTGGAAGTGAACTGAAAATATATTTATGTGTTGGGTAAGTATGCACACACACACACACTCACACATGTGTTTAAATGTATGTGTATTAGTTGGGTGATTTTATTACAAGAAACTACAGCAAATATATGTACCCCATATCCAACCAGGCAGAGCTAAATCTCACTCTAATGTGGGTGTTTGGTATGGAGAAAATTGGCGGAAATTAATTGTCGGATAATTAATAAAAAGACAAATTAACCTGTTCCTAGTGAATAGATCAGGGAAATAAATAGAAAAACGGGTGAAGCAAATCATGGATACGTTAAGGAAAGTAAAACAAAAGGATTCTTGGTTTTCCATTGGTAATAGATCTCAAGGATTCTATAGAAGATCTCCTATTCTTCTGGAGACAATGGGAAACATTTCAGTCTTCTGAAGAGACAATGAACATCCATTTGTCCTTCCATTGAAAACTGAAACTGAAGACCTCAACATCTTCTGAAGAGACTTTGAAGAGATCTGTGGGATAATTTTGCATTTTATGAAACTTATGAAATTACAAATGTTGATCCTTTATGAAATATGTCCTGGAGAAATGAACCGGCAAATAACATCTTCGTGAGAGATCTAATGCGGTCTAATTGGGTTATGCAACATTTCAAGGAAACTGATTTCACATTTTACGAGCAATATTATCCAAAATATTGACCTTATTGGGGACAGGTATGGGGAGCAGTTTGCCAATACTTTTCTTAATAATTATGTAAATACTACCATGGACTAAGTTTATATGAGATATACGAATGATTTGAGAAAAAAATGAAATGAATGGACTACATATATTTAATATTCACATTTACTGCAATATATGCCAAAACATTTCCAAGTTTGAAGAAGATCTGACTCTGATCTCACATATAACGAGACCTTATTATTCATAATTAAACCTTTTAGTGGGGAGATACGGAAAGAAATACAACAATACGTTAATTTTTGATCCTGACCTAAATATGACCGCAATATGAGATTTCTCTACAATGTTTTATAACTTTTGTGGGGAGGAACCCAATAGAGTGGACCGATACATTCCATTTCCACATATGGGACAAAATATTTGATTTCATCGATTTTTCTTAATTAGTCATCAATTAAAAAAAGGGTGGACCGATAGTCCATTCTAAACTCGTATATTCCATTTGAGAATTATCGTACACACCAACCGGCCAGACAACAAATATCTTGAAACGATTTTCCTATAAAGAAACCTGGGGTTAAAACAGTTGTTTTTTTCGATGAGGCACATTGCGACGATATCAAACGATCTGTAGCCATTAGGCCGGAGCTTATCCAGACTTTCTAAATGCATTTAGATTTAGATTACAGGCAACAGAAAACCTCCTGGTCTGTTGCAGAAGACCTCTAGATCCTTCAGAAACGGCAGAAGGCCTACAAACAACAGAGAACCTCCAGATCTTCTAAAATCAATAGAAAACCTCCACAGCCAGTATAGACAGCAAAATATCGCAAGGTGTTCTTAAAACAACAGAAAAAGTACCTCCCACTGTAGCCTGTAAAAATTATATAGGCAATAGAAAACCTTCAAGCAATACATCGGAGTTTCCTAGACCCCTCTGTAGGCAGTAGCAGACTTCGAAGTCTATAAAGAATGCCCTTAGAAAATGTAGCTAAAATTGTCAAAATTCCGAATATCGAGAGGTACAATTATATGAGCCTATACGAAAAAGGGGATCTATGTAAACTTTAAATACCGAATTTTAAGCTATTCTGCTAGAAACTGAGGCTAAAATCATCAAAATACTTAATATTACAATTGTATGGTGGTCTTAAATACAGAATTTTAAACTATACCCTTAGAAAATGTATCTAAAATTGTCAAAATTCCGAATATCGGGAAGTACAGTCATATGGGGGCTATACGAAAAAGTGGACCAATATATGCAAAATTCTGCCACGGGAGGTAATACTTATTATGAACTATAAATACCCAATTTTGAACTATACCGTTAAAAAGTGTGCCTTAAATTGTCAATATATCGAAAATTGAGAGATACAATTAAATTGAGGATATACGAAAACGTTGATCGATATAGCTCATCTTCCAATTTGACCGGACTGCAGACAAAAGATAACTCTGTGCACAAATATAGATTCCTATCACATGCCGTTTGGACTCTAGCGTACTTACAATAGACGGACGGGTATGGTTAAATCGACTTAGAATTCTACTCTGATCTAGAATATAAATACTTTGTTGGATTCAAGATGATAATTTCGATGAGTTACAAATGAAATGACCCTCAATACATGTATGTGTAGGGTATACAACTTATTACCAAACAAAATATTGAGACACCAGTAACTATTTATAAAGCACCATACGAACTCCTTACTTTAAAATGGGCATGGGATTATCGAACCTACCAATCTGCCACAGAAACCTAATACATAAGTTCAAGAGACAGTAGTTCAATTTTTAGAACATTCGAGTAAGTATTTTTTTTTTTTTCCTAATGAAGGGTTGAAATAGCGATCTTCTGACTGGTACTTAGACACACCATACACTCAGCTACTGTTTCGAATATGCATTTTTTAACGACATATATGTGAGTCGTCGCACATTCCGAATTTTGTTTTTTTTCTACTGGCGCGGATATTTGAGGCATCGTCTTCAGATTTTATAGTTGGCAGCGGTCCATCATTACTACTTTGTGAGAAAAAATAAATATATTTTATCTTGGAAATTAAAAACGGAATAATTTATTATTTTGCTTACTGGTAATGCGGGGGGTATGTAGCTGCCTTTATTTTTGAGATACTGGTAATGAAGAGGGCGGTTATCATTACTAGCAATGCTGAAAGGGACATACATGTCTGTGAAATTATTTCTGAGCATAGATTCGGTACCCAGTAATTTCTATTCCAAATATAAGACCCCTTCAAATTGAATACCTCTAGGTCATCTCTCTAAAAAAATGAAGAACATAACGCCATTCTCTTTGGGTTTCTCAACCCCTTCTTATACATTTATTTTTCGTTTCAATTGTGATGGCATTTGGCGCAACCGATTAAATTAATTAAACAACATTGTAAACTTCGTTTTGCAACGCATGACTGCCTCCGATAACATTGATTCAATTATTTAGAATTTTTGTTGCTATTTTTTTTTTTTTTTTTTATTTTTGCATAAACTTAAAACTGGTAGCAACAAATAACAAACAAACAAACCTGCTACTGATTAGCCGGTCGGCAATTGAAAATTGAAAATTTGCAACAAGCAAATCGCTTTATTCAATGGCCTTCAGTTAATATCAAGTAGAGCTTAAATGCATTTTTTATTTCTTTTTTTCACAAAGTTCTTGATTTCAAAACGCTAGCATGTCATGAACAAGCTAATATTACTCCAAAATTGTGTCGTCAATCTGCTGATCGCCAAGAGTTACCTTGAAGCGGATGGAAGTACTAGTGGAACGGAATTCAATTTATATCCAGAAAATATATTCCAAAATCATTTATGGCCACAAAGATAGACTGGGTGCAGCCGCAGCAAACCAAGCGAAACTTCATAAGAGCGACATTCGTGCCATTAACAAATTAATTAAACAAATTTGTGGCGATAACTTAAATGAACTCAACATCTATAAGAGACAATCAGCCAGCCAGTCAGCCAAGTAGCCAAAAAAAAAAAAAAAACAGTCCGCCAGTTAGGGAGCCAACAATGAATGCAAACAACAACACCAACAACAGAAATTACGTAAATTAAAATAGTTGCTGTCGCTGTCGCTGCTGATGTTGTTGTTGTTGTTTTTTCTCAGTTTTTCTTGTTCAACAATCTCAACAATATCCAGCGGCAACAGCGCAAGTGCGCATGTGTAAGACTAACTGTGTGTTGTTCAGAAATATCTAACTGAAAACTTTTAATTTTTCACTATTTAACCCAGGGGCGAAACAAACGTCGGCCAGCGTAGCGTCTAAACGGAGAAAAACACAGTTAATAGATTTGGCTCAAACAAGCATATATCGCGCGCATAGATAAGGAAAATCAATTGACTTTTATAGCGTTGAAAATGAACGCATACTTTAGTTTCGATACACTTCACTGCATGTGTGCGGGGGGTGGGGAAGGTTGGTATGTTGTCGGGTAATAGGGTGGAAGTGGAAATATAATCTCGCACATACTAATAATGCAACTCCAAGCTGAATTTTCAATACAAAAAATTATGTCAGAATTAGGTTGAGTCTTGCCAAACTATTTGACAGAAATAAATGTTACAATTTATATATGAGAATTCAATATTTTTTTAAGATGTGCACTCACTCACAATTCTACAAATCAAAATCAGTAAAGAAAGGTCAAAAGTCGGAAGGCACCGACTTTACGATACCCTACACCACAATGCATATTAAAAAGAGCTACCCGCAACATCAAAGTCAAATGCCATAATTTTTGCATTTTTTTAAATTTTATTGAATGAAAGCAAAAAATGTCGGAAATAACATCAAATTTTAGAATAAGTTTAGATTTGTTCGAATTGGTCACCTTTGGCACGAATTATGGCCTTCAAACGGCCAATGAAACCGTCACATGCTGACCGAATTTTGCTCTGCGGTATTTTGGCCCATTCCCGGCGAAGCGCTTGCTTGCGGTGATCGACACTTTGTTATTTTTTAGTACCAACCTCCAGATGCAATAGTCCAACGGATTGGTATCCGGAGATGTTGGTGGCCATGGTGCGCTGGAAATGAAGCGAGCAACCTCATTTTGTAGCCTTTCTGGGGTGGCGCGTGCTGAATGCGATGGTGCTGAGTCCTGTTGCAATGTCCGAGGTCTGCGGAAAAAATGGTTGCGTGCCCAAGGCTTAATACAGCCACTAGAATATTTTCGCGATAATATTCGGCATTTATTCTGATGCCACCATCGATTAATACGAGCGGAGAGCGATCATCGGCTGTTATGGCGGTCCACACCATTACCATGGCCGGCGCTTAAGTTCTGGTGGCCAACCGAAAGTGCACATTTTCAGCAACAAATTCGGCAGTTCACCACTTTCGGCCAAGCGAAGTAACTCTTTAGCTTTTGTGAGTCTATTTTCCTTTCTGTTCCGATGTAAGTTCTTGCACTTTTTGGAATTTCAATGGCTTTACCCCTAACTCATTTTTCAATATTTGCCGAATGGAATATTGCGTTATGCGGGTTTCGATCAAGTCACTTCTTTACTTTTCGAACCATTTCTACTGATGTTGCTGTTTTCTTCCGTCCACTTCCTTGACGTCGGGCTACGCTACCAGTATTACGGTAACGAGCGATGGTACGAGACACGAATAAATTTTTTTCTGAAAAATTCTCGCCAAAATGCTTTTGTACGCTTATAAACAATATAATGAGCTGTCACTGGAATAATTTTAACAGTTGTCGGGCGAGTGGCTTAAAAAAGACAGCAGTCTGAAGTTGGTTGCAGTTTTTTTCCTCTCACCCTGTAAACGTTTATATAGGGAACTTATGTTAAATAGAATCGAATCAACTCGAATCTGAATCGACTCTATTTCTCGAATTTAGGTATCCTTAGATCGAAACATATTTCGGATCTATAGTTATATCTGAACCGATTTCTGAAACAATCTCTATAAAATTTAGCAGAGGTATATGTGTGCTGTCTTTGATAGCTGCCACCAAATATCATTGCTTTGGAGGACATTTTACGGGTATGAGGGACTTATAGCTAATTTTAAACAAATGTTCATCAAATTTGGCACACTTTGTTCCAGGCTCAATACGGTTGTAAATGCCGAATTTCAATTTGAGTTTATTTTAACCATTTAGTGCAATCTTAAAATCGGAGCTATATCTAAATCTGAACAGATATCGATAAAATTGTTTATCAAAATTATTGTTCCATTTTTTCATATCAGATCTTGTTTTGATAGTAATATTGAGATTTGCGAGATTAAATGATTATCGGACTTCTATCCCACATTTTATAGAAATTATAATTATTCAAAATGACGTAGCATTGCTGCAAATATCAGAAATTGCAACAATTGAACAAGACAAACATTTTAACCTTTTTTGGGGGAACTATTGGAAATATTGCCCATTTTCGATATCGGTCTAAGTTTGGTAAAAATATTACGATGTACCAAGTTTAGTCCAAACTCGCATACAGACAGACTGATAGAAAAACATGGCCACATCTACTCCAAATATCCCAAAAAGATTGCGTCACATGACACCTAGGGTCATAATTTCGATTACAAACATTTTGACCGTAGCAAAGTATATATATCCTCTATAGTCATAGAGCTGAGAGTATAATGGATATAATGGATACCGTGCCATAATACCCATTACAATTATTATCCCGGAAATGGAATGGAGATTGTGTCCAAGAAAAAATCGACCATAATACCCCATCACAATGGGTATGTCCAAAACGAATTTGTCAAACTTAGATCAGTAGTGGGATTCTCTAAGTCATTATTTGAGTTACCGAAAAAATCGGTAACCTTAAAAACAAAATTTTTGATATAAAAAAGAAGTTAAAGTTCACAACATTGGTATCTATCGGTAGGTCTTAACGACTACTTTGATTTCGTCGCTAGCTTACCGAAAATTTTCGTTTATTACCGAAGTTATATGTATTTTAAGTTCACTGACTTTTGTCGGTAACTCAAAAAATGAGTTAGAGAATTCCACTACAGGTGCAAAAATTAAAAATATACAAAAATATTAAAATCTCATATCGAAATCCTAAAAAATTTAATTGGTTACAAAATCTTTGAAATTTGTTGTAATAGGCCTTTTTTTGGTTGACTCATTCCAATCTAATAAATTGTTTTTATACGAACCTAATACAAATTTTTTATGCGATTTTAAAATCAGATAATACCACAATCAGCAGTATATCCTTTCGATCTAAAAACATTTAGCATTTTGTGTGTGTGTGTGTATCCGAACTGCAAATGCCAAAATACTATCAGAAAAAAAAATCATGGCTGCCATGGAAGGAGTAGCAGCAGATTACAAAAAAAAAAAAAAAAAAAAAAAACAACAACTCAAACTTTGCCTATTGGCTACAGCATGCATAATGGATTTTCTTTAATAGATTTATGTAATGGATTTAAGTGGTTAATAAAGCTATAATTTAAGGCTACAAAAACATTAATAACAAACTAAATAGAAATAACAAGAAGACGAACAACAACATTGGAAACAAGGAGGCAAACACACAAACAAATCCTGCCAGCCAGCCAGACAACTTGGCAAGTGGAATATTCAATAACAAGAAATGACTGTAAGTTGTTGTTGTTGCTATGAAATTTTCTATTGGCTGGCTTACCACACACAGACGGACTCTGAAACTGAACTGACAAAGTGGCAGTTATATTGGATAGAAACAATAACAACAAACAGCTAAGGCACCGAGCAACAAGTTGCAACTTATTTAACCCAATTTACATACAAGACAATAATTCAATAAAGCCATAAAACCACATAATCAATCTCCGGAGATAAGAAATATGTTTTCAAGTCGTATGCCTGTTGTTGTTGCTGTTGTTGTCTTGTGCATTTTTCTCCTTCATATTTGCATGAATTCTTATGATGTTCACCCTACACTAGGTATTCAGGGTAGTGTAAGAGTGGATATGGTTTGCCTCATTTCATGAGTGACAATGCAAAATTAAACTTTTTGATATAGAAATGCATTACGAAATGGTAAATATAATTGTACTGTGATAGAAAAATAAAAAATTCAAAGGTCCATATATTTGAACCTTTTAGGAAATTATTTGAATGTGTACCATGAGTTTGGGGCTGTTATAGTTTAGTTTTAGAGTAAAAAAAAAATATGGAATGTACATTCGATTCTGAATCGATTTTCACTAAATTTAACGGTGGAATTTTTAGCTTCCATACCAAATAACATTGTTATAGAAGGATTATATTAAAAAAATATATATCGGAACCAAGTTCCACCAAATTGAAGAAATTTGGTTGAATGTGGAAAATCTTCGACTGATATTGCATGTATGGTGAACTACAAACGCAAATCTGAACCGATCTCTATAAAACTTGACAGAGGTCTGATGATATCCAGTACCAAGTATCATTGTTGTGAAGTGCATATTACGAATGTGAGAGATTTAAAAACTAAATCGGATAAAAAATATATACAGGGTGAGAATAAAAAACTGCAACCAACTTCAGACTGCTGTCATTTCTAAGCCACTCGTCCGACAGCTGTTAAAATTATTCCAGTGAATTTACAAGCGTACAAAAGCATTTTGGTGAGCATTTTTCAGAAATAAAGTTATTCGTGCTAGAATTCAAGCGTGATAGTGTGATTTCTGTATATTTGGCTGGAAAACCACAAGTGGCTATCGTTAGAGCACTCTAGCATTTAATTGTGAATAAATCTTTCGTGTCTCGTACCATCGCTCGTTACCGTGATACTGGTAACGTAACCCGACGTCAAGGAAGTGGACGGAAGATAACAACAACATCAGCAGAAATGGTTCGAAAAGTAAAGAAGCGCCTTCAACGAAACCCGCGTCGATGTGGCCGAAAACGGTGTGAGTTGAACATAACGCAATATTCCATATTCTTCGGTTGGCCACCAGAACACAAGCGCCGGCCTTGGTGATGGTGTGGCCGCCATAACAGCAGATTGTCAGAATAAATGTCGAATATTATCGCGAAAATATTCTGTAGGGTGCATTAAAGCCTTGGGCAAGCACATCGTTACAAGAATGGTTACAATAGTGAGGTTCCTCGCTTCATTTCCAGCGCACAATGGCCACCAAAATCTCCGGATACCAATCCGTTGGACTATTGTGTCAGGAGTATTTTCGAAAGCAAGGTTGGCACTAAAAATACCAAAGTGTCGATCACCTCAAGCAAGCGCTTCGCCGGGAATGGAAATACCGCAGAGCAACATTCGGGCAGAGTGTGACGGTTTCATTGGCCGTTTGAAAGCCATAATTCGTGCCAAAGGTGATCTGATATTAACCATTTTGTGCACAATACACGTCAGATCGGATAAAGATATATATGGGAGAGCTATATCCAAGTCTGGACCGATCTCGATCAAGTTTTGCGGGGATATTTCTGAGCTGTAAAAGATATCAGGAACCAAATAGCACTGTAGTGGAGTGCATATTACGAATGTCGGGGATTTAATCTTGAAATCGGATGAAACATATATATGGGAGATATTGCTATATCTGAACCGATTTTCACCACATTTGAAGTACAGAATGTGATTCTATGAAGATCATCAAAAGGAACTATGTGTCTATCTCGTTTCCTTCTACATATTATAAAATAAATGCCCAAAAACATAATACCCTCTGGCGTAGCTTATAAAAATGGACTGCGAATTGAGAAGGTGGACAAAGGAAGGTACTTTAATGAATTCCGTAGTAATTATTTTGATGGAGTTTCAGATATTCGTCCGAAAAACGTAATTTTGCATTCATATTGTGATTCAAAAAGATTTTTATTAGAAATTAAAAAAAAATATATTGTAATCGTTTCAAAATAGTGCTGTCTAGTAGCTATGTCTCCAGATTTGAAAGTGAACATAAATTTAGACAAAACCTACAAAACTCAACGATTAGAAGACGTTTTCCCTTACAGAATCCTATGCAAGTTTACATTCATAAGAAAATATTGAGAAATCAGAACACTTAAATTACCCTCTAGTTTACTCGTAGTAGCGTACCTAATTGCCGTCGCCCATCCCCACATCTCCAACACCTGCGTATGTATGTATGTATGTTTCACATTTAAGTTTGCGGTTTGAATACCAAATGTTGCGGTGCTGCTACACTTCAAATCTTTCACTGGAGCCGTTTTGTTTTTTTGCTTTCATTGTTGCAAATACCTGCCACACAATAAACGACAACAGCAATAGCAACAACAACTCATTGCAATATTGTTAATAACAATAATAAGAAAAATGTGTGTGTATGATAACAACAATAATAATAAGAACAACAACAACAACAAGAACAGAATCTGTAATGCTGATATGAAAACAAAACCGTACAAATGGAACAACAACAGCCGAAGCAGCAGCAAAAATCCATGCCAACAGATCAAAAGTGAAGCAAAAAAAAAAAAACAACAACAAAAACTGAAATGAGTCTTGGAATTATAATGGATCAGATATCAAAATAGCCAATATTCAGATTATTTTAACAACGATAAAAGTGTAACATTAAAGCTGAAAAAAAAAACACAGATTGGCAGCAACAGCAACAAGTGTACATTTGATGTTAAAAGGTGTTACCGTTGTTTTTGTTGTTGCTGCTGCGCTGAAACTCCAGGCTTTTGTTATATGAAATAATATGGAGTGGCCAGAGGCCGATTTAATGAGAGCAACCTGTTTCAAAAGTAAAAAAGAAACAACTCTGGATACTTCTAGTTAAAAATTAAACATTAGGCAAGAAATATAAAGCATTACTATTTTGGAATTCGTTAAGGCGATCAAATGACATAATTCAATTAATATTCGTACAAAATAATTAAAAATCGGAATAACATATTTAGGGTTCAATTTTATATGTTATAAATAAAATTAAATTTAAATTTAATTGAATTAAATTTCACATCTGATTTTAGATAATTAACAACAAATTTCGAAAAATAAAAGCAAATCCCATTGCAATCGGCTGGAGTATGCAGTTAGAGTCCTCAATGTAGCTTATGGTAGGTATGTTTGTTATATGGGTATAAAACCAAAGCACGGGGCCGACTATATGATACCCTAACCACTGTGCATATCCGGTAGAGCTCCCGCACAATAAACTAGAAATCGGATTAAGGGGAGCTTTATCCAAATCTTAGCCGTTCTCGATAAAATTTGGCAAAGGTATTTCCGAGCTTTATAAGATACCTGGTACCAAATATCATTGTTTGTAGCATGCATATTACGAATGTGAGTGACTTAAACGCCAAATCGGATGAAAAAAATGTATGTCAGCTATAGCTATATCTGAACCGATTTTCTCCAAATTTGATGTACTTCCTTTCGACTGAATTCGGTCGGATGTACCGAAATTCAGGACTTTTTGACAGATATTCGCCATTTCGTGCACAATTAACCCGAAATCGGTTAAAGATATATATGAGGCCTATATCCAAATCTGAACCGATCTTGATAAAATTTGGCAGAGGTATTTACGGGTTTTATAAGATATCTGACACCAAATAGCATTGTTGTCAAATGCATATTACGAGTTTGAGGGACTTAAACACCAAATCTAATGAAACATATATATTGGAGCTATAGCTATATTTGAACCGATTTTCAACAAATTTGAAGCACATGCTTGTAGGCTGAATTCGTTCGGATGTAGCAAAATTCACACCATTTGGACTGATATGTTTTGGTGCACAAGAAACCTAAAATCGGATGAAACATATATATGGGGGCTGTATCTAACTTTGGACCGATTTTCATCAATTTTAAATAGGGTTCGTCCTTGAGCCAAACAAATCTATTTAGAAAATATCATCTCATTCGAATAATAAATGCGACCTGCGTTTTGTTTACAAAAATACATGGGCAGACGGACGGATAGACAGAGGGACGGACGGACGGACATGCATAAAACGACCCAAAATGTGATTCTATGCTGATCACCAAAAGGAACTATGAGTCTATCCTTCTCCATGTTACAAACAAATGCACAAAGACATAATACCCTTACAACTATGTGGTGTAGGGTATAAAAAGTCCCAGAAATCGTCAATCGAATATCCGAGGGTGCAGTTATATGCGCCTATAGGAAAACGTTAACTCCTCAAAATATTAAAAGTAAAGTTTGGCAGCTAATTTAAATTCGCTCAAGTTACGTAGACAATGTCCTCAAGCTTCCTTCATTTTAGGGTTTATTTTATATTTCAGAAACTTTAATCACATTAAAGAGCAAGTTATATATTTTAAACCAACTTATTTATATAAATGAGTTAAAACTTGATTTGTAATCGTAAAGGACAATGATATGCTGAAATGTCAGCTGAAGGAACACCCAGCAATAATAACCAACAAAAAAAAGGCACAAACAATAAAAAGTCAATGACAATCTTGAAAATAATTTGATATTAATCATTGTGATTAGAATCAGCAGCGGCAGCAACAACAACGGCAACAAAAGCCACAAAGATAATACGGGCAACAGCGTTCAGACTGACAATGAAGATGAGGACAACAATGACGGTGGTGACAATAATGAAGCTGTTGTTGATCGCTGGCTCATGCTGATGCTGATGATAGTTGGCAGTGATTATGTTGATGGCAGTGTTAAAGTGTTGTTGCTGTTGTTATTGTTGTTGTGTTGGAGTGGTAGTCAATCAGCACCCCAACGACAAAAACAAAAAGTGAATGGTGGCCACAAAATGCCATAACTTGTTAAAACATAATGGCAATAAAAATAATGATAATATTTAATAATAACTTGGCTAAACTTTGTTCCGTTAAATTATTAACAAGTTTTTGTTGTTGTTGTTGTTTTTGTAGACTATTTGAAAACTTTAAATAATCTATGAAGCAACGGGCTTGATATGCATTTGCGCCAAGGAGGAAGATAATGAGCTTAAACATGGGTTTCGTCACCGCCATCAGCAGCAGCCGCAGCAGCGTTCAAAGCTCAGTCGACGAAAACAGAAAACGAAACAAAAGTAACACGACAACTTTTACTTGTTGCACAAATGAGTTAAATTGCACAATTTTGCTGCTGTTTTCCTTGGGCAATTGAAGGTGCTTCTTCTTCGCCGCTGATGTCGTCCTCTTCTTGAGGCATTTTTCTTCTCTCTCTCTATATTGCCACGCTAATAACCGATTACAACACTGTTAACACACACTTATACATGAAGTAATTATACCCTCAGCTATATGGCTAGAGAGGATATTTATCATTTGATGCGGTCAAAACGTGTCTAGTTGAAATAACGGTTTTAGACCCTAGGCCTCTTTGGACCAAATTCGTTTCGGGACATTTAGAGTCTATCCATCCGTCCGTCCGTCTGTCTGGCTGGTGCGCACAATAACTCTCGAGGGGAGCATCAGATTTGATTCAAAATTGGTACATCGTTATATTTTTTTGCAAATTTAGATCGAGTTCGGAGATAGGCAACTTTATTGAATGAAAGCAAAAAATATCGGAAAAAGCATCAAATTTTTGAATAAGTTTAGACTTGTTCGAATTGGTCATCTTCGGCACGAATTACGGCCTTCAAACGGCCAATAAAACCGTCACACGCTGCCCGAATGTTGCTCTGCGGTATTTTGACCCATTCCACATGAACCGCTTACTTGAGGTGATCCAATCTTGTTTTCCAAAATACTCCAGACACAATGGTCCGAAGGATTGGTATCCGGAGATTTTGGCGACCATTGTGTGCTGGAAATGAAGCGAGGAACCTCATTTTGTAACCATTCTTAGGTACCGCGTGCTGAGTGCGATGGTGGTGAGTCCTGTGGGAATGTCTAAGGTCAGCAGCCAAAATGTTTGAGTGCCCAAGGCTATAATACACCCTCCAGAATATTTTCGAGATAATATTCCGCATTTATTATGATGCCACGGTCGCTTAATGGGAGCGGAGAGCGACCATCGGCCGTTATGGAGGCCCACACCATTACCATGGCCGGCGCTTGAGTTCTGGTGGCCAACCGAAGGTGCTCATTGCCAGCTGACCTCTTTTGGCAAGTAAACACGATCATTTTGTTTGTTTACAAACTGCTGGACAACGAATGTTTTCTCATCGGAGAAAACCAAATTCGGCAGTTCACCACTTTTGGCCAAGCGAAGCAACTCTTTAGCTCTTTTGCGTCTATTTTCTTTTTCGTGGCGGTGTAAGTTCTTGCACTTTTTGGAATTTCAGTGGCTTTACCCCGAGCTTATTTCAGCTAACGAGCGATTTTTCAGCCACTGCGACGATGGTTTCGATCAAGGGGCTTCTTTACTTTTCGAACCATTTCTGCTGCTGTTGCTGTTTTCTTCCGTCCACTTCCTTGATGACGGGCTACGCTACCAGTATCACGGTAAGGAGCGATGGTTAGAGACACAAAATTCATTTATTCACTTTTAAATGCTGGTGTGTTCTAACGATATCCACTTGTGGTTTTCCCGCCAAATATAAAGAAATCACACTATCACGCTTGAATTCCATCACGAATAACTTTTTTTCTGGAAAATTCTCATCAAAATGTTTTTGTACGCTTGCAAACAATATAATGAGCTGTCACTGAAATAAATTTAACAGCTGTCGGACAAGTAGCTTAGAAATGACAGCAGTCTGAAATTGGTTGCAGATTTTTCATCTTACCCTTTATTTCTACATTTTCCAAAAATTTGCACATATCTCATATAAAGTATAGGAAGTAGTCGATATATTCCAAATCTGACACGTTGTAGTGTCTGGGGGTCGATTGGAGACTTAAATAATAAACGCAGCAACAATATTAGGAGAATTACTTTGAAAAATATGTGACAGCAAGGCAACACAACCGCTTTACGTGGGATTTGAACCGCAGAACTCGTTTTGGATATTGTTTCTCTCATATTCAATGAAAACCCTTTGTAATAAAAAATATTCACCACTTTTTAGCTCCGTTTCTCAGTGTAACTCAGCGTAACTTCATAGCACCTCATCTTTTCAATGGGGATTTAAAACAGGGTGTTTCAACGCTACTTTAACAAGGGTATATTAAATATTTTTCATTGTTAAACCAACAGAGAAATTATAAAAATATCTCTCGGCATTTGTATGTATAATCCGTATGCGTTCAGCCAAGCAATTTCGGATTTGCGTGCCTACATGTCAACAAAATTTGCACTAAAATCGTGTGACAAATTTTCAACAATGATTTATTGCAAAAAAGTTCAAATTTAATTCATCACAATCTGACACTAAAAAATTAATAAAAAACCTTAAAATATACGCTTTAAGGTGCATAAACGCTAAGATTACGTTCGAGAAAAAAACGCCATGTTTGCGTACATAATGAATTTTAACAAGGGAAAAAGGGTACGCTTGTTAGGACAAGTTGATTAACATCCTGTTGATAAGGTCAAAAGTGCTGTGTTGTAGCAACAAAATATTCCACACCAAAATGTGTTTGAAACCAAAATAATAATTCAAACGAATTTGCAATTTAATAACAAAAGGCATACACAAAAATGAAATGCAAAAAACAAAATGCAAATAATTTGTCTATATTAAATTACATAACATGTATTCTCAGAACGGAGGCTTTATTTCAAATAGAAAAATGGGCTGCATTAATCTATAATTAAGTTGCGTGACATTTTACTATAAAATATACACATTTAAATATGCAACCGCAAGAACGGGTAGAAAAAAAAACGGTTCGGCTATCATATTACCAAAGACAATAAAAACTAAAAAATTAAATAAAAAAAATTATTGTTGTCATTTTAATTTTTTCTACTTTTCGTAGTAAAAAATGTGAGTAATTATGGCTGAATATGAACGGAGGGTTTGCCATGTGAAGCCCCTTTTCGTCAGCTGCAACCAGCAAAAAAACTACAACATAAGTATTCAAAAACATGTCCGTGTTCTGTTTCAAAGAAAAAAATGCAAAAATGTGGAGAAAAACATAATTACAATTATCCTGTCATGATCTGCATTAATCTAAATCATATTTTAATACATGAAATATTCTTTTTGTTTGCATGTTAAAACATTTAACTTGAAATAGATTTAATTTTTTATATTTTTCTACATGGAGATATATAGTGGTGAATATGCACATTATGCGTAGAACCTTTACCATCCCAAGACACAAACACACCTTAGTTTTGCAGAGAATTGAAGTGATCTAGAACGCATTAAGTATGCGTTATGCCTGCCTATTTCCGTTCTATGTTTCTAACATAGAGTTTGGTAATAGTCGGTATTGCGGATACACGCAGAAAAATAGAGCAAAAACCACATGTCAATGGATCCTCTGTGTTTGCATGGAAAAAATGCTGAAGTAATTATAACTGAAAACTTAAATAAATATCCGAAGGGTGCAACTGCATATTTGTTGCAAACATTTTTTTTTTTTTTGTGAAAATTATTAATGGAATTTCAAAACCCTTGGTTTGTTTATTCTGTTGCCTCCCAGCGGAAATGGCTAATTTATGCACATATCCCCCCCCAATAACATTACACAACGATGTAATTTTCCTAACAGTAACTCTAATGGCTTCCCTCTTTTCATAAAATAAGGTGCGTGTGTGATTTATTGTTATTTTTATCCGCATTTGATAGAGAACAACTAAAAAAACAGTTAAGTTCAGCGGGACCAAATTTTTGATACGCTCCATCATTAGGGGAAAAATTATTATTTTTTATATTTTCTATATATTTAAAATGGCAAATTTGAGAAAAATATTCCAAATAGATCCGTTATTGCAAGATGATTATTTTTTATTAAGACTAGTGTAAAGGGTTGACGTAATTGAGACTCTAGATAAGATTTTTAAGATACCTGTATACCTACGTAATATAATAAGAGATTGTTTTAGAAATAGAACTTTGGTGTATGATACCAAACACGGCAAAAAGGGGCCGCTCAAAGCTCTATACTAGAACCGGATCTTTGGAACGCCACGTTTGACGAAATCTTCAAAATTGAAATGCCACATGACACTTATCTCGTGGGCGACCAGATGATATAGCAGCAGTAATAAAAGCCAAGAGTACAGAGGAAGCACAAAGCCGATTATGTCATACAATGATACGTACGAAAAATTGACTAGTAAAACACGGTCTTCAACAAGCACTTAAAAAAACTGAAGTCCTACCATTACCAGACGACAAATCCCTACTGAAATGGAGTTGCGTACAGGAGATATGGTTATTCCGACAAGGCCTTCCGTAAAGTATTTAAGAATGAGGCTGGACTCCATGCGGACCTATTTGAAGCAGATTGAGTACGCATCAAATAATGCTGCCAAAATAACAACTCAACTTAACAGACTAATGGCCAATGTTGGTGGACCTCTACCAAGTAGGAGGAAAATTATTATGGAGGCATGTAATAGAATACTGCTGTATGGTTCGGAAATTTGGGCCCCAGTACTAAAAATTAAAGCAAGTGTGAGTAAATTGCTTCTGTTCAAATAACACCAGACTTACGGGTAACCTCAGCCTATAGCACTGTATCTGATGATGCCGTGCTAGTTATTGCCGGAATGATTCTTATTGACTTACAGGCAATAGAGCGGTATAACATATGTCAAGCCAGGGTTCGAAATTAACAACAAGCAGAACACGCCAGCGAAAAAAGTTTACAAAAAGGGCAAGCAGGATGGCAAAACGGAACTTATGTTAAATGTACACGTAAACTAATCCCAGACGTACAGGACTGGTACAACAGAAAATACGGAGAGGTTAATTACTACGTAACTAAGATGCTACCAGGTTATCGATACTTTCGAAAGTACTTTTACAAAATGGGCAAATGCAGCTCTCCATTCTGTATATATGGAGAAGAACAAGTGACGGACGACGTGAAACACACATTCTTCCAGTGTAACCGCTGGTTGGAATTACGTAACAGCCTTGAATCGGAGATAGGCCAGGTTTCAATGAGAAACATAGCAAGAAAAATTCTGGAAACTACGTAAGAAGGCAGACCTAGATACTTTCCCCTAAAAATGAAATTTATAACAAGCAGGTTGAACAATAGAGACATACATAATGCGGGTCCACCTCGTAAGTAATGCGAAAGTAGTTCCGATGTGGGGCATAACCTCCGGGGTGAAAGGAGGTGGGTTTTTAGAATGTGACGACATTATCAGACGCGTTAAGCACTTTCTCATCCCTACCCGAAAAAAAATTATTATTATTATTGTTTTTTTTTCAAATATCGACATTTGAAGACCAAATTTACTCACATGGATTTATTTGATTATTTTTCTTTAGCATTTGTATGTCTTACCTGAAATTAAAAATAAAGAAATAATTAATAATCAAGAAATCAGTTTTTTATTCTAGAGTCAAAGGTCAAATAAACTTAACAAATTAAGTTATTTTCCAATAATTTTATTTAAATTCAAACAGAGGGGGAAAGGGAAACGAATCTTCGAAATATTTCGAATTTCAACATCAAAATAATAAAAGAAAAAACACCGAAATTCCAAATCACCGGCAACATTGTTACCGTAATTGTTATTGTTTACAAGCAAATCCAATACCCAGAAAACAGTCTTAACTTTTACTCTCCATCAGGATGACCTCTTTTTGTAGCTGTTCTTTACAAACCGCCGGTAAATATTTGCAACATTTTTGTGGCCAAAGCGAACAACCAAAAGTGAATCCTGATAAAGTCAAACAGGAAATTTCAAGAATTGAGGGCAATAAGTAGCACAAAAAACACAGACTAAGTACCTGTTGTGAGGAATAAAAAAAATATGCGTTCAATCAAAAGAACAATTACTGCCCCTCTCTGACACAATCAAGTTAATATGAAGTGAAATCAATGTCACTTCGATTTCACCACATCTCTACTCAGGACGTTTTTATTTTTCTCACATCATTTCATTAGGTAAATACTTCAACCGAAGATTTACTCATTCTTTAGAACAAAAAAGCTAAAAATTACTTAAGAATAATTTATAGGATAATAAGAAATCCTTTGAAAAAATGAAAAAGTATAAGAATCCTGTTGTGTGTCCTGCGGTTAGACTTGTAAACTAATTTTGCCATCATGGACTTTCTTTGGAACAACGAGGTGAAGATTTTTGAAGAAAACTAAGCCGTAGTTCCTGTGAATAATGTCCTGAAGCACCTGTGGAGCCAAAGCTTCTGTGGAGCCGAAGCTCATGTGTAAATAAATTACCGAACTTTTACTACTTAATATGATACCTTTAGGTCCTGAGACTCAACAAACTTCGCCAATGGTCCAACCAGTCCTTGTGACATTCTGAAATTTTATAGTATGTGGTGAACATAGGAGGTCGGGTTATAACAAGGCTGAACTATGAATCACGCGACATACACATACCTAGCAGGAAAATATGGACCCAGAACATCCTTCCATCAAAGATTTATCCATCTTCTGCGAAAGCCTGAATTTCTGGAACCTCTTTAAAAACGGCCATTTGCCTGTAGTAGAATTGTCAATGCTACTGTGTATAGTTGATTAGTCCTTGCTACGCTCGTTATTATCGTCCCGATTTAAAGTACTTGGAAAATTTCAGATGGAATGTCGGGTCAAATTAACTTCTATTTAAATATTCACTATTTCCCGGAATATAAACCTAAACTCGGGAAAAAAAGTCAACCCCCCAAAAATTACAGTACGTTCTAATTTTCAGTACATTTTTTGGTTTCAGTCACAGTTTTCATATTGGCTTAATTTCCTATTTTAGGTTTCCATTAAATGAAAAATCAAAACATTTTTATAATTGGTCTACGTTTTGAAATTATCCTGAAAAGTTTTCGAAAGAACTGAAGTAGATTTTTAATTTTTTCACTTTACCAATCTTTAATTTGTTTCAATAAATCAGACTTATACTTCTTGACAAAATTCAATTGAACCAAATTATAAGTTCAAGCACCAGGTCAAATACCTACCTACACAGTTAAGTTCCATTTCCAAAAAAATATGTAATCAAATTTAATGATTTGGAAATCTGTAACGGGGTTGGTTAGCAGTAATTTTCTCTGTGGAATATCGGCGATGGCAGTCTGTCTGATCTCCCATCGTTTATTTATTTTAAAGTCATTAATTTATGGCTTAAATGTAAAAAACGAAGTTAATGAACCCTTCTCGAGTTAAGAAATACTGAGAATTTGTGTAAATTAAACTTAAAAAAACTAATACAAAACAATCGTACACACACACACATACATTTTTACAAAACAATTTGATACGAATGCAGTGTAAAGAGCCATAATGTTAAGTTATGAGCCGGAGACCATGAATCATGTGGTATTTTTCCAAAGTCTGATACTCAAAAACAATAAAAAAAAAAGGGAAAGAGATGGAGGCAGAGGAATGGAACAATAATTCCAAAGCAAAACAAAATAAATATTTTTCAAAGGTATCCAACCCAGAAAAAAGTGGGTCACATAACCTTTTTGCTCCCAAACACGAACAACAGTTTGTTGGCTCAACAGCCAGCCAGCCAAAGGTGTTGTTGTTTATTTTCAGGATTTTCGTATTCAATTTCGAGGGTATTGACCAAATTCGCATTAAATCCTTAACTTTATGCTTTATCAATAAACATTTGACATTATTTTGCACACATTTCGTGCGAACAATGTCTGGCAAAACGAAAAATGTTTACACGGCCAGCCAACAGCATCTGGTGGCTGCATGGTGGAGTTGCCGCAGTGGCGGGTGGACAGACAGACGGACTGAATAAACGACTGTGCAGGAGCAATATAAACACAAACAACCACACCAACCTACTTGGGCCTGGGCTGGTGGAGTCTGTCAGTTATTGGTGTTATTAAGTCTCTGGCAAAACAGATGGCCGTTTCGGCTTAGTCTGAGATAGTGGATTTTTATTTTCATTTTGGGGTTTTGGTTTTTTTGACCAAAAGTGTTGCATGGAATTTTAAATATGTATTCTTTACATGGGCATATGTGTTGCACAAGAAAGAAACAAAAAAAGAGAGAGAGACGAAACAAAAATACGAAATTGGACAAAAAAAATCAACGAGACAAACAGACAATGATTGAGTTAAATATGTAGGTAGGTAGGTACAAAGGACTTGGGGGATGTTGTGAAATATCTCTTTTATGTACAGTGGATGCAAAAAATTTGGGGATATTTTTATAAGGGAGCTGAGGAATTTTCTTTATTGGAGACAATTTTGCTCAGTGTTTGAGGGTATTTTTCTAGAGAAAACAATAACCCTCTTCAGCTCAAGATATGTTTCTATTGAAGATTTATCCTGATATTGTATTCTCCAGAACCTTTGTATTTTTCGTTACATAATGTGTAGTTGTCCTTTTTTCTGAAGAAAAAAAAAATATTTTCATTGATTGAGGAAATTTTGTCTCAAGAAGAAATAACCTTCAGCGGCTAAGCATTTTTTAAAGAAAGAAAATTGTCCTCAGGAACTAAATTTATTTCTCAATAGAACAAATTGTCCTTAGACATCAACAGGAGGGGCTCCCAAAATGAATTTTTTTAGATATTTTAGAAGAGATTTGCTTGAAATCTACCTTTTTTGTCGTCCTTGGGTACTGAGGATTATCCGAGGTCATTTATCATGAGATTTATCATACTATATTATGCTGCTATAGAAAATTTTTTCTCCATACAAAAAATATTTCCTCCATATAATAAATTTATCGGCTGCTAAGGATATTTCTATAAAAATTTTATCACCAAGAAAAATTATCAGTGTCTGAGGACAATTTTATTTTCTACAGAAAACAGTGGTGCAGATGACTGAGTACTTTTATTAACTCTTAGACAGAGGACTATTTGACTGAACTTTTCTCTTTAGAGATAAACTGGTCCTCTGTAATTTTTTTTAATATTTTCTAAAAAAAAAACATTTTTTTAAACATTTTGTACCTTTACAGAAAAATTCTGTCCTTTTTTCTATAGCAACATATCTGTCAGTAACTAAAAATTATTTTCCATTTCTCTAGAAAAATAATGATCCTAAGGAACTTAGACTTATTCTATAGAAACCAGTGGTATTCAATAGCTGGGAACATAGTTTCTATAAAAAAATTTGTCTTCCGAGGCTGATTTTTGTAAAACATTTTCTGTCTCTCTTTAAAAAAAAAGTTTTTTTATGTAAAACATCTTCAATTACTAAAGTTGTTTTCTATAGAAACATTTTCTGTCTCTACAGAGTCTAAAGTTATTTCCTGTTAAAAAAGTTGTCCCCAGAGACTGATGATTTTTTTAAATGAATTCTTTGCGTTCAAGATTTTTTCTATAAAAAAAATTCCATAGGAATAATTATATTTTTTCTATAGAGAATTGAGAACAAAGGAATTCTTCTATATAAAAAAATCACAAAGGCTAAGGACTTTTTCCTTATTAATAAATTTGTCTGCAGTCCCTGAGAATTTTTTTCTATTGGAAGACAATCTGTCATTAGCGCCTGATGATTATTCCCTATAGATGACCGTTATATAGAACATAAAAAAGAAATTAAATCCCCTATTATTCTGCGCTGACTGTATACCAGCCAAAGTACAACAAGTACGTATGTACGAACATCGATACCTTTATTTTTGTACGCTTTCGAGAAACTGCTGACTTAACAAATGGGTGCCAGCCATTCTTTCTTTGACACAAAAGAGGGTTTGGTTAAATTTTAACAACGTCTGAGCTTCACTGAATCATTCTTATTGCCTTTTTTGGGTCCTTCTGTTTTCTGCTATGTGTGTTTGTGTGTGTGTCTTTGTGTTTGCTGTTGCTGTTGTCGTTGTTTATGATCGACTTGTGCTTTCTTGGGTACGTTTTGTTGATTTTGGCATACGTTTAAGTTATTGCCTCCCCAAACCCCCTTGTCCGCATCAGTGCGGCCTGAGTCGAGACTTGAGACCGTTGTTTGTCTGCAACAATGTTGCACTATCACAACAATAATTGCTACTGTTGAAAGTTTGTTCGGGCATGCAGCCGGACAAGGAAGATTTAGAGAATGGTCGGCTCGGACGGGTAAGAAACATTAATTTGTTAGAGATTTTAAAATGGAAGCTGGATAACAATGTGATGATTTGTGAAGCGTATTTTGTGTTTGTTTTGATGTTGTTTTGTTAAAATGTTACTTTTCTCCAAAAAACTGACAACAGGCGGCTATCAAATTTTATTGGTGAATGGGCACAAAAGTTTGAAAGTACACGGAGAGAAAAAATGGTCATGATTTCAAAAGAAATCGAAAAAAAGAATAATTCAAATGCAAAGCTATGGATTGGAATTTTTCTGTGAGATTTTTAATTGATTTAACGTCGCTAAACGCATCATGTCCAGAATTGAAGAAATGAAAAAAAAAAAACGTTCACATATACCTTTAGAACAATGAAGGCGTAGGGAAAACCACAAAAATCATTTGAGGCGAACCCAATGAGATAAAAACGAGGACTTTTTTTATTACTTGGTAAGAAAGAGATTAGTGGGATAACAGGCACCCTTACGGGGCACCTGGGCCTACATGGATGAGGATTTGCAGATAACATCATATGCAGGGCATGTTGGGACATTTTCTCTGTCAGTGTCCAGCGGTTGCAAATATCAGATCGCAATTCTGAGGGAACGACTCCATGCCAGACCTAAATCAGATCATGGTAAATTAAATAAATCAGTTAAGGAATTTTGTTAAGTCAACTGTATTTCAAATATAATAGTCTGTAAACTGCCGGTCTTCTTTCAACAACCTTTTTAGTCTAGAGCGCACAACAGGTCTATACTGGCTTAAGTGTATGTCCACCAGGACACGTGGTGTTTTTCGCCCCACTCTTCACCTAACCTAACGTTGATGTATTTTTTCTTGATTTATGTATTTGTATTAAATAACTAAACTATTAAATTAGAAAAGTAATGTAAGTAAGAACAAGTGCAATATTCCAAGTATTTAAAAAAATGATCATTAATTGTAAATATTTTAATTTTGTTACAATAAGCCTTTTTTTCAAAAAGTTGGAAAAATCCAATGAAACATTTTGTAAATTTAGTTTAAAAAAATGACCTAGAATTCCAGTAATATACACAGAATCCTAATAACGTAAATCAAGTCTGTAAATTTTAAACGCCCAAAAAGTGTATTGGATTCCCATGGTTATGTATTTTGTTTCGCTTCTTTTTTGGTAAGTTTTTCATTATAGCGTTTTGCTGTAGTTTGAATAAAGATAGAAAATTATTCAAATTTTATAATCAATCTCCTTGATCTACTGAGAACATATTTCAATTTCATAAGTTTGTTGAAAAGAACCACAACAAAGTTGACGTCATGATTAATTTAAAATTTTGTTGCACAAAAGAATTTAATACGTATTCAAGGATATCATGGTCTCCACTATTCATATCTTGATTGTATTTTTTGTCTGCTGCTATATTTCCATCATTAATAACCAAAAACATTAACCACAAAACACTCAGAACCATAATTTCATCTATTCAATCTCTAGTGACGCCCACTGTACTCGTTGTAATCCATGTTAAGCACGAAGGAAAAAAAACTACAAATTAATAATTTTTTGAATGGTGTTAGAATATTTGTTATTTTTCCCATGCCAACGTTCGAGTTTTTTTTTGCACAACTATGCAGACATAGGGTCCATCGGATTGGAGTGATGTTGTTTGGAATTAAAACAAATGGAAATAGATTTTCATTCAGATTTGTAGCAAGTCACAATTATTTGTCATAAAATTCTACTTTAAAAAAACATATTTAAGGGTTAAAGCCGTATTTTATGTGAGTTTATGCAAAAATCTCATATAAATATCATTTTAAAAGGAAGACGGCAAAGATTAATAAATCTTTCATCAAATTGCATTATGAGTCGTCAAAAAAGAAATCTCTATTTTCATTGTATATTAAATATTTCCATCAACGTTTATAAAAAAAACCGAAAATATTCCCTTTTATATTAATTCTTCATCAGACTTTTTTTTAAGTTGACGTCTGAAAGTAACACGACATTTCGTTGTAAATAGAATGTGTAAAAAGAATAAATATTTTGCATCCGAAAACTCACTTTTAATATAGAAAAGTAGACCGATATGGCCTATTTTTTACCAATAATCCTGGATGTAATCTGAAGATCTGTATGAAATTTCAATGTTCTATCCTCAATGTAAAGGACTTAACTATGTAAAAGACTCAACGTTTGGCCTAAGAACCCGAAATTATTTTGGAGATTTTTATAAGAAATTTTTTATGAAATACATAATTTTTGATATTTTTTCATGGTACAATTGAATATACAAATTTATTTTTTAAAAACTATTCTACGTAGATGAGATTTATATTGAAATTTTATGTAGAATATTTATTCTTTTGACAATATGCGCTTAAGACGAAATTTTATATTACCTTTTGACGTCAACGGCTAAGGAAAAACTGATCAAAAATTTGGAAATATTTTCGGGTTTTTACGAGAACATTGATGTAAATATTAAATATGATTTCTTTTCTTTGGTGACTCATAGTGAAATTTTTTTCTGGAATAATTCTTCCTTTTACACTTTGCCCAAAAAATTAAGTATTAAGGAAGATTTTGACTCATAATAGAAACGTGTTAAACTAACAGGAAAAAAACAAAAAATTATTTACACTTGTAGTGCATATATTGCGAATAAGATTTTCTTAAAAAAAATATGAAAATATATATGGTTTATTCAAAAATTTATAGTAAAATTTTGTGTAAAACATTTCTTCTTTTCACACAATCTGCCTAAAATGAAATTTAAGGTCAGATTTAGGCGTAATTTCAAAAAAGGCCGAAGAAAAATTGATCAAAAAAATTAAGAAATATTTTCTGATTTTGGGAAATATTGATGCAAATATTTCTTAAGTAACTTATGGTGGAATTTGATGCAGAATATTTTTATCTTTGACAACATCCTTCTAAAATTATGCTTCCTTAGAGATTTTACACAAACGCGCACAAAGTACGGCTTTAAAGATACGTTTTATCTTAAATATGAAAATTCCTGCCGTTTAGGCAAGATTTAGACTTTTGAAGTCTTCCAGGACCTATAATGGAACTTTATGGCAAATAATTTTGTAAAATATTTTGACTTGCTACTTTCCCGTTTAAAATAAGTTTTTAGCCATATTTAAAAAAATGCCAAACAGATCCCTTTGTTGACTTGGGGATTGAAAATTTTTGACCAAAATATTCCTCGTATATTGCCGAAGACGCTCTTTACATAAAATGCACGGATTCCGAGGAATCTTAATGTAAAAATTTCCAAAAATGTGGAAGAGGGGAGGACTTGCCCCCTCTATTTAGGTTTAGGTATGTTGTACAGTGTAATTAAAATAAGTTGGACATTTTCTTCAGAAAGTGTTTAGAAATTTACATCGCCAAATGCCAGATAATTTGTTTATAACATGCATCAAAAATATATAGAAGACCTATGTTCAATGTTGACTCTTGTGGGGGAAGCGCCAGAAGAAGTGGACCGATATAACTAAATTCGAAATCGAATACTCTGTCTGCTTTCTGTATGTTTTTCCCATACATAGGGATATTAAAGGGGGAAGGAATGGGACGTTATTGCTCACCTTCAAACTCGTTCTAATTTATAAGGAAATATTATGATGTGGATAGTTAGACAGAATGGAATACTCCTTTCGAAAGTCATCGTGTTCACTAACCAGCCAGACTGACAGATATTTTGGCCTTTGTAGCCATACTGCTGAGAATCTAATACTTGAGAACCCGAAATTTAAAATTACAGCTTTTAACTTTTAAAATTGTTATTGATGCCTGCAGAATATCGGATGAAGCCAAAGGTACATTTATATGGGAGCTGCTCCTAAAGATAAACTAATTTCAATACTAACTATACATAAAACAAAGAGTTGTGTCTATTTAGATTTGAATTATACTTAGAAACAACTCGTTAAAGTGATGAGTGATATTTTCGGAATTGAAAGTGGCCTATATTTAGGTATAGCTCCCATATAATTTTACCTTTGAATGACAAATGTAATAAAACTCCAACCTTTTACTGGCTGATATCATTAAAGTTTTACATCAGAACTGGTTGAAAATAATGAATGGATTCTACCGTTATCATATTATCATTATTTTCACAAGTATGACTATCTTAGTAAGATTCCTACAGGGATAATGGCAAAAAGTGCGGTCAAGGTAGCTAAATGAGTTTTTGTGTAGACTTCATTTAAATCTCGCTGTCAACATATAATGTTACCCATGTTGATCGCCATAAATTAAATCCAAAAAATTCAATTAAAACTTAGACAAATGTTTATTTTAGACTAATAACAAATCTCCAGGGAAATAAAATCGAAATTCGTTTATGTCATTAATAAAAAATGTCATTATTTAAATAGTTTCCACAACGACAATAGCACCAATAACAGAATATCTTACACACCCTTTCGATTGCCACCTGAGCAAATAAGACGCAACAGCTAAGCTAATATGCCACACCACCGAACGAACGAACCCGAGCACACAACTATTTTTTAGGCATCAAACCAAATTACGTTATGAGTACAAATGTCTGCTAACATTGTATTTTCGAACATTTACAACAACAACAACCCCAACTGGCAAACCACTAAAACAACAACAACCGGCAACAACACCATGCTGCACCACCAAGAGCCAAGAGCAAACAACCAAACGAACGAACAAATATGCATTTAAAAATACTGGCCGCCCTCATTTAAATGAAGTTTTTGTGTCTCTGAGTTGTGTTTTTCTTGGTTTCATATCTGGCAAGTGGTCCGTTCAGTGAAGGACCAGCCGCCACCGCTCATTTGTTTCGCACCAGAGTGTGCGTTCAGTGCCGCTGATAGCCTCTTAGACAGCTGTTGCTGCTGCCGTGGCAAGTGAATTGAATGTTGTTTGTTGCTGGTGTACCTTGGCTTTATTTTCAATTCAACCGGTTGCCGTCTTGTAGTTTTTACCCGAATGCCAGTTCGTCTGATGTTGTCGTCGTCCATAGGCAAAACATAATTTTTTTTTTTTTTTAATAAATCAAAATTCATTACTGTGCAATCTCCCCCCTCCTCCGAATGTTTGCGGGGCCCCTCACCCACGGGGAAATTTGACAAACATGCACAATTGTCATTTCATTTTGAACAGCGGCTGCTGGTGTTGACTTTTGGCAGTTTTTGTGTTTTTCCTTTTTTTCTACCTTTCCTCAGATCATTTATTTTTGCTTCAAGTCTTGTCGGAATTTCGTATGTCTATCATGGCAAGTCAAACCACCGCCATCGGAGCGGAAAATCTCCCAAAGTCCGTTTGTTTCTACGGCGCCTCAATGCAAGGGGTGTCACCGCCAGCAGCTGTACAAATGATGTGAGTAGTACCAGACCCGTCACCATAATCGAGGCGAGCGAATCAGCAACGACAACATTCGCATTCGCATTCGCATAAATGAAGTGGCAATCAAACACAACTTGCTGGCTGCATTACGTAGCAGTTTATTTTTGTTGCTGTTGTCGTTGGCATTGTATTCATGATAGCTATGCAAATGTTATTATTACATGATTATTAATTTAACTTCCGAACAATTGTGAGTGCCTTGCATGGATTTCCATTTTAATTATTTCGGTTGACGTTTGGTCGTGATGTGATTTTTTTGAGAAATGACGTCGTTTCGATATGTTATATTTTCAGAGATTTTGTCTGAACACAAAATGTGTTGAAAATAAATATTTTCTCTTTTTTCCGCAATGTGTTAACTTCTTTTTTTAAGAAATGATGTAACCAGGGACTGAAAATATCTTTCATAGTTTTGTGGTTATAAAAAATAACAGACGGGGGATTTTTCTAATGTAATAATTCAAGAAAAAAAATAACTTAAGAGTTAACTAAAAGTTCAGAATTTTGCTTCTATCTTTTTTAAGTTAGAAAATAAATTTAAAGGGTCCAATAAAATCCAGTTATAACAACTAAAACCAGGGGCTTAATTATTCTTGTATATTTTCATAGAAACTGTTATAAAGAAGGTCTCACGTGGACACCGAACAAGGTTCAACCCGTGCATAGAGTTCGCCTAGGTTGAAAAAACTCGGAAAAATTATCAAATAACAAGTTAAAAGATATCAATTGATTTTACCGATATAATGTTCGTTTATTAATATATATGCATGATGTTGACCCCTTTCGTGGGAGGTACCGTGCGGATGAGGTTGATAATGAAAATTTTCGCACCTAACCTGAAGTCTGATAATTTTATTAATTAGGCTTACATTCTTGAGAGATATAAGTGTCGGGTGACAGAAGGAGTGAAACGATTTCGCTCATTTTCTCTTTTGACCTCAGGCTGATTCAAATATTCAGATGGGTTCAGTTTGAACGAATTCGGATGCCTTCCTTCTGTATTTATTGAGAGCTTTATTATGAGCGATATACCAGAACGAGTGGGCCGATATTGCTATATACCAAGATCGGGCCAAATTCGATACTCCCTTCGAGATCGTACTCACATGCAGACATATTTGTCGGATCAAATAATCTGCAGCAATGAGTATAAAAACTATAGATAGGTGACACTGACGATGTAGTGTGGGCCTATGTTAAATATTATAACGAAATGGTTTAAATTTCCTTTAGCCATTAACGTTTTGGCAACACTGGTTTAAATAGCTCACTCACGTTTCGTGTTTTGTTTCACTGTCAAACCTCTTCAATTTGGTCTATATTTCAACCATGAATCATTGCATTTTGTTAAAAAGTTCATCGCGCGCTTCTTCCATTTTTGGCTCAATGTATGGCTAATCGGTCTGCCGATAAATACAGATGGGTAAAAGATGAAGGAAGCCACGGGCCCGGAGTCCTTTGTGAACAAATAAGAATAACCTACTCCTACAAGTTGGAAGGAAAGTTCAGTGTTTTTCAAGCAGAGATCTTTGCGATCATAAAAGCCGCAAAATTGACTAAAAATTATGGAGGATGATTTAACTGAAATAGTAACTATTTAAAGCTGTTGAATCTTCTGCAATCAATTCTGAAACAGTACTGGGGTGTATAACAGCTCCGCTAAATCTGTACTATTCTCTATGGCTTTGCTAGGTACCTGGTCACTGCAATATTGAAAGAAATGAGAATGCCGATGAATTGGCAAGGATGGGCTCGCAGTTTTCAAGGTCTGTCACCTCCTCCTTGTCATTTCAGAAGAGCATTAGAAAGACTCTTCAGACAGCCAAAACGAGCTGGTACAATCACCGTGCGGGGTTTCTAAACAAATTTGATCAGATATCTCCTTGCGCAGAACTCAGCCTCTACTAAGCATGAATAAATCACATTTACGGACAACCGGCCGTTATTTGGTATCTTGAAGGATAAAACCGCAATTTAGTCGCAATGCGTGTAATATGTCATGTCTCAATAGTTTTCGTCAAAAGAGCTTAAGAGTTGCTTTGCTTGGCCGAAAGTGGTGAACTGCCAAATTTGGTTTTCTCCAAGGACACAACACCATCACACTCAGCACGCTCCACCCAAAAATGGTTACAAAATGAGATTCCTGGTGGCACATGGCCACCGGGTACCAATCCGTTGGACTATTTGTATCCGGAGTATTTTGGAAAGCAAGGTTGGCACTAAAAAATGCCAAAGTGTCGATCACCTCAAGCAAGCGCTTCGCCGGGAATGGAAATACCGCAAAGCGACATTCGGGCAGCGTACGATGGTTTCATTCACCGTTTGAAGGCCATGATTCGTGCCAACGATGACCAATTCGAACTTATTCTTAAATTTGATGCTATTTCCGATATTTTTTGCTTTCATTCAATAAAATTTAAAAAAAATGTAAATAATTATACCCTGTACAAATGTTTTTCTCCAAGGCCCTAATTATATTTATCGACAGAATTTTGTATTTACAAGTTCCAAGGTATGATCCATATTAAGATTTCGCAATTTATATGATTGTTGAATGTTTAGGCATATTTAGAAAGATTATTCATAAGGGTTAGAAGTGTGGAGTTGTGTGGATATATCTCCTTCCTTTCTTTCAGATCTTAGTTAAGTTTCAATAAAAACTTTTTTCTATCCTGGTCATCTTTAAGGAGGAGAAGATCATTTAAATCCAAAAGTGTCGACTTTACATTTTTCCATATTGAAATTGTGCTTTCAAAAATGGTTATGATATTTCAATTATTTGACCATGTGTGCAGATTTTCTATTTTCATTGTTTTATACCCCTCACAAAAATTTGTAGACGTTTACTCAAACAATTTCGAGAACGCACCTGTAATTACAGTTCACTTGAACGATCCACAATAATATTTTTTGATTAATTGTATGGTGTCGCTCACGGTGTCGGTGCCGGTGGTGTAGTGTGTCTATGTCGATGATAGTTATCATTAATTTGCACGCTATAAATTATAATTTGACATTTACAGCAACACGCAATTTTATGTTTTTAACTTTCAAAAATTGAGGCAGTTTCAAGATTTTTTAAAAAACATATTTTTGTCTAACCAAAAGACCCACTGCTGCTGGGTGATGTGCCGCCGACGAAACGAAGAATGACACAACGAATCATGTTCAAAGTGATTTAGGTACAGCATGAACTGAACATGCCGAGACTCACAAAAAAGTGAGCGTCTTGTTTTGTCTACGGCTATCATTCCATCACCCCCTCAATATTGAAGTTTTGGGCCAGCTGTTGCATTGACATTTGAGGTTCAACCAAAAAAAATCATCATCGGCAGCTGTATTGGCAATGCAAATTCAATGCTTCACCTAACTCTGCCTTTTAACCATAAATTATTAACTCCGTTCAGAAACACAACGACAACAACAACATCGTCAATGAGCCACTGTCAATTTCAAACAAATCAAGTCGACTTTAATAAAATCACGTCTGACAATTGCATGACAATTACGTGACAGCTCATCACATTAAATCGTTGCTCTTCACATTTTGCCTCATATTTTGGCGAATGTGTTGTATAATTGTTGATATTGTTGTTGCTGTTGTTATTTTTTAGGTGGAGGAAGAAACAAAGCTCAAAGTTAAGGTAACAAAGAATCGAATTGCATTCGAATAATTTGGCACGTTCTGTGATAAAGTCGCTTAACAACACAACACAAAATATTTCAGCACACTCTCGACTCAGTTCAACTCAGCTCAAATCCGTGCAAAATATCCAATGTAGTGCAATTTTGAAGAAATGAAAAAAAAAAAAAAACGATACGATATTCAGTGGCTCGATAATTAAAATATTTACGAGCATGTGTGATCAAAATTCATTATCAATATCGGACCGCGCACCTGTTTGTTTGCTTTCGATAAAAGTTGCGGTGGCGCATGCGTTACTTTTTTTCCACACCGCACAGTCGCACATTTTAAATTAGGTAAGAGGGCTGGGCGTGGGGGTATGTCATTAAATATGAAACCTCACACCAAGGCAAACGTTTTTTTGTTGAATCGTTTAAAATTTCAATGTGATATCCATCCATACATCGATCAGAAATCTCTTCTGTAACCACTCAATCAAATGACAATTTATAAATGCGGAATGCAATTTTAATGAAACATGCATATCGATATACATTCCAAACCGGTTGACTTCCGGTCACATGGAGTAATGGTGTACTATAGTCTTTTTTCTGTAAAAAGCTGTAGCAGGAATCACTTGGGCTAGAGACACAACTGGATAAGGTTACAGAAAAAAAATAAATAAAAACTGCAACATGGTTTCTAGAAGACTGTGAAAATGGCATCTAGAATTTCATTGGGCTCTCTAGCCCCAAGATGTACTACTATATCTAAGTACTTATATTTCCCTTTTCAGGTTTTTAAAGGATTTTGCAGAAAGGAGTGTTTTTATACCCTACACCACATAGTGGTAAGGGTATTATGTCTTTGTGCATTTATTTATAACTGGAGAAGGAAGCGAGATAGACCCATAGTTACTTTTGAGGATCTCCATAGAATCACTTTCTGAGTTGTCAGAAGATGAGATGTCAGTCCGTCTGTCCGTCGGTCCGTCGGTCCGTCCGTCTGTCCATGTATTCTTGTCAACAAAATGCAGGTCGAAATTATTATCCGATTGAGATGAAATTTTCCAAACAACATTTGTTTGGCCCAAGGACGAACTCTATTGAAATTGGAGATAATCGGTAAAAATTTAAATATAGCTCCCATATATATGTTCAACCGATTTTCCTTTTATTGTGCACCAAACGTGTAATATCAGCCCGAATAGTATGGAATTTTTCACATACAACCAAATTAGGCCTGAAAATAAGTATGCCAAATTTGATCGAAATCGGTTCAGATATAGCTATAGCTCCCATATATATTGTTCATCCGATTTGTTATTTTTGTCCTCCGCAGCCGTAATATGCACTCTATAACAACAATATTTGGGCAAATATATCAAATGCAGCTCAGAAATACATTTACTAAATTTTATTGAGATCGGTTCAGTTTTGGATATAGCTCCCACATATAACTTCGTCCGATTTACCCTTTATTGTACACCAATCGTCTAATATTTTCCCAAATGGGATGAAATTTGGCACTTACGACCGAATTGATTCTAGAAGCTAGTATGTCAAATTTGGTTCAGATATTGCTATAGCTCCCATATATACTGTTCATCCGATTTGTAGTATTTGTTACCCACAGCCGTAATACGCACTCTGTAACAACGATATTCAGGGAAATATATCAAATTAGGCCTGAAAATAAGTATGCATAATTTGATCGAAATCAGTTCAAATATAGCTATAGCTCCCATATATATTGTTCATCCGATTTGTTATTTTTGTCCTCCGCAGCCGTAAAATGCACTCTGTAACAACAATATTTGGGGAAATATATCAAATGCAGGTCAGAAATATCTTTGCCAAATTTTATCGAGATCGGTTCAGATTTGGATATATATCTTTATCTGATTTCAATTTAATTTTGCACCAAATGGGCAATACAAGTCCGAATTTAAAAGATACAAATGCTTCGGCATATTTATTTCTTTGAACTTTAAATTATAATTATAATCATAGCGTGTATGATTGAATTCTCCCATAAAAACTTTTAATTGTTATATGGAGCTCAACTAAATTAGCAAAGTGGTGTAGGGTATCAAAAAGTCGGCCCTCCCGACTTTAAAACTTTCATTACTGTTTTTTTTTAATTACCCGGTACTTCGGTAGCTCACACTGTTGAAGTGGTAGTTACCTACATACTTCAAAAACGAATGCTACTTCTTGTAGCCACCGAAGTAGAAATAAGCCTCATCAGCCCAGATGATGTTTTGTTACATTATGGATAGTTCATGGATCCATAATACAACGAAACATTATCTTGGCTGAAGAGGCTTATTTCCACCTCGGTGGCTACAAGAAGAAGTAAACTTGTCGCATTTGGCCCTTGTTTTGGTTTAAAATTCTTATGTACGGATTTGGAGGGTAAAGATCCGTACGCCTTCAAGGCGCTACGTACCACATATGAATCCATTACTTTGTTACGAGGTATAACACCGTGCGACTTCTCCCTGGAATATATTCTTCTAGAGAAATATATTCCAACAGACCAGTGTCGATTCAAGACCAGGTGGGGCTGCCGAAGACACAGCGCAGGCATATATCGTAATGATTTTACTAAATTTCAAATAAAATATAGGATCCCTTAAGCTTTCTCGTAACGGTGTTTGAATGCCAAATAACAACTCTATAATAAAAAATACGGTTTTAGACCCAAGGTCTCTTCGGCCCAAATCCATTTCTGGACATTTGGAATCGATCAGGCGGTGTCCGTCTGTCTGACTGGTGCGCAAGGTAACACACGATTGGGTCTTAACTTGATGTATCATAATACAATTATCAAACTTAGATCGAGTTGGGTGATGGGCAATATCAGTACTCTACTTCCGGTACCTCCCGAAACATTCTAGTGATTCTCTTTGAAGTAAGTATGTTACCCTAAACTTGAGAACTGATATTTAAAAGAGGATTTTGTGACTCACTCCTTATCATTGATGGTCTGTCAGACATTGTGACGTATATGATATACTTTTCCGTGAATATGACCCCTATCGGTCTATTCATTCTGGTACCTTCCCCAAAAAGGGTCAATGTTTTAAATAATTATAATTCCCACAAAGATTCAAAATTTTCTAAAACAGTTTTTTTCACATGTTTGGATGTGTGAAATTTGGATTTTATGCTTGTTTAGGTCATTCAAAATTTGGACCCCCTGTGGGGAGGTATCAGAAGAATAGGCCCGATTTCTACCATCTTTATAACAGATCTAGTGTTGACGGAAATATTGAGAATGAATGAAATCGGATATTAATTTCGCGTTTTATGAGCTTTGTGATTATTCAGAGTGGAGTGGACCGATATATTCCATTTTCACCTTAGGTCACTTGAAGACAATCAGACTCTCACATCACATTTTATAAAAGTTGTAATTATTCAAAATTTTGACCCTTAGTAGGGGTGGTACTTGATAGAGTCCATTTTCTCACCTGGCCTAGCACTAGGGCAAAATCTTTTTTTCCTTTCCCTTTCTGTGCCGTACTTTTTTTTCGACATGTTGGCACCAGAAGCAGTGGATCGATACTCGATGTAAGTTAGATAATAATATTACGATGTTTGGACCAAATCAGATACTCCCCTCGAGAGTTATCGTGTGCACCAGCCAGCCAGACAGACGGACGGAGAGCTCTAGATCGACTCCAAATATCCTGAAACGGTAATGTCCAAAACTGACACTTCACAATATTTATATCAGACTAAAGTCAGATGCGAAATGGAAAATATTGGCTCACTCCTTCAGTACCATCCTTCGGGGCAACATTTTGAAATAATTATATTGCAATTCAAAATATACTTTAAAACCGGACATAGGCTGAGGGTAAATTCCTTCAAGAGATATGCCTGCCACCCAGATAAAAGGACGAATCCTATGATATGGTTGCAGCCATATCCACAACTCTTTCCCTAACATTAAATGCGTGTACAATTTTAGTTATGGTTATGGCTACGACGATGTTGTATGTCACGTCTAATTGAACCTTTTCAAATCGAATCGAATGATTTTCCCAAAAAAATTTCAATTTTGGTTTTAATGCAGTGTAGCCGGTCCAGCTGTTATTTAAATTTATAACGAACATTGAAAGTTGACAAGATATAGCAATATTCTGAAATAATATTTGAGGTTTTAATTGAAAATTTGCATTTGAATTTTGCAGATTTTTTGTTGATGACTTTAGATTAGCCCCAGCCAACCACAATTGTTTTTAGTGAAGTTTTAATGAGTTTCTCGCAGCAAAAAGTCTCAATCCATTAGCTTTATAGCTCAAAATAAAGTGACATACAATTTTAATGAGCTAGCTGAAGAAGTAAAATGTGTGTTAAAGGAAACTTTATTATTTTCTTAGAGAATATGGTGTTCAATACCAAAAATTTTATGATCACTCCCAAGGATTACATTAAATTAGGTATTTTCAGCAGGTTGAATGTAGAAAATTTAAAAAATGGAATTGCTTTCTGTTTTAATAAAGCACATATATTATAGCCTCCACTAAAAGTCCCCAAAGAGCGGCTTATTTCAAATATATCAGCATGAAAAATTCCCGTCGATCACATGTCTGGGTTTCTATTCAATTTTAGGTGCATTATTGCGATGCTATTCAAATGTAAAACATTTCGAATGTAACATGTGTTATTATTATTATTTTTGGTCTTACGATAAGTCATGCACATACCAATCCATCTCTAAATCGTTTCCAAAAAGAAAACCTGTAAGAGACTGTAACTCTATCTCAATCAACATCTTAACAAGCATACACATGTTTTCAATTTTTATCGCTTTTGCTGTTGGAAAGCCTTTTGGCCTTTTTTGGGCCATTTCGTTATATTTATGCTTGTTAGAAAACAATTTAAACTCGTAAATGTTACGGCCTGGCATTAATCAAAATTCAATTGTCTTTGCTACTAAATCGACGTTCTTTCATCTTATAAGCTAAGTCTAAGACCAGTTAGCAGTCTACTAACAACTTGCATGAGTTGCAACATGATGATGATGATGTTGTAGAGAAGAGTGAAATTATGTCAAAATCTTATGATAGAGATCATAAATATGTAAAGGCTTTGAGGGCAAATTTCCAAAGATTATATGCATGCATTTTTTGCTGCTGATCATCTATCTGTTCCTGAGCAACGATGGCGAAGGAATGTTTGGTGGATGAGATGTTCGTATTTCTATTTTCAAAAATGATGCAATGATTGTGTAACCATTAATTTTTGGAATAACAATTATGGTTGTAATATTTAAGTAAAATGAGAAATTAACTTTAAGAGATCAGTCTGGTAATAAAAAGTGCTAGTTTTAACAGTCTTACCTTTCAATATACAACAAAAATTGCAGGAGGGTATGACATATCTCTTCCATTCATTTTCTGGACATGTATTCGGGGCCAATAATTTCTCCAACATCAACTCATTGCAAATGTTCAGGAAAAAGAGATTTTAAGAACATCCAGGAGAAACGTTATACATTAATTGTCTCACCTTAATATGTCGGACAATGGTTTTTCCCCCAATGGATTTGCCCTTTGTCATGATTTTAGACTATAACTCCCCTCTTATTTTTTAAGCCGATGGTTTCAAATTCATATTTTCTTCTATAATTGCCGCTTTATTTCTGATATGTGATTGCTGCGTTGCCTTTTGATTTCAAACAAAAAATATTTTTTTAGACTTTGTAAAAAAAAAGTTAAATGAAGCTCAGGAAAAAAATAATTTGAAATGACACAATTTTCAAAAGACACATTGTGATTTGAAATTCAATGAGAGTCAAATCCCAATAGTGCAATAACTACTAACTTCAGTGTCGTATTGTTGTCAGTAGTAGTCTTCCTGGCCAAAGACATAAAACTATAAAGACTGGACAAAATGCATATGGACTTTAATTTTCTTATCAGGTAATAGATGGCAGGCGACATAACAGGAATGCATTGGAAATTTTAGAAAAATATGTTATTCCGATATCGCCGAAAAATGGCGGAAATACGAGGAAAAAAATATCAGATATGATAGACATGCTCTCATAAATCTATTCCAGAGCATTTCCTTTTACATTGAATTGATAAAAATCAACAACAACCCTTAAAATTTGTCAGCTCTGTTAAATTATAACATAATGCTATGTCACGATGTGGTGACAGAACATATTTGTCCACAACCAACGCCATCTATTGAAGGAAAGTAACAATGTAATGTCCCATCTTATTATATTATATGTCTTTGTACTGGCCGACCTTATGTAGGCCTTGACTGCAAGCAAACATGATTTGAAATAGTTTTCTTTGGTACTTCTTTGGAATATATCAATTCCATATTCAACACGCCTTTTTTCAATTCTCTCACATTATGAACCCATTTTCGGGTTAGACCTCTAACTGACAAAAGAATTCTTCCGAAAAGAACTCATAAAAATATCTCTAAACCCGGCCAACGAAATAGCGCATAAAACTCAAATCAACATCATCGTTGGTCTAGCATTTAACATTCATAAATCATTTTAAACTGCTACCGGGCTTTTAGTTTAAAGCCTTTAATAATAATGGCCTACAAACATAAAATACGTATGAATGTGCTTCTATGCCTGGTGAACATTAGAGTGCTTCAAGTTGCAAACAAAAGCTGGAAAGAGTTTAATAATTGTCGCATAGTATGCGAAAAACACGTCGTAACAAAAAGCACGGTATATGGGGCGTATGAGTAATTGAGTTTTTAATTATTCATCATACGCCGAGATGTATATTGAACCATATTGTCTAACTAGAAACTTGTTAAATTTGCAACATTTCATACCACTGTGCAATACAAAAATATTTCCAATACAAAATACTCATCACGAGGTTTCCAATGGTACCCATATGTTGGACCTGCAGAATTGTCCTAGAAGGCATATTGGCTAATGGAGTTATATTATAAAAATAACCATATGCCTGGGAATTGGTGGCAGTTTCCTATTATTTTTGTAATGCCAATGGATAGTAGTCTTCATGAGCTTTTCTATGATACCCGTATTGGAACTGCAGAATTGTCCTGGAAGGCATATTAGCCAATAGAATTATTGTTATCAAAGGATTTATTCAGAAATTATAACATTCCTCGGAATTGGTAACAGTTTCCTATCCTTTTTATAATGCCAGAGATAGAATTTTTTTGATTAGATTTCCATTGGACAGACAGATTTGTCCTGCAGGCACTGTGGGTTGTCAACGTGTCCTGCCACATAAGTTTGTGATACGAGATAATTGGTAAGTTTAGGCACACAGTCTTTGGAACATTTGGTAAGAAATAGCAGTTAGTGCATTTAAATATCGTTTTTACATGAAAAAGCATGTAAAAATGAATACTTGGAATGAAATGGCAATTTTCGTGTAGATCTATTAACGTTAACAGAGCTATGTTAACTAAAACATTAGTGTCTGTAATAAAGTGTAATTATGGAGTTTTTTCGGTCTTTTTTGTGTGAAAGTAATATAAAACTTCGTTTTTGACTGAAAGTTCAGATGAAATATCCTGCATTAAATTTCACTATAGGTCTCAGAATAAACCATATATATATCTAGGAATAACAATTCTTAAAAAATACACTCGAAATATATGTATTACAAGTTTTGATCCAGTTCCATACTTTCGCCTAAAAAGTTTAATATTTTGCAAAAACATAAATAAATGAACTCCTATTGCGCGAAAAAAGTGCCCGATATAGATATAGGTATAAAAATGAACAATAACCAATTTTTTTTAAAAATGCTGAAAAATAAACTTACTCTTTACAACAGTCAAATTGTATTGGCTCATTGACTTACCTGAAAATGAAAAAGAAAACAGAAAATATATTAATATTGAAAAGAGCAAATGGCTTTTATTTCATATTCAAATGTTGATCAAAGACATAAAACTATAAAAATTGGATAAAATGCATATTGCCGTTTAATGTCTCGATCAGGAGATAGATGGCCGACGACATGCAAAGAATGCATTGGATATATTACAGAATTGTGTTATACCAAGGAAGTGGACGGATATATCGTAATATTCCCTTCGGCAAATATTGAAAAATGAGCTCGGGGTAAAGCCATTGAAATTCTAAAAAGTACAAGAACTTACGCTGCAACAGAAAGCAAATACACCCAAAAGAGCTAAAGAATTGCTTCGCTTGGCCGAAAGTGGTGAACTGCCAAATTTGGTTTTCTCCGATGAGAAAATATTCGTTGTTCAGCAGTTTGTAAAGAAACAAAATGATCGTGTTTACTTGCCAAAGAGGTTAGCTGAAAATGTGCACCTTCGGTTGGCTACCAGAACTCAAGCGCCGGCCATGGTGATCGTGTGGGACGCCATAACAGCCGATGGTCGCTCTCCGCTCATATTAATCGACCGCGGCATCAGAATAAATATTCTGGAGGGTGTATTAAAGCCTTGGGCACGCAAACATTTCTACCGCAGACCTTGGGCATTCCAACAGACTCAAGAATTGTTACAAAATGAGGTTCTTCGCTTCATTTCCAGCGCACAATGACCATATGCAAATTATTGGAAAGGACTATTTTGAAACCAAAATTTAAAATTTTTCTTATTTCTATTTGTTATTTCGTTTGCCTTGCCTTCTGCGACATCCTATTATTCGAAAGCAGGCATCATCAAACTTCTCCATGTAGGCTGTGAGAACAAATAGAAAAAACATATTTGAATTTAGTGCGATCACGTATTGTAGCTCCCACCCCAACGCACATAAATGCATCACAGCCAGTAACTGCATCTGCTACTGATGGTGCAGCGGCAACTCCAACAACAAAACACAACAAACATAAAACATAGATTCTAACAATAGTTTATCGCCACAGTAACAGCATTGTGGACCGACCGACCACTCGACAAAACAAAAACAAAAGCCCCAAAGGCTACAACTTAGAGCCTACAAACGAGAAGCTATTGCATGCAGATGTCTGTTTTTATTCCTGCTTTGCAAAGAACGGCAATAAAATCCAGCAAACATAAACACACACACATGTGCACCTCATGGAAACGATACAAAACATTTCTATTTGTGGCTTATGAAATTGTGAAGCTAAACAAAAAAAAAAAACATTTTACATCCAAAATAAAAACACAAAAACCACAATATGAATAATATTGAGAAAAATGAAAAACAAATAGGTCGAGGGATTCTGCGAAAAAAATATAAAATATTTGTAAAAAAAAAAATATTTTTTTGACTTTTTGGAAAGGAAAGTGGTTGAGTTTTTACATTTCAAATGGAAATAGCTTAACACGTTTTATTTGAATATTAAATGCAGCAAAATTGTTTAAGGACAAAGCAGTAAGATTGTTCCTTAAATTGAAATTCCCTAAGATGAGAAATCCATTCTTCAGTTCTATGATTTTGGTTTAAATTTATTTTCAGTTCAACTCTTTTATTAAATTGAATTTTTTGTCCAATATTGAATTTTATTCGGCCTTGCATTCAACAATCAACAGTTGAATTGCATCCCAACAAAAATTTCTATCTCTATATCCTGTATAAGTTTGACACATTCCACCTCCACTTCCCGAATCAAGTCAATCACGTATGTGGATTGACACCACGAGCATCTCCTCGGCAACTTCCCTCGACGGAGAGGGAATGTTGTTCAAGATTATTGAATGAATGTTGTCCAAGATTATTTATAAAGCGTATTGACACAAAAACAATGCATAAATAATGTTTTAACCCTTATTTGTTAATGATTTTTAAGAACGAAGAAAAATTAGACTGTCAAGGAAGCTCTTGCTCTTGAACAGCTCTACAGTAGAGTATAAATGCCAACGGACAGTGGTTGTTAAGTTTGTCTCCTTGCTTTACCTTTCTCTCATTGGAATATTTGCTTGCGGTAGTAATTGACATGACGATCCTCTGCGATTGCAGGAACCTCTGTGTTCACCTGTCGTTCAGTAGTAGATCTGTACACTTATTAACTATTCGTATCGCGTTAATACTAGCTAGGCATCTGTCGTCATCCCAATGTAATTTTTCCCAAAGCTAATTATACCCTGAGCCATATGGCTAGAACAAACAAGCCTCATCCAAATAAAGGCTTTAGACCTTAGGATTCAGGACATTTAGAGTCGATCTGTAGGTGCCCGTCCGTCTGTCTTTCTGGCTGGATGGTGCGCACGCTAACTCTTGAAGGGATTATCCGATTTCGTCCAAACTTTGTACATCGTAATATTTTTGCCTAACTTAGGTCGAGTTCGAAGATGGGCAATATCGATCCACTCCTTCTGGTACCTCCCCCACAAAAGGTCGATATTTTCAAAAAATATATTTTCCGCACAGAAAGTGGAACGATAATCCGATTTTGCTCCAACTTTGCAAATCTTAATATTTGAGTCAGTGCTAGGTTAGGTACGAAAATGGACAATATCGGACCACTCCATCATGTACCTCCCCCACAAAAGGTCAACATTTTGAATAATTACAACTCTTATAAAATGTGATATAAGAGTCCGATTATCTTCACATTTCACACATCCCAATAATTTTATTAACACAAGACTATATCTGAACCTAGCGCATATTTTAACATTTTCTATAAAGTATCACATATTTGATACAAAATGAAGGAAGTTATCAATATAGTCCAAACCTGGCACGTCGCAATATTTATATCATATTTATTTAGGTCCGATACGAAATGGACAATATTGGTCCATTCCTTCGGAACCCACTCCATAGAGGGTAGTTAAAATATATTTAAATAGTCGAACATTGGGTGAGTGTATACATCTGTCGGCTAAACCGACTGATACTTCTTAACTTGTTTCAACCTCAGACTCTCGCAATTTTGAAATCATGGTTCAAACTTCAAACCTTGATGTCATTAGAAATAGACTGAATTGTTTTCGATATTATTTATGATTTTCTACCATGCTATTGTTTTCAAAATGTCTATGATAAAAAAGCAACAACAACACAAAATTAATTGTTATTGTTTTACAATTAATTATGTTCATTTGAACAAACAACAACACCGGCTATGCGGCTGTCTGCCGCAAACAATGCGTGTGAAACCTTTGCAGAAAACGCGAGCAGAAAATGCGCAAATAAATAAAATAAATGAATAAATATCTGTCGAAGAATGTCTAAATGCTTGTGAAACGCTTGCCTGAGCATAGATCGTGTTTTTTTGTGCTCATGTATGCAAGCAAGCCGCGAATGTGTAATAAATAAATTTTATGTTCATTAATTGCATATTTTATGGTCGGGGTTTCATTTTACTTTCATTCGGAGTTTTCCTTTCAGAGCGTTTCGCCATAAAACAATAATTTGATTAAATTAAAGAGTTGAGTTGAAGCAGCAGTAAAAAAGGCATATCTCGAAAAAATATTTAATTAACACTTAACGATTTATGGCTCATAAAATTATAAAAAAATAAAATACCGCAGCCATGTAATTGTGTTTTCGCCGTGTGTGGAGTTGTGTGCAAAGTAAGGTATGATTGATGTTAATTAAAAGGAAATGAATATTATAAATAACGGTGGATTTTGAGGAAGTTATGCGGTTGAAAGGATATTAGGAAGTTGAATAAATTTAAAATAAATAAAACTTTAAGGAAAATGTATACTTTTGTCGATACGTTCGTGGTAATAACTAGTTGATGTCCTCGAACAAATTATTAAAAGTGAAATTGAGGTTCTGAGCTCTATAATTTATCTCTAAATATTGCTATAATATATTAAATGATAGCCATCACTTTTGTAGTCGAGCACACTAAGCTTCGGTAAGCGTTATTCATTATTTTGTAATGGGAGAATAAGCTATTGGGCTTTGTCAACTTTCTTAGCAACAATACATTATTTTCCGTCTCACGGGTAATGCATAAAATGAGTTATTTACACAATTTTGGAATTGGCTATGTTTAACTCAGTGGAGTAGAGAAAAGCTTCGAACAGGTGAGCGAGCGAGAACGGGTGACCGATATCTATCACATTTTATACAAAAAATTTAGGAAATTAAAAGCAATTCGGATATTTATTTCGCATTTTATGAGAGATGTAATTATTCAAAATTTAGACTCATTGAGGAGAGGTACCTGAAGGTGTGGTCCAATATCATCTTGTGTTATTAAAAATGTTAGGATGTGTCACATTTGAAGAGAATCGGATGGTTATTTCGCATTTTAGAAGTTAAATTTATTTAATATTTTGACCCTTTGTGTGGGAGGTACATGATGGAGTGGTCCGATATTGTCCATTTTGAACTTTATTGGTTATTTACTTCACTTTATATGAGATATGTAAAAATTTTTAGAAAATCTAAAAATGTGAGTGATATACCAGATATAATCGACCGAAGAAGTCCAATTTCATACTTCATCTAATACAGATAAGTTAATAGTATCAGGCGGCTTTGCCGAAAGATATATTTCCTCAGCCCATGTTCGCTTATATAAATAAACTTTGACTTCTGTTATGATTATTCAACTTGTTGACCATCTTTGGAGTGGGTTCTGAAGGAATAGGCCAACATTGCCCATTTCGTATAGGACCTAAATAAATATGATATAAATACTATACTATACTGGTTACTTTATTCACTTTTTATGATATATGTGATAATTTTTAGAAAATGTTAAAAAATGCGCAAGGTTCAGATATAGTCCACCGAAGTATTCCATTTTCATGCTTCAACTAATACAGATAAAAACATTAACGAGCATTTTCTTCCAATTTTATGCGCAATCATAAATTCAGGTTTTTGGTTGAGAGATATGTTGAGATATAGCAAGTTGTAAAAGATCGCTGACTTGTTTCGCAAATTATGACAGATAAAAGTATTGAAAATTGTGACCCTTTGTGGGTGAGGTACCAGAAGGGGAAGGCAGACATATATATTATCTTCCAAACAGATCTTGTGTTAGCAAAAATGTTTGTATGTGTGAAATTTGAAGAGAGTTGGATGCTTATTTCGCTTTCTTTGAGCGTTTTGTTTTTAAAAATCTTGAACCATATGTGGCGGAGATACCAGAAGAAATGATACAATCTCTACCACCCTTATGATCTTGTGTTGATGGAAATATTGAGATGTACCAAGTCTGGAATGGAATCAGATGTTAATTTCGCTTTTTATGAGCTTCATGGGTACTCAAAATTTTGAACCTTTGTGGGGGAGGTACCAGACGGATTCGACACATGATATCTTGGGTTAATAAAAATATTGTGATGTGTGTAATTTGAAGAGAGCCGGATGCTTATTTCAAATTTTATTATCGTTTGGTTATTCAAAACTTTGACCCTTTGTGGGGAAGGTGCCAGGTGGTCCGATATCTACCATCTTTATAACAAATATTGTTTTTTATGGAAATATTGAAATGCGCCAAGTCTGAATGGAATTAGATGTTAATTTCGCCTTTTATGAGCTTTATAAATATTCAAAATTTTGACACTTTTTGAGGGAGGCGTTAGATGGAGTGGACCGATGTTGCCCATCTTCACACCAGATCTTGAGTTGATAAAAATATTGTAATGTATGACCCTTTGTGAGGGAGGTACTTGATGGAGTGGATCGGCATTGTCCATTTTCGCACCTGATCTAGCATTGGTGCAAATATTAGGATTTGCAAAGTTCACTGCCCTTTCTGTGCAGTACATTAATTTCCTTGAAATCTTTTTTGGGGGAGGTATAAGAAGGAGTGGATCGATATTGCCCATCTCCGAACTGGATCTAAGTTTGATAATAGTATTACGATGTACCAAGTTTGGGTCAAATCGCATACTCCCTTGAGAGTTATCGTGCGCACCAGCCAGACAGACGGACGGACGGACTTACATCGGTAGATCGACTCCAAATGTCCTGAAACGGATTTGGTCCAAAGAGACCTAGGGTCTAAAACCGTTTTGGCCGTTTTAAATGATTTATACCCTCACTAAATGATATATACCTCTCTCTCAAGATTTTAAATTTTGGACTAAAAGCATAGTTCGAGAAATAAACCAAAACCTCAATATTCCTCTAAAAATCACAAAAGCATGGTTAGAAAATGCCTCTGTCGGCTGAAAATTGAGCTATAGCGAGTTATGAAAAAAATGCAAAATTGGGGAAATACTCCCCATGTACAGCATTTAAACTTTCTAACTTTAATAAGCTATGTTTTATTATTGGCTCCCAATATTGAGATATAAATTTCTTCCAACTATTATAAATATGGCTGTAGTGAAACTTATCATAGCAGGAGTGAAATAAAGGTCTTAATTGCTCTGTTCCAATACCTGCAAGAATCTACTATTTTTGCGATTTTCTTCGATATCATAAAGGGAAAATCGGTTATCGTAGTAAAAACTTTTACATTCTTGCAGTTCTGGAACAGAGCAAAAATTAGGAAACAATTTCAAAATGTTCAGATATAGAAGACAGGTCAGTTAATGAAAATTGAAAATATATATATTGTTCTTGATTTCAGGATCTTCTTGGCATTTCTCCCTCAGATTGTTTAAATTTTTCCAATACCTTTACATTTTCGTAAGTCAAATATTGAAGTGAATGCATCCGATTTCCTATCCCTTTAAAGCTCTGAAAATTTAATTTTAGAAAATGTTAGGATTTAAACTATTTACATTGTAACGCAATAGCGTGTGATAAAAAAAACATATATGTATTTTTAATGCAAACACAATAATTATAATATCAAATAAATTACAACAAAAACCTCTGATTTATTGGCCGACACGCATATAATTTGTTTTGTGCACACAAAGTTCGCAGCCATTGTTGACAAACGACAGTTGCACACAAATTATTATTCAAATACAAATGGGCAAAAATTCAAAAAAAAAAAAAAAAAAAAATTTATCTTGGAAAAAATAATACAAAACTTTTGGTTATCGAAATCTTGAATATTTTTAATCGAATTTGATTATTATTTCAATAATCTGTCCACTTTTTCCTCATAGCTAACAATACCTTAATCCTCTGCTATTGAACTGCAAACCGAAATGAACAAAACTCGCAATGAGTTGCATGTTCATAAATTTCACAGGAAAATTGTTGCAATCATATGGCATGGCATGGCACGGCATGTAGTAGCTAAACATGCATGTTAGGGTCGGTCGGAGGGGAAGAGAGACTACATGTGAACGACGAACTGGCGTATCAAAAATATATCCAGTGGCCTCACTTTGCATATCACGCACAATTCATCTCACGCTCTTTGCCACCGTTACCTTTTGTGGACGACAGCCAACAACAACAACAACATCAACAAACTCGGCAAACAATCATTCAGTCCAGATGCATCTGTGTCCGTCCTTCTATGTATGCGTTTGCTACTGTTTTCTATTTTCCTTCTTTCCATTCACATCTGAATATTGCGAACTTTGTTATCATTGTTGCAACAGTAACAACAACAACAAGCGAAGCGATAGCTGGAGGAAATGAGGTAGCTAGCAAATTTTCTTATAACAATGCCCCCGGTTGCGGGGACGTTGCAGGCGAACATAGATGACGATCGCGTTACGCGTATGAGAGAATAATAAATGCGATGCATAACCGTAACACTCGTTGCCACTGCATATTTAATATTGTCAGCTGCCGGCACGACTTGGAATCCTTTTTTTCTATTTTTTTTTTTTTGCAATGAACTGTAAAGGCATTACATGCAATTTTTCTATTTTTTACTTTTTTGGTTTTCCTTTTAAATTATTTGTGGTTAGTTTTAATAATATTCAGATGTGTGTATGGGGAAAGTTCAACGGCGACGAAAAGTAACAGCAGTAATATTCTTTATTCTTTATTGGAACATGTGTGTGTTTGCGAAGGGTAAGAGACTAAGATGGGTCGATTTAAAGGATTTGGGGTTTTCTATACCAAACCAAAAAAAAAAAAAACTCTTATTGGGTCCTAAAAAATGTTGCAGAAAAAAAGCACAGAAAATGTTTAAGGAGGACCCCTATGTGAGATTTTCACTAGACATACGAGTTTTTGAGGGTTCTTAACATTTAAGCGAACTTTTTAAGATTTTCGCTACACAGGACCTTTCCTAATAACCTACGCATTTGGGCTCCAATATATAGAAAACCCTCTAAAGATTTTTAATTCGTGGAAGGCTTGTGTGTAGTCCTCGATATATATAGACAACCTTTCTTCCACATGTAAATTACATTTTTTTAAGGTCTTAAATTGCCTTCGGATTTTGAAAAAAGACAAGCACAGTCAGCTTCGTATGTAAACAAGCAAAATTGTTGCATTTTGAGCACGCATACATTAAAAAACCGATTCTCCCAGAACGACTCACTGTTTGATGCGGATTTTGGTCTTAAGACATATTTGGGCCTTTTTCTTCTTCGAAAATGAGGAAGGAGTGGCCGTTACGTTATCGACTCATGTAAAACGAATTTTTATTCACAGAAATTGAAATGAAGGGTATTGACAACATTTGGCTTAAACAGCCGAAGCTACACTCGATGTTTTGCGCCCTGTTTTGGGAGATCGCCGTATCAGCTCTGCTTCTGATGTCGATTGTCCACTTTTGAGCGACGATTTGACACCGTTAGGCTCCTATTTCTGGGGTGTCGTCAAAAATAAGTGTTACGGTGACAAGACGGAGACAGTTGACACTTAAAAGAACAATATTCGTAAAGCTGCTGAAATGCAGCTGAACACAATCGATAATGTGCTTAAAAATTAGACCAATAGGATAGCATACTACCATTCCAGCCGTGGCAGCCATTTACATTTTTTTCGATTATTATATAGGAAGGATTGTACTTTCAAAACAAAGTTTTGAAAAAAATTGTTTATAGTATTTGGAAAAAAGTTATGTGGCGTAGACTGTATTTAAACTTTTTAAAAGTCGTCGATATATTGAGGGTCTTTTGGAGGTTTCAAACAAAACCTTCTTAATAAGAGATCAACTCCAAAACGCTCACTCGAATTCGAGCGGAAGAAGGAAGAAATTGAGTATACAATATTTTTTATGCAATTCGCTTAAGAGCCAGAAAGCTTTTCTTGTTTTTGAGTGAGAGTAAAATCCGTTCGAAATTGAGAAGGTCCCACTCTTATCGAGTACTCTTTTCGTTTTCGTCACACAGTTTTTTTTTTTGTAAATATTTGTATTTTCTCTCCTCGCAACTGAAAATTAAACAACATCAAACACTTTGAAGAACATTGTCGCCAATCTTTACCTGTGGTTGTTCCAATCTAGCTGGAAGAAACGAACTAGTTCCTCATGCAGTTCCGTGGACTCCTGTCGATTTGGTCCATACTTCGTGTATCATAATATAATTGCCAAACTTAGATCGAGTTCGGAAATAGGCAACATCGGACCACCTCTTCTGGTACCTCCTCCACAAAAGGTCAACATTTTTATAGAAAATAATTTAGCTAGTAGAACAAGGAAGATTCATCCAATTTTGTTCAAACTTTGCAAATCCTAATATTTGAATCAGCGCTAGGTGTGGTGTGAAAATTAACAATATCGGTCCACTCCACCAAGTACCTCCCCTACAACGGGTCAACATTTTGAATAATAATCTGTCTCATAAAATGCACATGATTCCCTTCAAATTTTATAATTATTGCTATATTTTGTTAACGAAAGATCTGTTTTGGCCCAGTCGTTCTGGTAGCTACCCCACAAAGAGGTAAGAATTTTGAATAATTAGATCTCTCATAAAATGCGAAACAATCATCCGATTCCTTCTAAAATTCGCGACTTGAATAACACAAGATCTGATGTGACGATTACAGATACGAACCAACTCCTTCTGGTACCTTCCCTAAAAAGAATTTCAATTTTCTATAACAGCCTGTTCCACGATCTCGAAAGAAAATTTGTGCGAACGAAGGCTACTCACTCACTTTCGCATAAGAATGCGTTCCACTAACTTTCGTTCTTTCTTTCGCATAGCCTCACGTGATTCAGTGTTGCAAAATATTTTTTGGCAAAATTAATCGCGAAATAAGGCAAAAAAAAGCGCCAAATGTCTAATTTAAACGCGAAAAAGCAGCAGTGGCTCTGTCTCAACTGACAGTTCAGTTGTAAACAAACAAATTGTAAATAAACAAACAAAATAAAATTTCTAGTGATTGTGTTCAGATTATTTGTGTTCTTAAAAAAGAAAAAAAATGTATATTTCTGTAGCCCTATTTTTTATGGATGATGAGGAGGAGGTTCAAATTGTGCCACGGAGGCATTTAAGAGATGCTTCGAATTTATTTGAAGTACCTAACAACCAGTAAGTATGATTGTATTTTTACATTTTTGAAATAATAAAAAAATGATTTTTTCTAGGTTTGTGTCTTCCAGTGGTCTTCATGGGATTGCCTGCTGCTTCCAAAAATTGGCACTCCTCTGCCGAACTTAGGATTCTCCCCCATATACTCAACTAGTGCCCGCAGCTGTGTAGTTTTTTCGTGCTGGAATTGAGAAAATAAAAAAATGTATATTTGTTGTTCACAGATTAAATTGCATTTATTATTTTTACTTACATTTTTCTTTCCATTTTCAATCAAGGAATGTTTATGTTAAAACAATTTTCCTTAATTTTTATCATTCGACAGCAAACACACAAGTGACTGATTTTGACATTTGTGTTCGCATGCGTACGAAAGAAAAAAGATAGTGGAACGCAAAATTACACTGAAACGCTTACGTTTTCGTTCGCTTTGATTTTCGTGCAAATTTTCGTTCTGATGGATTTTAGTGGAACGGAAATCAGCTGTTTGTCGTGTAAAAGTTGTGCGAATGTGTTCTTTCGACATCGTGGAACAGGCTGTTAGTATTGAAAATTGAAATTCATAACATGCGATACAAGTCTAAAATCCTGTTCAAACTTGATCTGAGCTCTGATTTGAACATGGAATTAATTAACCAACTCCTACTGTTGCCTCCCCAAAAAAAGTTCAACATTTTTATTATTCGCATAAAATTGGAAACAGATGTTCGGCTTTCTTTACATTTTGCACACACCAATATTTTTATCTGAAGGAGTAGTCGATATAGTCCCAATCTGATACGTTGTAATATTTATATCAGACTTAGGTCAGATACGAAATTGACAATAGTGACCCACTCCTTCGAAACCCCCATCGGCAAAACCGAGCGCACGAGCGCTCCCATACAAAAGGAAACAGTGGAGATTAACCTTTATATAAACCTCCTACACTTCGAGCATTCATACTAGCGAGTAAAATCGAGCAAATTTGGGTAAGATTTCATAGCCTTTTGATATCTTCAATACACAATTATAATTATTTTTTTGTTTTTTTATTTTTTTTTTTATTACAAACCTTTTTTTAATTTATTCCGAAATATTTTTTTTTTTTTCGTTTTAGAGGTCTTTGGTATATATCTGATTCAAAGTAGTTTGGGATCGTCTATACATAGAAAATCATTCTGAGCTTTTCTATATCTTTTCGTGATCTTCGATACATAGATGAGTCTTTCAAGATCTTCGATACACAGATTTTTAACGTTTAATCGACATTTTTGAATTTGGATATGAAAACGACTTTTCGACAATTGTGAAAGGACACTAAATCTCAGAAGACGAAGAGAAGACATTTTTGAGGCCTTTGATAAGTGGGACCTTTGGGGCCTTTTTTGAGTCTACGCTACGCAAAAGATCTTTCTGAGATCTTCGATACATTAAAGGGTTGAGTCTCTCCATATATGAAAGACCTTTTAAAGGGTTTCCATACTTAAGTGACCCAAAGTCATATCGTATTGTCACAATTTTACTGAACTTACTATTCTTTTTCTACAAAACTTCTTAAACATGTCCGTTTTAATACAATTTCCTTGCTTGCTCTCTGAGAAACTTACTGTTATATTCCCGCTGTCTAACTTTCTCTCTCTCTCTCTCTACGATGTTATCGTGCTCTCTAATTTCTCTATCACTCCCAAATTATTATAATAACTGATATATTCACATGCTCCATAATTTCCTATTTGTTATTGTTTCTTTTATAACATAATTTTATTATACCCTCCACCGTAGTATGACGGATATATTAAGTACGTCATTCCATTTGTAACACCTCGAAATATACATTTTAGATGACCGTCCGTCGGTCTGTCTCTTTTTGGAAATCTGTCCGTCTGTGGAAATCTACCTGCTTGTGGAAATCACTCTAGCTTCCGAACGAATTGAAGTAGGTTGATAACATTTTACTGAATTTTGTGTTTGGTCTGCAGGGCTTTTGGTGAAAAATATAGGATATATAGGTCCATTTCGTTTAGGTATAGCCCCAACATAACCGTACCTCCCTATATTCGGAATTTTGACGATTTTAGAGACACATTTCCCCGGAATTGTTCCAAATTTCGTAATGGGTACTACAGCCTATGACAGAAAAATGTCTATGCAGGTCTACGTGTTCGTATAACTTATATTCGGTATTTTTTTAGCATTTTAACAGAATTTTTAAAGGGTTCTATTTTTATTTATTCATTTATTTTTGTTTTTGACAATTTCTAAATTCGTTCTATTATTCAAAGCCCGGCCGAATTTAAACAGACATCAAATAGAAGAGTTTCTTAATTATTTATCGGTTAAATATTAAGGCTATTACCAAAATAATGAGTTTTGAATAAAATTTTAAAATTCAACATCAATGTGTTTTATTAAAACATAGTTATATGTGATTGCTTCGGTTCGTAGAAGATCCTTAGGGAGTGTATATACATAAAAACTTTTTTGACATCTTCGATACGTAGAAGACCTTCTGAGGTCCTCATTTATAGAACGCATTTTGAAGGTAATAAACATATGTTTATTAAGAACTTATTTTGCAAAGAAAACATTTTTGAGGTCTCGATACCCGTTTGGTAAGTTCGATACAAAGAGAAGCTTCTTGATGTATATATCATTTTTAAGCTGTCTATACATATACAAATTATCGACATATTTTACATATGTAATAACTTTCTGAGCTATTATTTTACAAAATCTTCCTCAAGACTTTTTTGAGGTCCTGTTAAACTCAATTACATTTCCGTTGCATCTTGCAGATAATTATAAACCTAATCACGATTACTAATGTTTCTCTATCGTTAACAAATCTTGTTCACATATCGAAAACTAAATCTCAAGTTTTTTTTTTTCACTTACCATACCTGCCATGCACTCACTGCACGTTTACATTCATCGGTTACTATGGGATAATTTATATATTTAGTTCAAGCCTCTGTTGTTATGTTATTTTTTTTCTCTATCTTCACGTTTTTGCCTGATTTTCTCGATTTCCACAATCGTTGTTATTATTACGTGTGAAATATCAATTTAACAACAAATTATCATTTTTAATTGCAAAGTTTCATAATATCTAAACGAATGTGTGTGTGTGCCTGCGGGCTATGTTGTGCTCGCTCAATGTTTATTTTCTGCATTTCGCTTTAATTAGCCGTAGCTGTTGATTATTTTCATTTTCTTTTAGTGTTTCCTTAGTATTATTGCTTGTTAAATTGATTCGAGCGTATTTATCTCTCATGAAATATTGTTTTTGTTGTTGTTGTTGCTGTGTTGGCCGGTATTCAGTAAAACTGTGTGCCTACACTCAAGTGAAAAACAGTAGGATTGCAATATTTGGAAAATATGTATATTAAAATTCCTTATAAAGAAGTTTGATGATATGCCGATGTTTGTAGTTTTTTAACGCTCGAAAGAAAATTTCAAAAACCACCTTTGACTCGGTTGACAGATTACAATCACAACAGCTGTATCAATTATGTTAAAGCCACAACTTATCCACTCCGAACTGACTGGATTGGACAATTTTATATGAGGTTTGGACTCTTTCCAAGATGTGAGATATAAAACCCCAGCTTTTACCCATTGAAATTTAATGGGCTCACAATTATACGCCACAGCTAAAATTTTCTGAGTGTATGGTCGTCATTATGTCTGACTTATTGCCATATAAAATGGATTGAAAAGTATTGGAAAACAAAATAAAAACACAATATTTTTTGATATTATAACCGTATAATGGGGCGATTTAAAGGAAAAGCATTGAGTAGCTATTAGGATATGCGATATCTTTTATACCCTCCACCATAGTATGGAGGGTATATAAAGTTTGTCATACCATTTGTAACACATCGAAATACACATTTTAGACCCCACAAAGTATTATATTCTTGATCTGCATAAAATTCTATGCCGGTCCACGTCTTCGTATAGCCCCCATATAACAGTACCTCCCGATATTCGGTATTTCGATGATTTTAGCGAATTTATTCACCGGACTTGTTTCAAATTTGGTATTTAAAGTTCGTAACGGAGACTACAGCTTAAGACAGAAAATTGTCTGTGCAGGTCCACGTCTTCGTATAGCCCCCATATAACGGTACTTGTCATTATTCGGTATTTTGATGATTTTAGTGACATTATTCACCGGACTTGTTTAAAATTTGGTATTTAAAGTTCGTAACGGAGTATACAACTTATGACAGAAAATTGTCTGTGCAGGTCTATGTCTTCGTATAACCCCCATATAGCAGTACCTCATGATATTCGGTATTTTGATGATTTTAGCGCCATTATTCACCGCAATTGTTTCAAATTTGGTATTTGATGTTCCTAATGGATGCTACAGCCTATGACAGGAGATTGTCTGTGCAGGTCAACGTCTTCGTATAGCCCCCATATAACGGTACCTCCCATTATTCGGTATTTTGATCATTTTAGCGGAATTCAATTCGCCGGAATTGTTTCAAATTTGGAATTTGAAGTTCGTAATAGATAGTACAGCCTAAGACCGAAAATTGTCTGTGCAGGTCCACCTCTTCGTATAGCCCCCATATAACGGTACCTCCCTATATTGCCGATTTTTTAAGTTTTACATTTGAATATTGTAATGGCTTGTGACAAATGTTACCTATGCATGTCCACGTCGTCGCTACATTTGGTATTTTCAAGATTTTAACAGAATTTTTAACGGATTTTATTGTTTTTGAGAATAGCCAAATTCGTTCTAAATGGTGAAAGGTAATTCACTTGTTTTATATAATATACATATTTAGAAGACATACTTTAAAGTTATCTTAAAACAACATCATTGACTGTTCCACAATTGCAAAGATTATTGTTTATCACTTGCCTGGGCACAACTTTTTAGGCCCATCTAAAAAGTAATAATCAATTGCCACACAATGGCATTAGATATCATTAATTCATTGAACCCCCTAATGCCAACTGAACTGCATCTAATTAGTGAAATTGAATGCATTTATGAAAATCCTTTATAATCCTATTTTCAATTAACATTCTACCCATTCATCCTCTTAAGAGATTAAATAAAATCAGTGATGTCATTGTAGCTTCATTGTAAGCGTTCAAACAATACATCTTGCAAGTCTGTGATAAGAAACCGCGCGAGGTCACTTAGATTTCAAGTTTTATATACATAAATAAATTTCGAAATGAATTTTGATATCAAATTTAAATTAAATAAGAAACCCGTGGGAGTAAGTCTCCCACTCCGAAAATTATTTTAAAATATTTTAGACAGATTTCTCCTGAAAGAAATTAGGGTTTTTTGATATTCTCTTGCAATAAAAAATAGCATATATAAATAAGTAAAAAAGAAGCTTAGTGCCGAACCTCTAATTCGCTCCACCATTTGGGAGGAACTTACGAAATGTTAAAAAATCCGTTGAAAAATTACACTATAATCTTCCGATACAGTTATATGTAACTATAATAAAACGCGAATCTATATAGCCAATTATTTGCCAGAAAAGATGGTGCCTATTACGAACTCTAAATACTAAGTTTGAGATAATTTTGTTGAAAAATGTAGCCAAAAACCATCAAAATACCAAATATAAGGAGGTACCACTATAAGGGGAAGGCGTGGATCTATACAGAAAATTTTCTGTCATAGGAGATAGAAATCGACATAGAATATTATACTGATCAAGAATATATACTTAGTGGGACCTAAATTGTTAAGTTTTGGAGAAGTTACAAACGGAATGGCAAAAGGATTCTGCTTCGTAAGTAGTACTGCGCATTAATTCACTTAATGATTCCACTATTTCGTAATAAGTTTATACCCTCCACCATACTGTGAAGTATATACATTATTCCAGTGACAGCTCATTATATTGTTTACAAGCGTACAAAAGCATTTTGGTGAGAATTTTCCAAAAAAACTGTTATTCGTGATGGAATTCAAGCGAGATAGTGTGATTTCTTTATATCTGGCCACAACAAGTGGCTATCGTTAGAGCACTCCAGCATTTAAATGTGAATAAACCTTTTGTGTCTCGTACCATCGCTCGTTAGCGTGATACGGTAGCGTAGCCCGACATCAAGGAAGTGGACGGAAGAAAACAGCAACATTAGCAGAAATGGTTGGAAAAGTATAGAAGCAACTTGATCGAAACCCGCGTCGCAGTGGCCAAGAAATGGCTCGTGAGCTGAACATATCGCAATATTCCATTCGGCAAATATTGAAAAATGAGCTCGGGGTAAAGCCATTGATATTCCAAAAAGTGCAAGAACTTGCACCGCAACTGAAACAAAATATACTCAAAAAACCTAAGGAGTTGCTTCGCTTGGCCGAAAGTGGTGAACTGCCGAATTTGGTTTTCTCCAATGAGAAAACATTCGTTGTCCAGCAGTTTGTAATCAAACTAAAGTGATCGTGTTTACTTGCCAAAGAGGTCAGCTGAAAATGTGCACCTTCGGCTGGCCACCAGAACTCAAGCGCCGGCCATGGTGATGGTGTGGGCCGCCATAACAGCCGATGGGCGCTCTCCGCTCGTATCAATCGACCACCGCATCAGAATAAATGCAGAATATTATCGCGAAAATATTCTGGAGAGTGTATTAAAGCCTTGGGCAGGCAAACATTTTGGCCGCAGACCTTGGACATCCCAACAGGACTCAGCACCATTGCACTAAGCACGCACCACGCAAGAATGGTTACAAAATGAGGTTGCAGCTCACAATGGCCGGATACCAATCCGTTTGACTATTGTGTCTGGAGTATTTTAGAAAGCAAGGTTGGCACTAAAAAATACCAAAGTTTCGATCACATCAAGCAAGCGTTTCGCCGAGAGGAACATTCGGGCAGCGTGTGACGGTTTCATTGGCCGTTTGAAGGCCATAATTCGTGCCAAAAGTGACCAATTCGAACAAAACTAAACTTATTCTAAAGTGAGATGCTATTTCCGACATTTTTTGCTTTCATTCAACAAAATTTAAAAAAATGTAAAAATTATGGTGTTTGACTTTGTTGCAGCTTTTTTATCTCACCCCGTATAATTTAGAATCGGAGGGAACTAATATGTGGGAGACATATCCAACTTTATCGATTTCCCACAAATATGATGGAGGCATTTGTACCTCTTGTACCAAATGAGATTGCTTTAAAGTATCTTGTATGACTTCGAAAAGGCTTAAATAAAAAACAAGTAAACAAAGGCTAAAGTCGTGCGGGGCCGACCATGTGATACAGTACAACACTATAATATATTGCAAACCCCCCTTAGGCCCAAAACCATTTTTTGTAATAATGCCATACAGTCCGGCACAAATGTTACATTTTGTTTTTGACCGGTTGCATTCGCTCTATATTTATGCTCCCTGTCGTACTGATAGGGATTCAATTCAATGTCACTCAAAAGTTGTGGTCCATTTTACACGTCCAAAATGTTAGACTTCTGTACTGACCTAAACCATAACCTTTTTAATTGTGACCTGTAGGGTGACTGCAAAATCCGGAATTTTAGACTTTAATTCTGACCCTTCACCAATCCATGCAATCATCTCCGACAAGAAAAGGCCTCTATTCCACCACCATGCTAAATTTCGTGAGGATCGGCCCATATATGCGACCTCATCGACTCAGTTTGGCGAGTTAGGAAGACCCGTATATGACCTCCATGTTCAGGACCAATATTTCGAGTTGTTACATAATTTTTGGATTAATTAAACGTATAATACCGCCAACAAATGGGATATACGGGTCCAATCTTTTATTACGGCCCCCAAAAAAGACAAAAAGTAAACAAATGGTCAAATGGTGGTGGTATTTATCTGTCGTAACAGAAACTTTGACAGTTAACCATTTTCTATGCAGTTAAGTGCTAGTAGATCCCTTAAGATAAAAAATTAGTTGTAAGGAGTCAAATCAGACCCAAGGGATCTGAGAAAAACGAAGAACAATGCATAACTTTCTAACATTTCTGTAACTTAAGTCTAACAGTCGCCAAACTCAATTAATTTCCTTTCAAAATTTCATCATTTATCATCAAAAAAAATGATGTTCAATTTAAATAATCTCAAAGTATATCTAATTATGTATTTTCACAACAAACACACTCACATCCATTATGTCTTCATTCGAAAGACACCTGGCGGTTTTCTGCAAGCGAGACAAAACAATTTCAGTATTCACAACAACATTTTCGACAATAAACTCCAAGTGTCGGCAAGGTGCTGTTGATTTGTTTTTGGGGTCATTCGCTTAATTAGTTGATGTCTTTTGTTGTCGCTGCATTGAGCGGAGAGGCTGGCCGAAGCCGTGGTTGCTCGTTCCAACGTCGTAAGATTTCGAAATAAGCCAACAATTCTTGTTTTGTTTTCGAGTATTTTTGTTCCATTCAAAAGCAACAAAAACAAAAAAAAAAACAACTGCATTATCTGTTTTGTGTCAAATCAATGAATATTCATGAGACCAATTTTCGTTACGTGCACACCTAAATGTCCATAAAAACACAATCGTAGCCAAGTCGTTTCATGTCATATTGAGTTTCCCAATAATCAACGAAGAATGTTTTTTTTTTCTGTTTTGCCATGGCGTTGTCATTCGACGAAGACGACAACGACGACAACCGGCGTTGAATGTTATATAGCTGTTGTTGTTGTTTTCGATTTTGTTTGAGAACGCTTTTCACGGGTATTGTTTGGTTGGACCTGTAATCATCTCTCTCTCTCTGTCTCTGCTGACCACCACCAGAGTGGTAAGCAAATCATACCATTTGGCTTTTCTGTTTTAGCCGGTTACTGTTGTCGCATTTTGTTCATAAATACGAGTATTAAATTTCAAAGCAATTCTCAAGGTATTTCTTCAAAAAGCGCTTTCATCTAAGATTACCTAGCAGCTGCAGCAGCAACAGCAACAAGACGACAACAACAACGACTATTTTCAGCATATAAAGTTTGTGAAAAGCCGTTGAAGAAAAGCCAGGCGGCACACATTCGCATACGACACCACACATCAAAAGTAATTCACACGGGCCACACCATCTCTGTGCATCATCATCTCATCTTCGCATGCAGCAGCTATGCCATCATCAGCAGCTCAACTGCCGGGAAATACACGACGAACGTCAAAGCGAGCTGGAAGTTTATTTATTACTCCATCAGAGTCGTAGATTTTCCGTAATTCTTCGCTTGTTGCATTGCATTTGTTTTTTTGTTGCACTGATTCCTCTGAACGTCATCCGATCCAAGAGTTGTTGTCTTTGGCTTTTTGTTTTTCATTCACATTAAGTCGGGTTTATCCACCTTGATTTCTTCCGGTTTCGGTATAACTTAATAACGTTTGCTGTCGACGACGTCACAAGGTTGTGGAAAGAAAATATGCAATAGGGTGCCTCAGGCTGGTGTATAAATATGAAGTGAATTGTTCAAATGTCTTTGAAGGTGGCGAGAGACTTCATTGATGTAAGAAGGGTTTGATTAATAGCCTAGAGGTATTTTGACCTCGGCATTCTACTTCACCCGATTACAGAATTTTTTAGTTCATTCTCAAAATTAATTATTTTTTAAGTTTGCTTATATAAAATTGTTTAACCCTTTGCGAAATATCACTTTACTGTCGTCTAAATGCCCGTAATTACATTTACAAGCCTCGTATCGAATCAATTAATTAATACATATTAAATGTCCAGAAATTTATTTATTAATGCCATGTAGAAAACGAGAAAATGCAGTCCAAGCTATGTCCTGTTAAATCAAACAGCATTGCATTGCATGACATTTAACCAATTGGTTGAAGTCTCTTCATGTCATATCGAGTCAAACACAATGGCAGGCATAACTTGTATGACACACAAATATGTTCAACCATGCTTTTTATCAATTTATCGATATGTATTAAAGGTCTGCAAATGCTACGTATTTATTTATTAATTATTTATTTATTTATTTAATCTATTAGTCTATGGATAATTCCTTACAGACTATATATGTACATAACTAATAATTGTATAATTAAAATTAAGAATTTAAAAACATTATTATTTTACTTTTTATAGTATTAACATCCATTGTAAAATCGATAAAATTATAAAACGCGTTAAAATCTTTTGAAATTCTTGTTAAAGGATCAGCATTTGCATAGCTCATCCTGGAGAATTGAATTGCTAGTGGTGCATAGTGGCGGGTAGTACGTTGAGGAACATTGAAATTTATGTTGTTAACAAGAAAACCAGCAGAAATATCACCCATAATCACATTATAAAGAAATGAGACATTTAGCATTTTTCTACGGCTTTCCAGAGTTGGCAGCTTGATCAGTGAGAGTCTATCAGTGTATGGTGGAAGATTATCATATGAAAAGTTCAAACTTCGTAGACAGAAAAGTAGGAATTGTTTTTGCGGTCGCTGTGTGTTTTATAAATTGGATCCCATATGACCGATGAGTATTCCAAAATTGGGCGAACAATTGACATGTATAAATTTTTTGAAACATAAGGATCCTTAAACTCTTTACTCCAACGTTTCACAAAACCAAGAACTGATTTTGCTTTGTTTATAGAAACAGAAATATGAGAATTAAAGATAAGTTTACAATCCAATACAACTCCAAGATCAACGAATGCATCAACTTTTTCCAGAGAATAGTCACCGAGGGTGTATCAAGTATCCAATAATTTTTTTCTTGTGAATCTCATAAGTTTGCATTTTGAATAATTAATTTCCATAAGATTAATGTTGCACCAGTTAACAAACGAATTCAAATCATTTTGAAGCAACTGGTTCTTACATATCTCCGAAATGCTAAGAAATATTTTCACATCGTCGGCATACATTAAAATATTTGAAAATTTTATAGATGAAGGTAGATCATTTATAAATAAAGAAAATAGGATTGGTCCTAGATGACTTCCTTGTGGGACTCCAGAAGAAACCATAATACTCTTCGAAATGGCATTTTAAAACATACTTTTTGTGTTCTATTTTGTAGATATGAAAAAATCCATTCGGAGCTTCTATTTGTAAATCCAATGTTTTTAAGTTTTAATCGTAATAATTTATGATTAACTTTATCGAATGCCTTGCTGAAATCTGTGTAAATTACATCAGTTTGATTTCCTTGAAGAAATCCTCGATTTATAACTGTAGTGAACTGAATGAGATTTGTTGTTGTAGAACACTTCCTCTGAAATCCGTGCTGATAGGGTGAAACAATAGAACTAATGCAATGGATAAGGTTTTCAGTAATCAGTTTTTCGAAAAGCTTTGGAATCACGCTTAATTTTGCTATTCCTCGGTAATTGGCCACATCAGATTTATTTCCGTTTTTAAAGAGTGGAATGATATACGAAAAACAGCTTGAGTTATGGAAGCATTGAACAATATGGTAAGAGGATAAACAAAAGCATCGGCGCACTTCCTTAGGATGCAACTCGGGATATTATCTGGTCCAAAATCATAGCTATACTTTAAAGTTTTCAATCCATTTAAAACCATAGATCTGTTTAATAGTGAAATAGATATTGATTGATTAGTGTTAATTTCGAAGGGGTAGTTATTGCAGCTAAATGTTTTAGTAGAATATGTTGTACTGAAGAAGTCTGCAAACATGTTAGATATAACATTTATATCACAGGATTCAGCATTATCGTACTTTAAATTTGGTGGAAAATCGGTGGATTTGCGCTTCGAATTGACAAATTTATAGAAAGACTTCGGATTCTGTTTAAAGTTGTTTTTGAGTTTTGTCAGATAATTTGAATAGCAAATATTATTCATAGTAGTATATTCAGACCGTGCTACAGAATATCTTCCGTAGTCAATGGAAGATCCAGTCTTTTTATATTTCTTATATTGTTTATTTTTCCCATTTTTAGCCTTTGCCAAAGCTGTAGAGTTCCATGGTGGCCCAGAAAGCTTCTTAATTACATATTTCGGTACGCTAATATCAATAAAATGGTATAGCTTTTTGTAAAAAATATCGGTAGCACCATTTAAATCGTAAGTGCTAGACAACAGGATATCCCAATCTGTGTTATGCATAAGTTCACGTAACTGCTCCAAGTTTGTTTTCGAAAAACATAAGGATTTCTCACTTTGAGTCACGGGTATGATTTGGTTTTCAGTAGGAAACGAAACATTAATATTGATAGTTGGATGGTGCTGGTCTTCGGGAAATGTTAACGGATCAATTCGTTGAATGTAACATTCATCCACTTGATTTACAAATATCAGGTCTAATAACTTATTATAGGTGTTACGGATACAATTTATTTGAAAAATACCAAGATCAAAAAGTGTATCGAATAATAATTCATAAAATCTGTGAATATTTTCAGGCAGCAGGTATTTATCCCCAGGTAAAAAATTCCACAACATGTTTGGTATATTATGCCCTGATTATTTAAACAGCATGGCAGTGTATGTCTTCTTATTAAATTTTGTACTCATCACCATTCCATGTCCATCAAACACAATAGCAATGCATGAAGATACTAACTAGTGTAAGCATTTACAAAAATGTCACACAAGATGTTTTACACAAACTTTAGCAATATTTTTTTGAACCTAGAATTAACAGCGTGTTCGTGCAATGAAGGACACTATAGCACACGTTCTGAATTGTATGCCGCACGACCAAAACGATCATAAAATCCAAAATAAGCATCCGGTTCTCTTCATATTTCACACATTTCATTTTTTCTACTAACACCAGATCTGCTGTGAAGATGGGATATATCGTTCCACTCCTTCTGGAACCACCCCACGAAGGGTCAAAATATCCATGAAGCTCATATGCCTTTCAAACTTGGCACATTTCAATATTTTCATCAACACAAGATCTGTAGATGGTAGAGATCGAACCATTTCTTCGGTTGATTTTGAAAAACAAAACGCTCAAAGAAAGCGAAATAAGCATCCAACTCTCTACAAATTTTCCATAAACATTTTTGCTAACACAAAACCTGTTTTGAAGATGACATGTATCTGCGAACCCCTTCTGGTACATCACCCACAAAGGGTCACAATTTCCAATACTTTCTCAATATTTTTCCGTTCCGTTCCAGAAACGTGAGATGAATATGGAATTTATGATTTCTCATAAATGTTCGATAATATTTTTATCTGTATTAGATGAAGCATGAAAATGGAATACTTCGGTCGACTAAATCTGGTACCTCACGCACATTTTAACAGGTTCTAAAAATCATCACATATCTCATAAAAAGTGAAGGATGTAACCAATATGGTCCAAACCTGCACGTTGCAACATTTATATCAAACTGATTTGAGTCCGATACGAAATGGGCAATATTGGCCTATTTCTTCGGAACCTACTCCATAGAGGGTCCACAATTTGAATAATCATAACAGAAGTCAACGAACATTGGCTGAGGGTATACATCTGTCGGTTTAACCGACTACAACTTTTTAACTTGTTATTAAGTATTTCTTAAAGAAAGTAATTTTTTCCTTTCACAATTATAAACCAATATTCGATGACATAATCCAAACGTCAGTGGTAATGTCATTCCAGTCATTCTTTAGACTCAAACGGCATCTGGCCATGTCATGGTTGACACCACCGATTTTTCTGGCCAAAATATTTTTAATGATCTTTCTTAACTAAATATTTGTAATTAATTAGGGAATCTTCACCTAAAAGTCAACATATTTTGCAGTTTTATTTTTCAGAAGATTTGACCACATCTCAGAAAGCATTTTGGATATTTTTAAAAAATCGGTCAAGAATAAGAGCAAACATGTGTGGACTTACAACACAAGTGTGCAAAACTATAGCCTTTTTGATCTAGAATAATTTAAAATTCTCAAAATAGTCATATAAGCCAAATTAAAAATGTGCTTGTTTTAATTACATACTTCAAAACAATTTTAATTAATTTATGTATAGCTCTAATCAATCTTTATCAAAATAATTAAGGACCTCGGCAAATTTAGAAATAGAAGTAAAATTACACTGCTTCTTACACTGAACATCATGGCGACCATGCCATATCAAGCCATTCCTCGTACAGCACTTAATACATATCCGGCTATCTGTGAGGCGGTCTAATACCAAAGTTAAACACAAATGTCTTCATGTAAACCAAAATAAAAAAGTTGCAACTGTTTTTTGTTCCTATTTCTTTCAAAAACATAAACCATTTGTGATAGATGTAACTAATGTGAAGGCCAGAAGCATAACTACTTCAGAAGACAGCACAAACGAAAGAGGCAAACAACAACAAGGAAATATAAAGAATAGTTTTTTATCTCCTATTATAGCGATAAAAAGTTCTAAAATGAAAATAAATTGAAATCAAATTAAATTAAATACTTTAATGAAGTCGTTAATCGGATTGCAAAACTGCGAAAAATGCACATGGCAAAAGATAGGCTTTTAATAAAGAAAACTGTATTCTACTTTGGTAAAGGTATGAAAACCTCAAAATAACTAAGATTTGGTACTATCTTTGCATGAAGAATATAAAAATAGAAAAATCAGTGTCTGACAGACTGACGTAGCTCAAGGTGATAAAATTGAGGTTTTGGGTGACTTTGGCTATTTTGGATCTGTTAATAACAAAATAAAGAAATTTACTACTATAAAAGAGCTAGGGAGTATAGTTAGCAGACCACCCTAGCCAGGGAATACTTTTAGCAAACTCGAACGTAATAATGGGAACTATGTCTGAGAAGAACATTAGAGTTTCTACCTTCCTCCTACTACATAGCCTATTCCTCTTGTTGGATAATATGGGACATCTGCATAGTAGGTGTTCAAACGTCTCTATATCTTCTTCATCTTCACATACAATAATCAGAAACATTGTTATTCCATCTTAAAGTCAGTGGCTACCGCGATTCTTCAGACCTACTAAGTGATAAAAGGGATCTTGATCTTTTTCTCGAGATTACCGGTTAGATGGACTTCCCTGCAACCAGTTTCCAAGTGCCACCTTCTTCCAACTTCTTCGACGGAAGCATCTGACATAATAGGTTATTGGTTGTTAAACAGTATCTTCAATCGGTAGATCTTCGACTGAGAATGAGCTTATTCATTAGTCACATCATTCCCCACTAGTTTCCTATGTGGGTATGTATAATGTTTGAAAATTTGTGCTTCGTTATTGTGATAAATCTATTAACCCTTTCTGAACAGGAAAAATCCTTGGTTTGTATCTTTGCTAATAAAATTTAAATTTATCTTGACATTCCATGAAGAGTGACATCCTCTAGCTTTCCGAAGTCTGAGCGTACTCAATGCTGCTTCAAATTGAGCTAGGGGAGTATGACCGATTTTTCTAGGAACTACGTCCGAAAATTTTTCGGAAACCAAGGCTTATGTTCAGTTTAGAGATATGCTCGAATTAACCTGAAAATACAAATTTCCCTGTACTGCTCCGAAACCGGTTGAAACAGCCCACATATGTTGGTAGGGAATTTTCATAAGCTTTAAATGATACATATTTACATATCAGTTTTGTAGAACCGGATAAATCCCGGATTTTGTATCCGAACTTTCGGGTCAAGTAACCTACGAAAAAATTACTTTGCCGTAAATAGAAGTAACAAGTAAAAAAGCATTAAGTTCGGCCGGGCCGAACTTTTAATACCCTCCACCTTAGGGTAATGGAAACATTAGAACCAATTATGACCCACAAATACCAATTTTTTAGACATATTGGTGGGGAAAATGTGGCAAAAATCATCAAAATATCGAATATCGGGAGGTACCGCTATATAGGGCTATACAAACACGTGGACCTATAAATACAATGTTTCGCCAACGGAGCCAATTTTTAGACAAATCCGTGAAAAAATGTGACAACCATAAAAATACCGAATATCGGGCGGCACTGTTATATGGGGCTATACCAAAACGAGGACCTATACATGCAATGTTTCGCCACCGGAGCTAAGACCCATAATGGCCTACAAATGCCAATATTCAGACAAATCCGTGATAAAGTGTGGCAAAAATCATCAAAATACCGAATATCGGGAGGTACAGTTATATGGGGACTATACCAAAACGTGGACCGATATATCTTTTTTTCAATACCGACCATCCTAGACACAATACAAATTATTCTGCTAAATTTTGAAGCTCTACGTCAAATAATGTAGACTGTATCGTGATTTCAACAGACAGACTAACAGACATCGTTAAATCGACTTAGAATTTTAGGCTGGCTGGGGTCTACGACGAATATTTAGGGATGTTACAAACGGAATGACAAAGTTCTTTCCAATGGGGTTTATGTCTGCAATCGTTTGGGACATAATCCCCATTTTTCTGGAAATTATGACCGATTTTTTGGACATAATCTCCTTTCGATTATGGGAAAAATAAACGGTTATAATCCTCGAATTGTAATGGGGATTATGACACGGCACCGTCATCGGCATATGCGACTACCTTTTGTTCGATGTTGGTCGAAACCCCAAGTATTTCCTTGATCACCAGAAGCCATAGTAGGTGTGAGAGAACTCCCCCTGCGGTGTCCCCATGCTAATAGTTTTCCGAATTGAACTCTCCCCTGTTCTAGAATGGATTACCCTGCTTTTTCGCTGTTTTGAGGATAATATACGTTTAATTGGGCCGACAAGTTTGAAACACCTTGAAATATTGGGCCTAAAGTATGGTAGTATATCGACAATCCGGTGCGTCCTACACACCAATAAAATAATTCTTCTTTCAGAATTTGCAGTCGTTCTACAAGTCACAATTATAGGCCAAACGACGTGAAACTTTGCATTGGATTAGATTTGAGGAACAACTTTCGTTAGTCATTTATGCCAAGAACTCATGGCATTTGCTGACTTTTTTCCTTCGCCGACTCTCGAACTCACAAGCTTCGGTTTTGTAGTCAGACACCCAAGCTCTCGGCCGACGTTATTCATTATTATGAGGAAAATAAGTTATATACTTTATATTTATTATACTTTGTAATTTTTAAATGAATCACAATTTAATAGGTTATTCGACTCATACATTTCTTAATCTAAATATAATTTCCAAACTTGTTTATGAATATTAAAATTATATCCACTTTTAATTAAGAATTGCAAAAGGAGACAAATTGGCGATCCTATTTTTAAAAAGTTGTTCTTTTATTATTTTTAAAATAAATATGGGTTATGGGATCAAATATATGTATTTCCTCAAAATATGACAGAAACATACTCATGTCATCAAATGTCCAACGAAGTTGTGTTTGTAATCGTCAATGTCGCTTGACATTTAGACAGAAACTGTCATCTGAATGTTTTTCATTTTCACATTTGACATGAACATGTTGATCATTTGTCAGAAAATCAGTCAGTCCTACAATCGGTCAGTGGGCATTGGTGGGGTATGTCATTTCAGTTTGAATGATCATTTCAATAACTCAAAAAATATATGTCATAATTCTATTGAAACACTTTGAGTAATTATTTGAATGTAGTCCATTTACAGGTGGTAATAGTCAGTCATAAATTATAGTGTCACACACACACACACGCATTTGTCTTTAAACTAAGCAAATAATTTTTAAGTAATTTACACTTGTTTTCTTTTTCTGATGGCTACCAATAAAAATATAATGTGTTTCTTGCATCACAAATTACGTTTTATCTAAGAAGCGGTCAGAGAGCCTCAAATTTTTCATGTCAAATAAATAATATGTATTTATTAGTTAATTTTTTTCTAAGCTGAAATATGATGTTATTTTTTTCTTATCTCTAGACATTATTCTCAATGAAATTCTATTTGCCGGTTCGAATACGACATGCATACAAATATGCACTCACATACATACATATCTATGTGTGTCAAATCACAAAATACTTTGTTTTCTTTATTCCATTTATCGGCTATCATTAGATGTGCCAGTATCGCGAGACATGAAATACACTTGACCGACTTAAAAACAAAATACTCACACACTAAGAAAAGCACACACACACACATACAAATGTCACCAGTGTGTTTGTTGTCCACCCCGAAAAGTGTCCGCGTTGTTCCATTTTAATTCAAACAAATTGGCAATTGAAATACATTCTTCCTATGCACACAGCAACACCAACACACACACAAACTGAGTCGCAACATATAAAATTGAAATATGCGGCTATTTACGAAATGTGAAAAAAAAACGCATACAATTTTTGTTTTTTTTTTTTTTGTTGCTTTTGTAGATATAAATTTTATTTTTGTTTCCATTTGCAAATTTCGTTTAGGCGCTCATTTGCAGTCGGTCGGAATTTTGTGATTGTTATTTTGTTTTCATTTCCCGTGCCTAACCTTCCCCAAACCCGCTTAAAAACTGACCTTTGCATTTATTTGCATATTCGGTGTTGTTGTTGTTGTTGCTGCTGCTTCTGTTGTCGTCGAATTCTTTCCATACGTATTCACATACTCGGTACATTGCAATTTTGCACTGCTGTCGTCAGATTTCACTAGTTTTTGTTGTTAATGTTCCGAGCTGCACAGTGGTTTGGGAAAGGATATTTATTTATTTATTTATTTATTTTATCCAAAATGTATGAGCCCATAAAACCTTTCAAAGAGGAAAAGAAAAAACTCTGCAACAAGAAAATAATTCTAACCTAGATCGGCCAGACTTCAGACTTTAAACAATCGTGTTGGACGTCCGTATATTAAAAAATACATATCTATTCTTGTAAAATTTTCGGCAAAGTCCGTTCAAGTATATTTGGAGTGGATCGAGCCTTATCCATCTGTTTACCAGGCTCGTGCAAAGAGGACCAATTCTGTCCAACATTGATACGTAATATTTTTTACCAAACATAAATCGAGTCTAGTAATTCGCTAATTAAAAAATTAAATATTTTGCAAAGAAATCAAATCAAAAGAAAGTATCAAATATATTTCAAACATCGCATATCGATTTATTCAAAAAAGACTCAGATCGCTCCTTCTTGTACCTTACACCAACGTTTAAAACATATTAAATAACAATAACTCTTTTAAAGTCAAATGTCCGATTTTTTTTTTTTAATTTTTCAGAATCAAATATTTTAGCCTACATTCCCATTCCCAGGTAAGCGGTTGTTTGAGGTGATCGACCGGAGATTTTGGTGGCCATTGTGCGCTGGAAACGAAGCATTTTTGTGTGGCGCGTGTTGAGTGCTATGGCGCTGAGTCCTGTTGGAATATCCAAGGTCTGCGGCCAAAATGCGTGCCCAAGGCTTTAATAAATCCTCCAGAATATTTTCGCGCTAATATTCGGCATTTATTCTGATGCCACGATCGATTTAACGAGCGGAGAGCGACAATCGGCTGTTATGGCGGCCCACACCATCACCATGGGCAGCGCCTGAGTTCTGGTGGCCAACCGAAGGTGCAATTTTCTGCCGACCTCTTTGACAAGTAAATATGATCATTTTGTTTGTTTACAAACTGCTGGACAACGAATGTTTTCTCATCGGAGAAAACTAAATTCGGCAGTTCACCACTTTCGGTCAAGCGAAGCAACTCTTTAGCTCTTTCGAGTCTATTTTATTTCTGGTGCGGTGTAAGTTCTTGCACTTTACGGAGTTTCAATGGCCCCCGAGCTCATTTTTCAATATTTGGCGAATGAAATATTGCGATATGTTCAGCTCACGAACCATTTTTCGGCTACGGCGACGCGGGTTTCGATCAAGTCGCTTCTTTACTTTTCAAACCATTTCTGCTGATGTTGCTGTTTTCTTCCGTCCACTTCCCTGACGTCGGGCTACGCTACCAGTATCACGGTAACGAGCGATGGTACGAGAAACAAAAGATTTATTCACAATTAAATGTGGGAGTGCACCAACGATATCCACTTGTGGTTCTCTAGCCAAATATAAAGAAATCACACTATCACGCTTTCCCTTTACTTGAATTCCGTCACGAATAACTTTTTTTTCTGGAAAATTCTCACCAAAATGCCTCTGCACGTGTCAGATGAGCTGTCACTGGAATAATGAGCTGTCACTGGAATAATTTTAACAGCTGTCGGACTAGTGGCTTAGAAATTGCAGCAGTCTGAAGTTGGTTGCAATTTTTTCATCTCATCCTTTAGTAGCTACAACGTCCAACTAAAACGGCATTAATGTTACAAAGCTAGATCTGTGTAATCGACAATTTACATAAAAAAACACATCCTCGAATATTTTGTTCAGTGTAGGTCCAGGGTTTGAAAAAAAACGATATAATAGTTTTCGAGGTTCAATATTCAATGTTTTTACAGGTTTACAGACCGAATGACTTATTTTTTGTTTGCTTTCCTTCTGTGACTTGCTTTTTTACTGCATTTACAAGGAAAACGTGCGATTTTCTGAAATACCTTGTTACGCTTTACGACTGTCAGTTATGCGCCGCTGGCCGACCGCCGATGTGGCCGCTTCTGCTGTTGTTGCTGCTTAATTCGCATTTTAGTACGAAAATTTGTGTTTTTTTACAACAGCACCAGAAGCAAAACTAAAAAACAGCAACACAAAAAAATCTACTGCAAGGTAATTATGAATTTATTTTCTAATTAATAACGTAATAAGATTACGTAACTCGATTGCAGCAACAACGACAACAAAGATAGGAAAAACGAAAAACAAGTGATCGACCAATAAATAGAGAGAGAGCGTGAGTGAGAATTCCAGAGATTGTGTAACAAAAAGTCGTACTATTTGCCCCCATATATACGTACGCTCGACGTAATTTATACGTACGGAAAATAGAACGAAACCACGCACACACACACAAACAGACTTTACGATACATATGGACACATGTAGGTTTGCTTCGTACGGGAGGCTAATGTGTTGGCATTACAGGCCCATTAGTCAAGTTCGTAACTTGCGGTGGCCACATGCAACCATTCGTCGTTGTACACTACATGCGACTTGCGACAGACCACCCCTCAAACCCAATACTGGCTGGCACACACTACCGGCACTTTGTAATTCTCTGCCAGTGTTACGTTGTTGTTGCTGATGTTGCGGCTGCAGCTGCTGCCGATGATGATGATGCGTATGCATGTTTGTATATTTTTAAAAAGATTTCATTGTTATCGCCATTGGAAAAACAACAACAGCAGCAGCAACAACAACAACAACAACAAATCAAACGAATACGAAATATATAAATAAAGATGCCGGTTCGATGCTGAGTTGTTGCGTCATTAGTTCTAAATGAATGCCCCCGTATAGAATAGAATTGTAAAAATAGCGTCGAACTAATCATAGCGTCGAACAGCGAATGAATTAGTTAAACAGAAGATTGTGGCGGAGGGGGCGGCACAGGCGGTATCAACAAATTTAGGTGAAGGTGTTGCCGACAATTGTTGCTATTGTTGTTCGTGCAATGAAATCTGCACATAGGCTCGTTTTAAATAAATTTTATTATGACATTACGATACGATTTTTTTATGATTTGTCGTTCCGATGCTGGCGGTGGTGGTTGCTCACAAAACGTGGGCGCTGTCACCATAAAATGGCACACTTAAAGATTAAAGCTTGACAGTAAGAAATAAAAATCTTTACGAGGGCATTGTTCCACATTGCGCCACGCGATGCCTCCACTCAAACGCTCCTGCATGCCGGGCGTTTAACTTAACTGCACCATTACCTTTTTGAGCAAAGTAAAGCGCAGCACCGTGTCTGAGTGGATTTTAAAGATTTGTCTGTTGAATGGCGGGGTTGGCTAGTTGGCTGGTTTGTCCTTCGTTTTGTCATCATAAAATATTGAACAACATTTCACACATACCTGCAAAGAATAAAAGTAAACAAAACATTAATAACAATAATCATAAAAATTGCCAGCAAGCGATCGGTTTGGGTGTCATAGTATTTATGCTAATGTGTTGTTAAAGATGTTTAATATCGGACACAGTCGGCATGGCATAGCAATAATATTTTACGATATTAATTGAATGTTTTTATAATGGAATCATAAATAATAGAATGTTTGTGAAATTGATCGGATAATTGTTTTTGATCAATTTTTAGGATATTTGAGGTAATCATGCTAAAGGTTGGTTAAAATATTAAGAACTTTCTGAAATTCTTATATGATAAAATTAGAGGTTATTTCATTTTTGGTCACTTTTTAATAATAACAGCAAAAATAAAGGTAATAATATTAATAATCATGTTTTTGTTAAAAGTATTCCATGGGAGACAAGCAAAACTTATGCTGCCGAATTTTGTTGCTAGTTTAAGGTATGGGTCCAGGGCTGCCAAATAATTTTTATGTCAAATGCATTTTTAACAAGTTAAAAAGTATCAATCCGTCTTCCCGACAGAAGTATACACTCAGCAAATGTTCGATTATTTTTTTATTTATTTTGATTTCAGTCATGATTATTCAAATTGTTGACCCACTATGAAGTAGGTTCCGAAGGAATGACCCAATATTGTCCATTTCGTATCGGTCCTAAAAAAAATTTAATATAAATATTGCGACGTGTCAGGTTTGGACTATATTGGTAACTCCCTAAAATCATAAATTCCATATTCAACCCAGGTTGAGACAAATATTTAGCTGTAAAAAATCGTTGACTTGTTTCACAAGTTAAGACAGATAAAAGTATTGAAAATAGTGACCTTTGTGGGTTGGTTATCAGAAGAGGTTCCCAGATATATATCATCTTCAAAACAGATCATGTGTTAGCAAAAATGTCTGTATGTGTGAAATTTGAAGAGAGTTGGATGCTTACAGGGTGAGATAAAAAACTGCAACAAAGTCAAACTACATATTTTTTACATTTTTTTTAAATTTTATTGAATGAAAGCAAAAAATGTCGGAAATAGCATCAAATTTTAGAATAAGTTCAGATTGGTTCAAGGTCGGCGGCCAAAATGTTTGCGTGCCCAAGAATTTAATACACCCTCCGGATATTTTCGCGACAATATTCGGCATTTATTCTGATGCCACGGTCGATTAATACGAGCGGGGAGCGACCATCTGTTTTTATGGCGGCCATCACCAACACCATCACCATGGCCGGAGCTTGAGTTCTGGTGGCCAACCGAAGGTGCATATTTTCAGCTGACCTCTTTGGCAAGTAAACACCTTAATTTTGTTTGTTTACAAACTGCTGGGCTTCGATTTTTTTTTCATCTCACCCTGTACTTCGTTTTCTTTGAGTATTTTTTTTTTCAAATCTTGAACCCTATGTGGAGTAGGTAGCAAAAGAAATGGTTCGATCTCTACCATCTTTATAACAGATCTTGTGTTGATGAGAATATTGAAATGTACCAAGTCGGATTTTAATTTCGCATTTTATGAGCTTCATGGATATTCAAAATTTTTACCCTTTGTGGGGGAGGTACCAAAAGAAGGGGACCCATAAATTTCATCTTCACACCAGACCTTGGTTTAATAAAAATATTGTGATGTGTGTAATTTGACGACAATCGGACTCTTACATCACATTTTATTAGAGTTGCACTTATTCAAAATGTTGATCCTTTGTGGGGGAGGTACTTGATGGTGTGGGCCGATATTGTCAATTTTTGCTTCTGATCTAGCACTGATACAAATATCAGTATTTGCAAAATTGAAGCAAAATCGGATTATCCTTTCTCTTACTGTGCATTAATTATTATTATTTTTTTTAAGTCGTCCATTTGTGGGTTACCAGAAGGATTGGACCGGTTTTGCCTATTTCCGAACTCTATCTAAGTTTGACAATATTATTACGATGTTCCAAGTTTGGACCAATTTAGAACTCCCTTCGTGAGTTATCGTGCGCAAAAGCCAGTCAGACAGGCGGACATCTCTAGATTGGCTCTAAATGTCCTGAAACGGATTTAGTCCAAAGGGACCTAGGGTCTGAAACCTTTATTTAGTCGAGTCACATTTTGGCCGTATCAAATGATCAAATGATAGCCATATGGCTTTGAGGGTGTAATTAGGTCAGTTGCGTGAATTAACAGTACAGCCCATAGCTTCTGGTACCTACTTCTCTACACAAGGTCTAATAACGATGATGTATCTCTTATAAGATAAAAGGGTATCAATGTATGAATGACTGTATAGAAACAACCCCCTTCAATATTGTATATATCGAAATAAAGTTTTTGGAAACCAATAGTTATGCCTTCGGCTATACGGCTACAAAGGGAATATATCAACAAGTGCCTAATCGAAATAACGATGTTAGACCCTAGGTCTCTTGAACCAAATATGTTTTAGGATATTTAAAGGCGATCGAGTGGTGTACGTCCGTCTGTCTGGCTGGTGCGCACAATAACTCTCCAAGGGAGTATCCGATTTAGTCCAAACATGGTACGTTGTAATATAATTATCAAACTTACATCGAGTTCGGAGGAAGACACTCCTTCTAGTACATCCCCCACAAAGTGTCAACATTTGAAACGGCCATAACCCTCATGAAATGCAAAATGAGCATGAAGTTAGTTTCTAATATGACACATCCCAATCCCAACACAAGATCTGATATGAAAATGAGATTTATGGCCTCAATCATTGTAATACCTCCCCTACAAGGGTTAACATGAGGTTAAAAAACATGTTAGTGATTTGCTTCAAACTTCGCGTATCCCAATTTTTCTATCAACCATAGATGGTCCAAACAAATTCAAAATTGTCTCAAAAAATAGATACCCAAATCTCATAAAATGTGGAAGAAGATATTGCCCAAAGTTGAGACACTTACGTCAGATGCGATATTGGTCGACCCCTTCGGTTCCTCCTTCATAAGGGGTCAACATATCAAAATATATAATTTAACAAACTTACATAGGCTGAGATAATACATATGTCAGCCAAACCGATTGATAATTTTTAGCTTGTTTTTCTTGTTTTATATTTTTATGTTAACTTTTTAAATTTATAAAATGTTTGACATTGTCTTGCCTGCACCAAAACTAAATTTAGCGGCTGGCGGTGTAAATGAAATTTAGATATATTTTCATGTACATATTGAAGAAATTGTGCATATTTTGCGTGATATACAAAATACGTCGAGTTTTGAATCCGATCTTAAATTGTGCGTTTCCGAGTTCTTAGCCCCAAATTTCTACAGTCCATAACAATTATTAATCTTCAACGAGCCTTTTGAAGAGTTTTCATAATTATTTCTGGGGTTTCTGGTGTTTTTTTTTTTTTTTTTTTTTTTTTTTCAGAGAGAAAATGAACTAATTGAATTTTAATACTCTTCCAACGGAGTCAAGAAGGTATCATTTGAGTGGTCAAACCTATCTAGATTAATTGACTCGAACTGGATACATGCCTAAGTCAATTCAATCTTCAGACCACAAAATTTTTCGTTTCTTACTGCCTAAATATTGCTACTTGTTATTTTTTTTTTTTAATTTTTTACTCAATTGAAAATTATTTTGAGGATAAAATAAAATAATTTTTATAAAATATTAAATTTCTAAAAATATTTTTAAGGATATTTCCCAAAAATATCAGTTTAGGAGAATCGACTGTCATCAATAAATTCTTATTATAAACATCATTGTATACAATATCGTTATAATATCGTAAATAAACTTCCAAATTTATAATCAATGCCGTTCATTTACCATACATTTAAACCGCGATTTAGTTAATTGATTAAAAAAACTTGTGAATTCTACATATGTTTAGATATATTTATATGTACACAATCCACTTATTTCAGTTGTTCTCAATGCCATGTAAATATGCCAAATACATAGTTATGCTCAGACACACACACACACTCTATGTTATACAAATGAGCATTACAAGTTTTCATTCTTTTGTCTTCTTGCGTCTTTGACGTTTCTCTCTTCCATCTTTGTTTGTATTGCGGAAGTGTAAAAAAGCACCAAAACATAATGTAAACAAAACAAAGTTTACGTTCAAAAAAAAAAAAAATACATTGTAAGAGACGATAATTAATCTCTTGAGCCAGCCAAATGTGGTCGGGTGGGTAGCTGCGTAGCTGGGTAGGTAGGCAACTCCCAAAGAATTTCATGGCAGAACAGGTGAGACGTCTCGACAGGGCAGGGGTGGGGAATGGGGTAGACGTTTAATCAACCTTGAATTCTATCGCATCCATATAAATTTACAATCCCATGTTTGTGTGTGTGTGTGTGCCGGTGAATATGTAAGTACCGGTATTCTGTTTATTTTTCTTTTTTTTTGTGAGAAATTTTTTACACAATACAATGAATACTATGTTAGTTGAAAATAATAAGAAAGATGAGGAGATGGGGTAGAAGGAGGAGTGTGACGGGAAGATTTATTTATTTCTTTATATCTATGATGTATGCATTCGGACGTGCCTTATACGGGGTAGTGGGGACATGGGTCCAGGGTGGTGATGAAAAACACCCAAGTGTAGATATGCTGGCCATACATGTAAAATCAATGTGTAAGTTTGTAAATGTGTGTGAGTGTGCATACATTAGGTTGAACCGAGTTGGGACGCTAATTGAATGTTTCCAGAATAATTTATGGGAGATATAAATTTGAATTGATTATGACTGTCCGATATGTTATTATACCCTCCACCATAGTAGAGATCGTGCATTAAGTTTGTCTTTCCATTTGCAACACCGCAAAATATACATTTTAGACCCTACAAAGTATATATTCTTGATCAGCATTAAATTCTATGTCGATGTCCGTCCGAACGAAATGGAGTAGGTTGATAAAATTTTACTTAGATCTGCAAGACTTTTGGTATTGAAAATGGATTATATAGGTCCATGTTTAGCCTCATATAACTGTACCGACAGATTTAAGTTTGCAGTGACAATTTTAACCCGAATTTGCTGTAAACTGGCAGAATATGTTCCCCTTATGTAAGAAACATCCTTTCATAGGAATGTTCATATAAATCTGAGGTTTATTTGATTTGTGTCATACCTTTCCAACGGAAATGTTTAAAATTTCGTATTTGAAGTTATTTGAAGGATACTACTGGCTATGACAGAGAATAGCCTATGCTGCAGGTCTTCGTATAGACCCCATATAACGGTACCTCCCTATACTCGGTATTTTGATGATTTTAGCGGCATTATTTCAAATTTTGTATTGTAAGTTCATAATATTGCATATGTAGTATGATTTTAGCATTTTTTAAAAATTTATCCTTTAAGGCACTATGGGTTGCAAACGTGAGATCGAGTTGACGGATGTTTATGGTGTATGTTACATTTTAGATTTTTTATATAAAATTATTTTTAGGAGGAAAAAAAAATCATGCAGCTCTGTTAACGTTAACAGGCACCTGTTATCTTCTATGTTAAATGTTTTTTTTTTGTGTCTTCGCTAAAATTTATCGTGGGGGACCTCTCAACAAAGAGATCTCTTTTTTCAATAAAAAAAATGCTAGAAATGAAGTCAATAAATGAAAATTAGGCACTATGGGCCCAAATGGTACTTCTAACAGTTATATCTAAGAAATTACTTTTAATTTCTTATCGAAAGCAAAGGATTACACAGAGAACTACCAAAGATATAGAAGTCTAAAGATGAGGCAAGACAGAGTGAAAATATTGCCACCAGGTGATTATGATATGTTGTCTTAACAACACAGTTAATTAATTGGATTAATTGTGAATATTTATGGGAAAGAATTTTGAAACCAAATTTTTGGATTATACAAACTTTTGCTTGTCATTCTCTTCTAAAATTGTGTTTTTTATGTTAACATACCTCTGACATGAGCTCTGTCTCAGAATGCATTTTCTCTAGACTTTACCATTTTATGTCTTTGGGACAACGGCCTCAAGGGCTCAAAAATATCTATTGAATAAAATTATTTTTAATTAGTCTTTATATTAAAAAAGTCAACATAAAAAATCTTGAGATCATATTTAACAATTTACAAGCTATGAAAGAATTAAAAATGTGGGAAAAAATTCTAACCAATTTCAACCAATGGATATTTCTTAACGCTACGAATCTAAGTTACCAAAATGGAGCGAATTAAGTTAAAAATGTGTCCAGAAGCTTCAAACTACCATTGAAGCACCGACTTATGGGGCTGATGACGAAATGTAAAGCAATATTTAAAATATTCCTAGGTCAATTTTTTTTTTCAATTAAAACCTATATTGGCAAAATACTTTCTATTCTGGAAAGAGCAGAGATTGTCGCAATATTGGAACTATAACAAATAATTGACCCACACTGAGTAATTTTATAAGGAAGAATTTATATCATATCAGAAACTGAGACAACAAATTACAACTAATTTGGTAGGAAAAATTTTCTTTGGCTTTTCAAATATTTCAAATCGAAAGATACCATCAATATTAAATATTTTTGGGCCGAAATGTTTATACCCTCCACTGTGCGAAAAATCCATTTATGTTCAAATTGGCTATCCCAAAAATTAAATTCAGTTACATAAGGACTAAACCTTCATTAAATATTTATTGAGAGAAATTTATCTACCGACGAAGATCACTAAATACCAAATTAAAACTAATTTGGTTTCCAATTGGGCCGAAATCTTTAAAAATACCGAATATTAGTAGATACTGTTATATGGAAGTTATATCAAAAAGTTAACTTATATTGAACATTTTTGGGAACAGTTAAACCTGCCAATGAGAAACAAAAATGTCACATTACACTAAATTGGGGACGAAACATTTGAAATGCCGAAGATCAGGAACCAATTGGAACCAATATTTTCCATTTTCAATGCCAAACATTCTAGGGATAATATCATGGCCTGTGCAATATTCCCAGAATTCAAATTGCAAATTTGTTCGCTAATCAAGAATATATTTTCGCTAACATCAAATACACGAAACCGGCCGAAAATATATGTGGGAGCTATCTAAATCAGAATCGATTTCAATATAATTTGGAAAATGTGTGTTTGTTCCAAATTCCGTTACAAATTCCAAATTTGAAGACTGTACCTAAAAAAATCGACAATGTAAATTTTTTGGAGGTACCTCCGATTCTGATACTATATCTCCTATTTCAAGTGAAATTTCAAAAATTTATATACCCTTTGTTAGTTTCAGGTCTAATGCTTAAGTTCATTTGGAAATTTGCAGGAAATCCTCTTCAACGGCTTTTGAGCCCATAGGTTACCAACGAACAAGTAAACAAACAATCAAACGTACAAATATTTTCCTCTTTTATAGATATAGATTTCTATGCTATAACTTTGACCGATATAGCCCATTTTCAAAATCAATCATCCAAAACGTAACACGAACTATTTTTGCCTACTTTCAAAGCTCTAAATAAAATTATTCAACCTTTCCCATTTTTAAACAGTAGACTCTAATATATGCCCTCATGCTCAATGTATGTAAATTGTTTATAAAAAGCTTAGAATTTATATTTTTTATAATAATAACAACAACAACAAAAAAGGTAAACAACTGCCCACTTTCCATATAGAAATCACAGCAACATCAGCAGCATAAAAATATCTACTATTTAACGAAAAAAGAAAAAAAAAACTAAACAAAACAATTTATTGCTTATTTTGTTGTAAATATGCTACGGCACTATTGAGGAAGTTTAGTTGTTGGAACCAAGCCCCAACACCTCCTCTCGCTCTCCCATAAAGCTATTCTGCCCTGCTATGCTTGATTCAAAACAACTGGGTATGGTTTCTTCTATTCAATCAAGTCAACTATGTATATGATTGTAATTCTCCACACCCCATCCCCATCCATTCCCTTGTCCATCCCCACCACACCAACAAGAAACAAGTACCCAAATACATAGAAACATATATCTCAAATACGAAATAGGTAAAATTTGTAATCGGTGAATATTTCACTTTACACAGAGATAACATGGCAGACAGGCGGACAGACGGACAGATACACAGACGTATACAATTCAACATAGTTGGATTTCTACATGACGTTATGTGTAGACGATATATACAATGTTGGTATTTACATGCATACATATGTACGAGTGCATGTAAAGCTTTATTCATACAAAGTATCTGACAGTTTGGTGGTCACCGTCAATGCCTTGAACATTAGAAAGTTGAGCATAAATGGGCGGTGAGGAAGGTACTGAAGGTTTGACATTGCTTTTCAACAACGATTTGTTTTTAACTGGCCCTTCATGGTGGCCTTGCCGGGTTTTCTTTAACTTAGTTTCTATTTCAGCAGCAGCATAAAATGGGGAAATCTAAACTTTGTTTTGCTCACAGTTTGCTACTGAGGATGCATAAAATAAAATATATTATTTTATAAATTATTATTATTATATCACCACAGCCCGAGGGGGGTGTTACATTACTCACACGTCCTTCTTTCTTTTTCACTTCTACTCCTCCGGCAATTTATCCATCTTGCCCATTCCACAAGAAAACGACAATGGCCAAGTCACTGGGGCATCAATAAAATTAATGTGAGCATTAATTAATAAAATATTTTTCTTCTTTCGTTTTTTTTTTTTTTTTTTTTTCATTTCTTTTACTGGTCTATTTTGTTTTTCTCCTCTAACCCAAGGCAACGAATAAATAAAACACCAGAAAAAAGTGAAGAGAAAGAGCAAAGTGGCGCCAAGGTGCTTTCAATAAATTTTAAGACTCAGCTTTGGTTGGTCGCTCGGTTAATGGCTATGGCGACAAATGACGCCGAAATTAAAGCCCGCAGGGAAATGCCACCAAATTTACCGGCTGTCATGGACAAAGCAATAACATAAATATTTTCAATTAAAATTGCTTAAAAGAAACACATCGTAATTGCTAAAAATAAAATTTGATTTTTAAATCATTAAAACTTAATATGCGACTGCTATGGAGTGAAATTTGCAAAGAGATTTAAATGCAATCAAAGCTTATATAGAATTGATGTCACTAGATATACTATTTTTGCAGATGTAGATATCAAATTTTCAAGCTGGCGTATCAGCGGGATGATTTTTATTATAATATTTGAACTGTTATTAAGCGTTAGTTATTCTCCTATAGTGTTGTGTTTTATACTGCCCAGTAGAGAGAATATTCTCTAGAAAAAAAATTCTGCTTTAGCTCCAACATATATTATGCAGATTTTAGCCAATTCTATGGTGCAATCCGAGAAATTAAAAAAGGGGACATGACAAGGACAAGGGTTATGGGGACGTGTCATTTCTGATCAGACTCCAACTCCAAAAATAAAATCCTTTTTATACCCTCAGCCATTTGACAGGAGGGGGTATATATCATTTAATAGGTCAAAACGTGCCTCATCGAAATAATGGTCTTGGACCCCAGGTCCCTTTGGACAAAATTAGTTTCAGGGCATTTGGAGTCGATCTAGCAATCTCCGTCCGTTCGTTTGTCTGGCTGGCTGGTGCGCACAATAACTCTGGAAGGAAGTATCCGATTTGATCCAAACTTGGTACATTCTAATATTATTATCAATCTTAGATCGAGTTCGGAGATGGACAAAATTGGTTCACTACTTCTGAACCTCCCCCAGAAAAGGTCAAAATTTTCAAAAAAAAATTTTTTACTGCATAGAATAAGAAAGGATAATACGATTTGTTTCTAACTTTGAAAATTCAAATATTGGCATCAGTTCTAAGTCAGGTGCGAAAATGGACAATATCAGTACCTCCCCCAGAATTTTGGATAATTATAACTATTATTAAATAGGATATAAGAGTTGGATTATCTTCAAATTACACACATCACAATATTTACCCAAGGTCTGGTCTGAAGATAAAATATATCGGTCCACTCCTATTGGTACGTCCCCCACAAAGGGACATATTTTTGAATATCCGTGAAGCTCATAAAACGCAAAATGAACATCCAATTTCATTCGTGCTTGGCACATCTCAATATTTCTATCAACACAAGATCTGTTATAAATTTAGTAGAGATCGGACAATCCCTTCTGGTACCTCCTCCACATAGGGTTCAACATTGTGAAAAAGAAAACGCTCAAAGAAAGCGAGGTAAGGATCAAACTCTCTTCAAATTTCACACATAAAAACATTTTTGCTAACACAAAATCTGTTGTGAAGATGATATATATCTGCGAACCCCTTCTGGTACCTCACCCACAAATGGTCAAAATTTTCAACACTTTTATCTGTCATAACTTCTTTACAACTTGCTATGTAAATATTTCTCTTACCCAGAAACCTGAGATGAATGTGGACAATGTTGGTCCATTCCTTCGGAACCTACTCCGTAGAGGGTCATCAATTTGAATAATCATAACAGAAGTCAAAATATATTTTAAATCGAGCATTGGATAAGGGTATACATCTGTCGACAAGACCGAATAATACTTTTCAGATTGTTTTTTCTTTAATGTTCTATACCTAAATTAGATTTCAAACTTACAAAACGCAGCGCACTTGTTCTGAGGCGCCTTTTGATTCAATGTCTACTTAAAATATTAAATTAATGCAGTTTTACTTGGAAATCGGATTCATGTTTAGCCAGAAAGCGATGTATTCTTCAAAAAAGAATCAGTTTCTCAGTCGATTTATGCATGTCAGTCCGTCCAACATTCTGTCTGTATTTTTGGGAACAAAATGCATTTAGTATTCAATTGAGATGAAATTTTCCAAACCCCTTGAAATTGGTGAGAATCGATTCAAAAATAGATACAGCTGCCACATATATATCCTCAACCCGTTTTGGCCAATATCAGTTCAAATGACCTGCATTTTGGCACATCCGACCGAATTCAGTCTAGAAGCAAGTTCATCAAAATTCGGTGAAAATTGGTTCAGATGTAGATATACCTCCCATACATATATGTCTCATGCACTCAACTGGAATGATATTTGGTATCAGATAACTTATGGAAGTCAAAAAGACCTCCGTCCAATTTTATCGAGATCGGTTCAGATTTGGATATAGATCCTATATATTTAATTATCCGATATCAGGTTTGTTGTACACCAAGTGGCTACCATCAGCCCAATTTTGGCAATTCCGACTGAATTTATCCTTGAAATAAGTACTTCAAATTCGGCATATATTGAAAAATGAGCTCGGAGTAAAGCCATTAAAATTCCAAAAAGTTCAAGAACTTACACCGCAACAGAAAGAAAATAAACTCAAAAAAAAAGAAAATAGACTCGCTTGGCCGAAAGTCGTGAACTGCCGAATTTGGTTTTCTCCGATGAGAAAACATTCGTTGTCCAGCAGTTTGTAAACAAACAAAATGATCGTGTTTATTTGCCAAAGAGGTCAGCTGAAAATGTGCACCTGAATGTGTCCACCAGAACTCAAGCGCCAACCATGGAGATGGCGTAGGCCGCCATAACAGCCGATTGTCACTCTCCTCTCGTATTATTCGACCGTGGCATCAGAATAAATGCCGAATATTTTCGCGAAAATATTCTGGAGGGTGTATTAATGCCTTGAGTACGCAAACATTTTAGCCGCAGACCTTGGACATTCCAACAGGACTCAGCACCATCGCACTCAGCACGCGCCACCCAAGAATGGTTACAAAATGAGGTTCCTCGTTTCATTTTCAGCGCACAATGGCCACCAAAATCTCCGGATACCAATCCGTTGGACTATTGTGTCTGGAACATTTTGGAGAGCAAGGTTGACACTAAAAAATACCAAAGTGTCGATCACCACAAGCAAGAATGGGCCAAAATAACGCAGAACAACATTCGTTTTCAAATATCACTTATTTATTTTATACATATTGAATGGTATAACTAATGTCTTTTTTGAGTTACCTATTTTAACGAATTTATTTTACATTTTTTACATTTATTTAAGCGTTCGTGTTCATATCTGAAGAATTCAAAGAATTACAACTTTCTTACTTCAGTTCTTGCATGGAAATTTAAAATCAGTTTTTCCTGAAACTGAATTTTTGCCCTTAAAAACGCCGCTTTGAAAAGTTGTTGTACGTTAGAAAACGTCTTTATCCCTTTTTAAATTTTCAATTATTGGATATGAATTAAAAAAATATTTGTCGTATTTTTACTGGCTGGATTTATACAATTTTCTGTTCAACTTTTACTATCCTAATCTCTTATTCATTACACCAAATTGATATTATGAAGAATCTTAAACTGAAAACCGTGTTTATTCTCTATTCTGACTCTTCTCATAAAAGGGGAATTTCGAACTTTTATTTTTCTTTTTCAAACGTGTTATTTTATTTATCTTCTTCATTCCAATTATGTTCACGTTTTATGTTGTCTAGCATGTTCGTCTCTTGTACTGTCGTTAAATGCAACAATTGTGGCATATCGTCATCATCAAATAAAAATATTTATTTATTTTTTTTGTTATTTTCTTTGCAAACAGCATTCATTCATCAGAAACAAAAGAATCAATTTCTACGGAAATATGCAAACGAAAAAAATCCAAAAAAAAAAAAAAACAATATTTAGAACATTGCCAACTGAAGAGGGAAACAAGTAAAAAAGCAGTAAGTTCGGCCGGGCCGAACTTTGAATACCCTCCACCATTTGGAACGATTTAGAAAATTTTCAAAAAAAATTAAATCCAATAAAAATTCTTTTAAAATCTTTAAAATATCTAATATAGGAAGGTGCCGATATATGGGGGGATATACGATATTGTGGACCTATAAAGACAAATCTATGTATGCGTGTAAAGTACTCACAAGGAACTCCTTGTATGGATTTTCAGATAATTCCATTGAAAAATGTGGCAAAAATCATCAAAACACCGAATACCGTGGGGGTACCGTTACATGGGGGCTATACGATATAGTGGACCTGTATGGACAATTCTCTGCCGAGGTATAAAGTACCCACAAGGAACTCCTTGTCTGGATTTTCAGACAATTCCGTTGAAAAATGTGGGTAAAATCATCAAAATACCGAATATCGGGGGGTACCGTTACATGGGGGCTATACGATATTGTGGACCTATATAGATAATTCTCTGCCGAGGTATAAAGTACCCTCAAGGAACTCCTTAAGTGGATTTTCAGACAATTCCATTGAAAAATGTGGCTAACATCATCAAAATACCGAATATCGGGGGTACCGTTATATGGTGGCTATACGATATCGTGGACCGATATAGCCCATCTTCGAACTTGACCTGCCTGCAGACAAAAGGGAGATCTGTGCAAAATTTTAGCTTCCTATCTTAATTCGTTTAGACTGTAGCGTGATTACAACAGACGGACGGACAGGGCTAAATCGTCTTAGAATTTTACGCTGATCAAGAATATATACTTTGTTGGGTCTAAAATGATTATTTCGATGAGTTACAAACGGAATGACGAACTTAATATACCCTCCATACCTTTTTTGGTGGAGGGTATAAAAAGAATCGAAAATATATGAATATCAACATGGGTAAATGCATGCCAGAATATGCTTCAAAGGAAATCGTCAGTGTGAAAATTATATCTATTCTGAATTATCGTACAGCTGTGTTCTAATTCGAAATGTATTTGAATCGTGCCAAATCGCGAAAAAAAAGAGTTTCACTCACACACAGACAAAAAATCCAAATCAATTCACATTAAAAGAGCAACGAAAAAAACACGAACAAGTAATGCCATTTCAGAGCTTCCATCTGTGCATCATTTGAGGTTTTTCGTTTTTATTACAACATAACTTGGTCCCACATTATTTGGTGCAGAGCCACAGGTTGTATTGGGGTTTTTATCGTTTCTCAATAACATGGAAAGTAAATTTGAAGTCTTCTATTTTCCAAAAATTAAATCATAATGTATGGTATAATTTTTTGCACTGGTCGACTTTTAATGGACACGTGTCATTTGAACATTGGTAATTCAACTGAACAGAATTTCCAAGATTTAAAAATAATCTAAAGTCAGACAAAAAAACATTACGAGGTTTATGTTTTTACAAAATAGCAAAGATGAACGAGCTCACACCTATGCCCATTAAGTTTTTCAAAACCAATTTTCAGTGTGTGGAGAATATCTAAAATTCTATTTTCCTTTTTACGGAGGTTTGACAAATAATAATCTGCTGGTATTAAATAAATGTACATAGGTTTGATAAATGAAAATAGAAAATTTCAAAATAGTTTAAATAAAAAAATGTAAATTAAAATTAAAAAAACAGTAAGGACAGATCAAAAGTCGTGCGGGGGCAACTATATAATACCCTACGACACTATGTGTATTTAGTAGAGCCCCCGCAACAAAAAAACTTTATATTGGGAATTTATGTGAAGTAGACCACACAAAGTATAAACCGAATAACATTGATATGACTTCGATATGCACTATATTCAACAAGTAAAAAAGCTGTAAGTTCGGCCGGGCCGAACTTTTAATACCCTCCACCATTTGGTACAAATTTGGCAATTTCCAAAAAAAAAATAAAATAAATAAAATAAAAAAAAAAAATCCTTTAAAAATTCTGTTAAAATCTTAAAAATACCGAATGTCTATACGACGACGTATACCTGCATAGGCAACTTTTGCCATAAGTTATTACAACATTTAAATGCGAAACTTGAAGAAAAATTTGTTTATAATGTAGCTAAATTCATCAAAATACCGAATATAGGGGGTACCGTTATATGGGGGCTATACGAAGACGTGGACCTGCACAGACAATTTTCTGGCATGGGCTGAAGTATCCATTACGAACTTCAAATGCGAAATTTAAAACAATCCCGATAAATAATGTCGCTAAAATCATCAAAATACTGAATATCGGGGGGTACGGTATATGGGGCCTATACGAAGACGTGGACCTACATGGTCCATTTTCTGTTTTCTGCTGCAGTATCTATTACGAACTTCAAATACCAAATTTGGAACGGTTCCGTTAAATAATGTCGCTAAAATCATCAAAATACCGAATATCGGGGGAGGTACGGTATATGGGGGCTATAGGAAGACGTGGACTTGCACAGATAATTTTCTGTCTTAGGCTGTAGTATCCATTACGAACTTCAAATGCCAAATTTGAAACAATTCCGGTGAATAATGTCGCTAAAATCATCAAAATATCGAATATCGAGAGTTACCGTTATATGGGGGCTATATGAAAACTTGGACCTACATAACCCATTTACGAACGTAACCTGCCTACTGGCAAAATATACATGTGTGCAAAATTTTAGCCTTCTATCTCAATTTGTTCGAAAGATAACGTGATTACAACAGACAGACAGACAGACAGACGGACAGACAGACAGACAGACACACAGACAGACAGACGGACATGGCTAAATCGTCTTAGAATTTTACGCTGATCAAGAATATATATATTTTGTTGGGTCTGACGTGAGTATTTCGAGGAGTTACAAACGGAATGACAAAATTAATATACCCTCCATAGTATGGTGGAGGGTATAAAAATATTTATTGAAGCTATTTTATATATATATATATATATATATATATATATATATATATATATATATATATATATATATATATATATATATATATATATATATATATATATATATATATATATATATATATTATATATTTGTTGCAGTTTTTTCTTTATCTCACCCTGTATCGTCAACCGATTTCTGGTTAATTGTGCATCAAATGACCAATATCAGTCCAAATGACTTGAATTTTGGCCGAATTTCGTCTAGAAGCAAGCACACCAAATACGAAGAAAATCGGTTTAGATATAGCTATAACTCCCATATATATATGTTTATCCTTTTTTTGTTATTTGGGGCCTTAAGTCCCTCATATGCGTAATATGCATTCCACAGGAATGATATTTGATACCGGGTATGAGATACTACTCGAAAATACCTGTGCCAAATTTTGACCTGATATTACATATATTGCAAGATGTTTATCAAAGCTATATGAAAATCCTAACCGATCTCGCTAAAATTTGGCACAGGTATTTTCGAGTAGTATCTCATACCCGGTATCAAATATCATTCCTGTGGAATGCATATTACGCATATGAGGGACTTAAGGCCCCAAATAACAAAAAAAGGATAAACATATATATATGGGAGTTATAGCTATATCTAAACCGATTTTCTTCGTATTTGGTGTGCTTGCTTCTAGACGAAATTCGGCCAAAATTCAAGTCATTTGGACTGATATTGGTCATTTGATGCACAATTAACCAGAAATCGGTTGACGATACAGGGTGAGATAAAGAAAAAACTGCAACAAAGTCCAACACAAATAATTTTTACATTTTTTAATGTTATTGAATAAAAGCAAAAAATGTCGGAAATAGCATCAAATTTTAGAATAAGTTTTGATTTGTTCGAATTGGTTACCTATGGCAAACTGTCAACGCTGCTCGAATATTGCTCTGCGGTATTTTGGCCCATTCCATGCGAAGCGCTTGCTTGAGGTGATCGAAACTTTGGTATTTTTTAGTGCCAACCTTGCTTTCCAAAATGCTTCAGACACAATAGTCCAACGGATTGGTATCCGGAGATTTTGGTGGCCATTGTGCGCTGGAAATGAAGCGAGGAACCTCATTTTGTTACCATTTTTGAGTGTCGCGTGCTGAGTCCTGTTGGAATGTCCAAGGTCTGTGGCCGAAATTTTTGCTGGCCAAGGCTTTAATACGCCCTCCAGAATATTTTCGCGATAATATTCGGCATTTATTCTGATGTCACGGTCGATTAATACAAACGGAGAGCGACCATCGGCTGTTATGGCGTTATAGCGCCCCATCACCATGGCCGGCGCATGAGTTCTGGTGGCCAACCGAAGGTGCACATTTTCAGCTGACCTCTTTGGCAAATAAACACGATCATTTTGTTTATTTACAAAGTGATGTACAACGAATGTTTTTTTCTCTTCGGAGAAACCGAAATTCGGCAGTTCACCACTTTCGCCCAAGCGAAGCAACTCTTTAGCTCTTTTATGTCTATTTTTATTCTGTTGCGGTGTAAGTTCTTACACTTTTTGGAATTTCAACGGTTTTACCCCAAGCTCTTTTTTCAATATATGCCGAATGGAATATTGCGATACGTTCAGCTCACGAGCCATTTTTCGGCCACTGCGACGCGGGTTTCGATCAAGTCTTTACTGCAGTTTTTTATCTTACTCTGTAATGGGAGCTATAGCTATATCTGAACCGATTTTCTCCGAATTCGGTGGGATTTGCCAAATTTCAAGTCATTTGGACTGATATTGGCCATTGGCTTTTAAAGCCGCAACATTTTTGCACTGAAAAAAAAAAGATAATTCCAACGCTTATCTTGATCAACTACTTAGATTCTCGTTATAATGAACTCTTTTTCTAAAAACATTCACACAACTATGTTCTAATAGAAATAGTTTTCTATCGCCCTTTCAATCCTAATTCAAATAACTCAAATAAACATTTTTGTGCCATGTATTGCCGATACAAATCAGTATTTGATGTAGATTGGGAGAAGGAGGAAGATGTACTTGATGTCCAATTTGTACATCGGTTTTTTTTGTTGTTGCAATTTGGTGAATGGCAATGTCACCTCCGCTCAAAAATAGATACGCACACCATGTGCCACACACCTACTGCCGCCAACTGACGGTACAGAATACTAAACCAACAAAAAAAAACGGTGGAAAAGCTTGCCAAGCGCAGAATCACACTGCAACCACATCATCGGTGTCAGGAGTAACAGCAGCGATGAGGTAGAGATGAATTTTGGGGGGGGTTCAGCAAAATAAAGTGACACTGACACAATTTCTTTTTGTCGTATTTTTTATTTTGTATTTGTTTTAGTCGCATTCATTCTCAAAATAAACGACGCTATTTTAAAATAAAAATGAACAACAAAAAAAGCGAATCAATTGGTAAACGAAAGAAGTGAGTTACATGGCGAAAATTTCGAATGAAATATATTTAGATAAACAGAGCAGTAAGAAAACATTTGAAATCACAGGGGGGTTCGATTTTAAAATACCGCTAAATCATTTTGAACAGAACTCTGTCCGCCGAGGAAGTACCTCCTCCATAGTTTACGATGTTGCAAATGCTATCCAAGGTGTTCAGTCATCCAAAACATTGGACTGAAAATTGACTGCATGAGTCGTTCCCGAGGCTTGGCATATGAAAATTTAGCTCCTCTACCAAAAACAGCAAAAGTAAATCTACTGTCCGATTTCACTTTTGGCACGGATAGTAAAGGTTCTCGATGTAAATCACCTTTTCAGCAGGAGCCTAAGCAATGTTCCAATAATTTTCAATTTGCAATGTGAAATTAAAAATTGCCAAATTAAAATTTGAATTGTCAATGGGTTTTCCAAATGGGCTGTCACTCCACATTTTTTTAGGACCCTCCCGGATCAAGTAGTAATACATATAATTTCGGAATTATAATCAAGGTTCCGTGAATTGAAGGGTTGGTTGAAATCGTTATCAAATTCCAAAGCTCTATCTTAAATGTTGCGAAATATATCTCAAATTATAGGAGTCCCCGTGGCCAAAACTGTATAAGTGCCTAAGCAACGTATGGCATAAGAGCCTGAAACTTCTTTGCGGCTTTTATCTACAACCAGTGCTATCAAATCTACTTCCACAACTCAGGCTGGGTTTGTACACTAAAATTAAAAGGAAATTTGCAGCAAATTGGGAAACGTGTCAAATTGACAGTAACACAAGTTAAAAACTATCAGTAGGTTCTTACCGACAGATATATACCCTCAGCCAATATTCGATTATTTAACTATATTTTGGCTTCTGTTATGAATATTCAAATTGTTGACCCTCTATGTAGTAGCAGTGGGTCAATATTGTCCATTTCGTACCGGACCTAAATAAATATGATATAAATATTGCGAAGTGTCTGGTTCGAAATATATTGGTAACTTCCTTCACTTTATATCAGATTTGTGATAATTTTTAGAAAGTGTTAAAATGTGCGTAAGGGGCCAGGTATAGTCGACCAAAGTATTCCATTTTCATACTTTATTTAATACAGATAAAAGTATTGGTTTGGGCAAAATCAAAAAAGAAAATCTAAGAGTTATATCCAATTTTATGCGAAATGATAAAGGTTTCTTGTTGAGAGAAGTACTAAGATATAGCATTTTGTAAAGAATCGCTGGCTTGTTTCGCAAGTTATGACAAATAAATGTATTGAAAATCGTGACCCTTTGTGCGTGAGGTACCTGAAGGGGTTCGCAGATACATATCATCTTCACAACAGATTGTGTTAGAAATTGTGTGTGAAATTTGAAGAGAATTGGATGCTTACTTCGCTTTCTTTGAGCGTTTTGTTTTTCAAAATCTAGAACCCTATGTGGGGGAAGTACCAGACGAAATGGTCCGATCTCTACAATCTTTATAAAAGATCTTGTGTTGATAGAAATAATGAGATGTTCCTGAATGGAGTCGGATGTTAATTTCACGTTTTATGGCCCTTCGTGGGGGAGGTACTAAAAGGAGTGGACCGATACATCTCATCCAGATCTTGTGTTAGTAGAAATAATGGAATGTGTGGAATATGACAGATTGATTATTAACAGACAGATTGATTATTGATTAACAGATTGATTATTTCTGATTTTATTATCTTTTTGGTTATTCAAAACTTTGACCCTTTGTGGGGGAGGTACCAGAAGGAATGGTCCGATCTCTACCATCTGTATAACAGATTTTGTGTTGCGATGTACCAAGTGTGAATGGAATCGGATCTTAATTTCGCCTTTTATGAGCTTCATGAATATTCAAAATGTTGACCCCTTGTGGGGGAAGGTACCGGAAAAAGTGGACCGATATTTTCCATCTTTCCATAAAACCTTGAGCTACTAAAAATATTTTGAGGTCTGTAATTTGAAGACACTCGAACTCTTGCATCACATTTTATAAGAGCTGAAATTATTCAAATTTTTGACGCTTTGTGGGGGATGTACTTGATGAAGTGAGCCGATATTTCCCATCTCGGAAGATACTCCCTGAAACGGATTTTGTTCAAAGAGTCTCAGGGTCTAAAACCTTTATTACGATGAGACACGTTTTGGCATCTGTGCCCATATAGCTGAGGGTACAAAAACGAATTTCAAGTCACACTGCTACCTGAAAGTTAGATATGGATTAATGGTTCGCCAAATTTATATGGAATTTATTTTATCGGACCTGGTTTTGTGTTGGAAATTGCGGCGCTATATAAAGCATGAATATATCTCGTAAATCAAAATAGATATCACTATAGAATAAAATGGTATTGAAGATAGGTTTAATAGTTTTCTGAAGTTTTCTAACTCCAGGTATTTTAATTGAAACAGAGTCCGAAAGAATGGGTGCTTAGCCCCGCCAAAAATATTAGTAAAGCTAAATCAAATGTGGTAAGATTTGGAATTTCCTAAAAGAATATCTAAAATAAATTATTAACACACTTCTACCCTTATGGGTTCACTTCGTATGATACGTATATAGAACAGCATAACTGTGAGTTATCCAAATGTATGCCTTACTACATCCAAAAAATTCAATTTTAACTTTCAATTTCCTAGTCTAAAACTGTTATACATTTAGTGATCACTATACCTTAAATAGATATTGTATAACCCGTAGCCAGTTAAAAGCCTTTCAAATTCTATCAAAGAAATTTATTTCATTTATTACCCGAATCATTCCACATTTGCTAAATAATAATAGCAAATAACATTTCAAAAAAATTAATTTTCGCATTACATTAACTGATTAACTGATTTCTAAGTACCGACATACAAATTTAAATTTAATTAACACTACACAGAAATGGAAGCACCGACTGCCTGGCTGACTGACTGACAATAACACAAATGACGTCGGCATTTGCTGAAGGTAAAGTAAATATAGGCCAGTTGTGATGAGAGATGACGACAACACTGAGGATAATAATGTCGACTAGGGTGATGCACAGTGGTTAATGTTGGCAAAATTTCAGATATCACTACTCCATTTCCATAAACTAGAAATAACTAAAAGAAGAAACTTGAAATATGGTGAAATCGGAAGATACCATCCAGTTTGTGGAGAGCCGACCGACCATCATTTACATATTTCATCTGCATTTCTATGAAATTGCTTGATTGTTTTTTGAAATTTGTTATCATTTCAATTCAAATTACTGTTCTTCAATAACAAAACACACACATATATACTTCAGATTCACATGAATATCCTCCATCCAATAATTATTGTCTATGTTTGTCATGTATGCATACGTGTTTGTATGTGTGTGTCTCTCTCTGTCTATTGTAGATCAAAGTTGAGCTGCTCCATTGTTTTCTGATGAAGGCCCCCTCTGGGTGAGGAAATCATATTATGATAATTAATAACAATGCCAGCCAGTCAGTCAGACGGACAGACAGACAGCAAGCTTCATTCGAGCCATTGTGTGCTGGACGTAACAAACAGACCAAAGGCAAAGGCAATTTTTTCTGCAATGTCATTGTAGAAGACCCACAAGGGGTGATAGACGGGGTGCGTAGCCGACCAAAGCTACTCTGCAGTCAATAACAAACAACTCTTGTTGTTGGAGTAGTAATTGTAATGGAACCACAAAATGTAATTGAATCAAATACAGTTTTAATAGGAAAACTAAAAATAATAAACAATTACAAAAAGAAAAAAAATCGAAACGAAACGAAAAAAGAAAACCAAATGCAAAGGAAAGGAAAGGCGAGTCAGGCAACATGGCAAAAATCACACATCATACAGGCATTGAAATGATATGATAGGAAAATAATGTCAGGGACCAAATAATAACTAATAAAAATAAATGAACTATATTTTAAATTAAGAAAATTCTAAAATGGTAATCCTAAAGCAATGTGAAAACATTTGTTGAAACTTTTTAAAATGTCGATATCTTTTATAAAATGCAACTTTTAGACGAAATAGTAATCGAAACGTGGGAAAAGGAAGATTGGACCCTAATAACCAAGGACAATGTAACGATGTATAGTCATATTAGATCACTTCCCAAGAAAGAACCACAAAAATTTAAGAAGTGCGATATTGTAAATTTCGAGAGAAATTTAAATTGTGATATTAAAACAGCTAGATAAGCCTATACCAAAATCCTCAAACGGTCTACTTTGTGACATCATTTCCGAAGCTTGGAAAATGGGCTGGACGCTAGCAAAAGTGAAGCATACAGGGCGATTCCACGTTTGTCGCACCTAGCAAAGACACAGGGTTCACATTCAACAGCCATACACTGCCCTCACCTGCTAGAAGACAGCGCTTTGGAGATAAACAAAGAGACATTGATCAAAATTTAAACGCAAAAAGATATCTGTGGTAAGCTGGTGTGTGGTCCGCGATACTAGTCCTACACAGTGAAAAAACATTCAGATCTGAAATACCGCCATATCGAGTACTCAGAGAGAGAGAGAGTCTTCTTATAGTACCTTTAAAACATCAATTTCTCCCATCTATTATTGACAGATATTCAAAAAACTGGCTCGAATTCGAATAAGGAGTGAAGAATGCTCGAAATCGAATAAGGAGTGAAGATCGCTAGAATTCAAGTGGGAGCACTCCTGGCAGTAGAAAAAAAAACAAAACGAGAAACCTCAATTTTCCGGTTTCGCTCGGATAAGGATGAGCAAGCTTTGCTTGTTTTAGAGCTGGAGCAAAATTCGTTCAAAAAGAGCAGAATCTACTTTTGCCGAGAGTTTTTTAGTTTTTGTCATACTGTCATTGTATTTCTATATATGTGTATTTTCTCAAACCACGGCAACAACCGAAACTTAACCAAACACATTGTAAAGCATTGTCGCTAATCTGTACCAATAAAGCATACAAGAGTGTTGTTGCTTTTGTACAAGATCACCCTCCTCTCCCAATAAAATATTTTTTCACTCGATTTCACTCTTAGAGCAAACTCTCACTATGATTCGAGCGATTCTTCTCCCACTCTAAACAAGAGTGACTTAGGTTCGTTCCACACAAAACAAAAGAGTGAAGAATAGATTCCGTATATAACTCCCACTTTAGCAACAATTCCGCTGACGAGCAGGTTCACTGCCGAGTGAAAACGAGCAAATATGTGCTCTGATTATTACTTAAGAGAGTCGTTGGCCAGATAAACTAGGCTAGTCTTGCCTACGGGTTGATACAAATCTACAGAGCCTCTTCTCGTAAAGATCCGCACACCGTGAGTCATCAGATCTACCCAACTCACTCATATCAAAAACTAATAATACCAAGCAAAAACTCCCATTACTATATAATGGGCTTCACAACAAATTTTTGCAGGTAATTAAAAAGGTAATGTGTTCGTATTACCTTGTAATTGGTTATTCGGCTCATACAAATTTTTAAAATCTAAACACACAAAACATCAAAACACACGCACAGTCCAAACCAGTAAGACTTGTATAGGATTTATCTGAGATCTAGATGACTATAAGCATGTAAAGCATCTGATCATTACTGGAGTTATGGAAGAGAAAATGATAAGAAAACATCTCACCTCAGTACTTCTCGAAACATCCCGAAATTTGCCTGTTTGACAAGTCTTAGTACCAGTTCCAACCCAAATAAAAAAAAAAACAGTTTTCTAGTATGATCTGTACCTTGATTTTTTTGTTAGTAACTTATAATCTCTTAACTCCGAACCCTGGCTAACACACACACATAGATACATACATCTATGTTGTGTATTTATGTACGTGCCACACAATGCAGCACATATCAATTCCGAAGAGCAGTAGATATCACTGAAATTGACAATGTATCACTACCAGTACCACCACCACCAACATCATCGTCGTCAGCATCATCTATACTTACAGCAGCAACAAATGAGAAAACAGATTGAAACATTGCACAACAACATGACCGGCAACTGAGAACCCCCCGGTTTTACAACACCCATTTATTCAATCCATTCTTCCATCTATCCAAACATCCATCCACACCCCAATTGAATGGAACCGAAGAACATCCATAAATGAAACAACGCAAAAGAAGTAATTGCGCCTTTTTTAACAGTGTATGTGTATAGGTGTGTGTGTATGTGTGTGAGATACTAGTATGCAACAAATGGTCTGAACTGAATCATGACCCATTAACCCACTTTTCCATACAAATTGAACTGTACAACAAAGCAACCACAGCAGCAGCAGTGGTGGCATGGAGGCAGGCAGCAAACACCAAGAACACAACAGCAACAGCAATAAACGAACAAGGTTTGAGACTGATGCACGTACGCGTACACTGTACAGCAACAACTGTAGTTTGTGTTCGTGTTCGAATGCACACCAATGACCATTGTCTGTTGGTTGCCATCGCTCGTCGCTGGCGTCGTCGTGGTTGTGTGCAACAACAGTGCATAGTACAAAACCAAAGGCGTGGTGTTTGAAGGTAGTGGCCTCACAAAGGGCCTCTTTAATGGCAGTCTAGGAAAGCGATCAATATTTTTCAATGGATTTACTTAGGAAAAAATTTGAAACTCTATACACCAGTCGACAAAAAGAGATAAATTTTGATTTGAAATAGATCTTTTATGAAAGAAATTTAATTCTTTAATACCCTTTATAATATAAATCATTTTTAAGCCCTCCACCATAATATGGAGGGTATATTAAGTTTGTCATTCCGTTTGTAACACCTCAACATATTCATTTTAGACCCCAAAGAATGTATATATTCTAAATCAGCATAAAATTCTATGTCGATTTAAAGATGAACGTCCGTCTGCCCGCCTGTGTAAACCACCCTAGCTTCCAAACGAATTAAAGTAGGATGATAAAATGTATGTTTTGCCTGCATGACTTTTGGATATGAAAATGGTCCACGTTAAGGTATTTCCCCCATATAATGGTACCTCCCTACATTCGGTATTTTTCAAATTCCAGTGACATTGTTCGCCGAAATTGTTTCAAATTTCGTATTTGCAGTTCGTAATAGGCACTATAGCCTGTGACAGAAAATTACCTATACAGGTCAAGGTATTCGTATAGCCCCCATATAATGATACCTCCCAATATTCGGAATTTTTCTGATTCCAGCGACATTATTAACCGGAATTTTTAACATTTCGAATTTGATCCTAATGGATACTACAGTTTATGACGGAACACTGTCTATGCAGGTCTAGGTCTTCGTATAGCCCCTAAATATCGGCACCTCCCTATATTTGGTGTTTTTATTATTTTAGCTACACTATTCTCCATAATTGTTTCGAATTTCGTATTTGAACTTCGTAACAGAAAATTAGCCATGCAGGTCCACGTTATTCGTTTAAACCAAAAAATAACGGATTTTAACAGAACTTCTAACGATTTAAATTTTTTTTATTTATTTATTATAATTTATTATATTTTAATTTCCAATTTTTTTCCAATTGGTGGAGGGTATTCAAAGTTCGGCCGGCCGAACTTACTGATTTTTAACTTGTTCTTTTAAATGTGGAGCGTTGCAAGGACCACTCAACCAGCGTATTCTCAAAGTTGTCTTTCAATCGCATAGCCGATCTCATTAGAAATATATTAATTTATTCAATATTTCCCTCAGCACAAATTCCTCTACTTGGTGGTCTTCCTCAGTAATTGTCGGCCACAGTTAGGACTGATCTTCCATATTTTTAAAGTCTTTCAATTTAACAAATGCAAAAGCGTAGAAAAATATGGGTCTTGCTAATATAGAAGCAATTTTTTATTATATTCGACAGGCTACCACAATGGCGAAGCACATCCTGGTAACCAAAATTCACTTTCTTGGCTCTACTAAGGATGAAATCAATATGTCTTCCTCGTAGACCAGACAATATCATTCTCCAGTCATTTAATACGGACTTAAAACATTTGTTTTCTTTGGAAAGCTTGCCATGTGCAATCGAGAAAGTGCGTGAATAGTAAAAAATCGTCATCTATTAAAAATTTGTCAGATATCATACGGTTTGAAGTCCCATCCACAGCCCGCGAATAAATGCACATACCCGAATCAACGCCCTGAATATTTTCTTTAAGAAATCTATATTTTTATACTTTAAAAAGGCCTCATTCCCTGGCATGAAAATGTCCCATATATTGCATGCACTTTAGAAATTGGAATCTCTTCACAGTCAGGCCTTTCAGCTCCGCCCACCTGGCGAACTGGGAAGTTAAGCTATATGTACGCACAAAATTAAAACATTCTCATCAAAGCAGAGGTAGGCACACGCACACCCAACGAAATCAACGGTCCGGTTTTGTGCGTAATTAAATCCCTCACTCCCAAAAACTTTAACAACGTCGACGATTCTATGCAGGAAGAACACCCAAACCGAGTAAAAACCAGCACAAACACCATCGACGAAAACAGCAACAACACCAACTACTACGCAACTCAAATGCATTCAAACGAACTTTTCTACGCCATTGCGTTGACGTAGACAACGACATTAAAACGAGATTCGATTGAGAGATAAAAAAAGAAGACGGAGAGAAAAACTTTAATTGGCGTACGCAACAGATGCAGCAGGCAATAATCGTCATCAGGTGTTTAATCAATTTTCAGTTGAATTGACCGAATTTCTTAATGTCTTGCAAGAGTATATGCGTTGAAATTAGAAAAAAAGTTAATTAAATTGAATTGTAATGGGTTCCCAAAATTAACTCAAATGCGATTTCAATACTACTTAGAAATATCGAATACAAATCAATAATGGACAGTAAAATCCTTTTTCGTTTTGTATGGGTGGGGGCTGCATGACAAATTACAAGATTATGATAGTTTTCATGGCAAAGGTTCCATAGGAGTCAAACTTTTAATTAAAAACTAGGGGGAACTTAATGCTAACAATTTGTGGTAATCTTGTCGGGCGAAAATCCATTAGTAAACAATTGATATATAGTAGCTTGAGAACTGCCCATATATGCCTCCATGAAGAATCTGGACACCGTCTCCTCTTCATAATTTTCAACACACCATTAGACTAAACCGCAGAAGCTATGTATCTTGGCCCACCATAAAAACGTGTAGTGGGAAATTCCCTCGGAAACCATTTTGGGGGTGCTGCTAACAGACAAAAAATTGAATTTTCAAGTAAATTATTCGGAAAATATGTAAAATTTGAACATTTGTAAAATTGAACATTCCTGGCTCCATCGTTGCCTTGACATGAAAGGACTTATGCCCTGCCATAGCTTTGAAAATTTTAAAACATAGACACACCTCGGAGGATTTTGATAATCTTCCCGAAATATTTTTCGGGGATGGTACCAACAATTTTCGATATTTTAATATCGAGCTTCCTAGAGCCCAAGACATATCTACTAAGTAATGCTTTCCTGTTGTTCTTTGATTTTGCCAATGATATATATCCTCAGCTAAAGTCCGTTTTTTTTTTTTTTTGCAAAATGGTCAGGCTTAATCCCTTTATTGTTGTCCGTTTATCTTTGTACCCAAAAGAGTAGTGAAATAACAGACACACTGACTGATCTAGAATTGACGTCCAGACTAAACGACAAAAGGTAGAATCTTGACATTTTGCACGAGGGTCAGTCTTGGTGCGTGGGCGTGTGATATGGTGGGTTTTTAGGAAATTCGTAAGTTCTTGCAGCATTGTGAAAAGTACTAAAATGTAATACTTTCAATTGGACAAACGAAATTGGTATGAGAGTCACTGATGGAGTGCAGGATCGATGTATCAAAGCGTTATTGTAAATTAAAACTTTAAGGTTACCAAAAGTTCTAAAATGGTACTAAATTTCTAACATGGTTACATGTGAACGGATAGAGCTAAAAACTTGAAGTTTGGTTTGAGAATCAAGGTTGGAAAATAAGTTAGATATATGCAGGTGATTTCAGAAATGTGTGCTAAGTATGCGAACAGTACTAAATGGTACTAAATTTGCAACAGTTTGGTTTAGGGTGAACGGATGGAGCTGGAACTTCGATATTTTTGTGTTGGGGTCCCTGTTGATTGTAGGTTCGTTATAAAGAGGTGATTGTGGAAATGTGTACTACAAATGCCGAAATGTACTAAATAGTACCATATTTGGTACCAAATCTGAAATTTGGTATTAAGGACGCTGTTTATGTGTGGTCTGGATATATGAAGATGGTTTCGGAAATGTGTACTATAATTGTACTAAAAGTACTAAATGGTGTCAAATTTGGTATTGGTTGAGGGATAGAGATAAAATTCTGAAATTTGATAATTAGATTACTGATGGTATCTGTGTTTGAAATCCGGTGGTGGTTTTGGAAATATGTACCATAATTGTTCGAAAAAGTACTAAGTGGTACTAAAATAGGTATTGGGTGAAGGGATAGAGTTGGAATCCCAAAAATTTGAAATTAAGGTATCTGTGGGTATCTGGAATGGAGACATGGAAGTAGTTTAAGTTTTGAAAATGTGTACTATAATTGTATGAAAAGCACTTAGTGGTACCAAATTTGGTATTGGGTGAACGAATATAGCTGAAATCCTGAAATTTGTTATAGATGCCACTATTGGAGTTTGGGGTTGAGATGTAGAGGTGGTTTTGAAAATATGTGCTATAAATGAACGAAAACTACTAAATGGTCCTAAATTTGATATTGGGTGAAGGGACAGTGCTGGAATCCTAAAATTTGATATTGGGGATTGAGATAAGGAAGTGGTTTTGAATATTTGCACTATAATTGTGCGAAAAATACTACATAGTACTAAATTTTGAATTGGTTGAAGGGATGTAGCTGGGATCCTGAATTTTGATATGTGTGTCACCGTTGGTGTCTGTTGTTGAGAGAACGTGTTGGTTTTATAATTGTACCAAATGGTTTAGATATGGAGTTTGTATTGAAAATGCGTACTTAAACTGTACGAAAAGAACTAAATGCTAATAAATTTGGTACTGGGTAAAGGGATAGAGCTGAAATCCTGAAATTTTACATGGATCTCACTATTGTTGTCTAAGGTTGAGAGAAAGAGGTGAATTTGGGAATGCGTTCTATGATGGTTCGAAAAGTACTAAATGGTACTAAATTTGCCGTTGAGTGAATGGGTGGATAAAGCTGAATTCTAAAATATGATAATGGACTACTGTTGGTTTCTGGGATTCAGATAGGGTGGTGGCCAATTTTTATTATAAAAAGACGTTGAAATGTTGTCCAAAAAACAATAAAAAATTTTTCAGTACTAAAATGAACTGTTGGAAAGAATCTAGAATTTTAAGGTGGACTTTCCGCTGACGAAGTAGGGGGCACTTAAAGTATTTTTTGATTTTCGAATTGTTCATAATGGTGACCTTTTATGGGGGAGATTCCGAAGGATTTGGGCAATATTGTCTATTTCGTATCTGACATAAGTCTGAAAAAATATTAAAAAGTGCCAAATTTGGAATGACTACTCCCTTCACTTTATGTGAGATATGTAACACTTTTTCGAAAATGTTGAACATTTATTCCCAATTTTATGCGAATAATTGTTAATCAAAATTTTAACTTGTTGTGGGGGAACTCCTTTTCATTTCTCCGATATCTACCACATTCACAGCAGATCTTGTGTTAATAGAAATATTGGAATATGTGATATTGAGAAAAAAATCGGATGCTTAATACGCATTTTATTAGAGTCTTAATTATTCAAAATTGTTAACCCCTTTGGCAGAGTAGGCCAATATATTCCATCTTCACTCATCATTTTGTACTAATAGAAAATTCTAGTTTACCATTTTCGTCTTCGATTTTCGTGAATGTCCTCCGCTTAGCACATCTTGAACCTCCCATGCAACATTTTGAATTGAAGTTGCCATTTTTGATCTGTTTTGCCTAGCTTGCACTCCTATTTAGAGTGCACTTTTTATTGGGAGAGGAGTGTCTCGCAGACCTAACAGGACGATATTTTTTATGACCAGTAGTGGGATTCCCTAACACATTTATAGAGGTACAGATAAATATTGGTAAAACTAAAACGCAAAATTATATATGAATAGTCGGAATTGAAGTTGAAAACATTGCTGCTATCGGTAGGACTTAGCGACTACTTTATTTTTGTCCTTAATTTGCCGACATTTTTTATTGATTACCCATTTTTGTTGGTAATTAAAAAAAATGATTTAGAGAATACTACCCCAGGGCCTCAATTCTTGTTCTATGAAAATGTGAAATGAAGACTTTTATAAAGGAAAGAAATGTCAAATGAAAAACTTTATAAAGGAAATATTTTTCATTTCATATTTTCATAGAACAAGAATACAGCCCCAGGTCGTTTAATATTTTTTGGAAAATATTTTCCTCCAAATTAGATGCTATTGCAGTTCCATTGACTAATCTTAAGCAAATTCGGAGCTGCAATAGACAAAATATCGACAATGATCTCTTTGTATTTAGCCTTTGATCAATTGCTGCATATCCGACAACTTTCCATTTTCGATACTTTATTGTGCTCGATACTGAAATCTAAAATGTCAGTTGAGAATCTGAAAATGTTGAACTAAATGAAAAGCTGAGCTGTTTTTCCCTGACAGAAATTGCTACAATACCTATGTTAAGATGTTTATGTTTAAATCCGCTTTCTCAGGCAACTTTATGTGGGGTCCCGAAATTCCCTAACTGGAAGTCCACCAAAATTCTTCAATTAAAAAAATGGCGCCTTATTCATTTTGTTTTTTTTTTTATAAGCTCAAACACGTCACAGATCAATTTACTTTTCAAATTTTTTATCTAAAGTGTTACGACATAAGAAATACTGTTTGTATGGCAGGTGTGTGTGTATGTGCGGTAAGGCATTCCTGCCAGTTGCGATGGTGTAAAATGATTTGGTGCGTATGTTTGTATTTTTCGATAATCTTTAATCTTCTCTGAATAGGATTTTCATTCGAATCGAAGACATCATTGATTTTCAAAACGCTTTTCGACATTCGAACGCACAACGTCGCAGTTCAATGAACCGTCTTGTGAACGTTGGAATTGTGAATGTCTACTTCAGACCGAAAGATATTTGAAAACACAGATGGATTCAACGAATAGCATTGCTCTGAACCTGAAGATGGTGAGGAGAACGGACGGACACGCACACACAATCCACATCGTAGGCTTATTAGACCTAATTCAAAGAAATAATACAACAACAACAGTACCCACACAGACAATATAAACAGCGGATTGTGTCTCAAGAAGGCACAAGAAACAAGCCATCGATTTATGTGCAATTAAAATGTCAGGCGAAATATCAAGACACCTCTCGCACACACACTCACACACATTCACACGCTCTCACCGACAATGTGGTAGACATTTAGTGTAAATATATGTGTATTTTTATTATTACCTCGGAGGGATAACGACTTACAACACTCGGCGTTATAAACACACACACTCAGCTGTTGGTGACAGACATCAGAAATTACGCATTAATTCCTTTGCACTCAACCTGGCAGGGGAGGATTTCAAGGAAACTGAGTTGAATGTCCTCAACCAAAAAGGCAACGAATGGATATGATTCTGGTTTTCAACACCTCCGTTCCTCCACACACACACACACACGAAAAGGGTTTAAAATTAATCAAACAATTCTTCGGCAAACAAAAAAAAAACGTAGTCCTTGAACTTGAGGAAACCTTTTCACTGAGGTCGTACCAACGACACCAGTTGTGATGACGAAATACACACACGCACACAGTTCAGATTACATCTCTTTTTTTTTTCAAATCTTGTTTAAAATCGAAATTGTTTAGGGCATTGTTGGAGAGACGAAAAAAAAAACAAGTTTTTATCCCAACTAAGGTCTAAAAATAGCATTGAAGCAAGAAGAAGAAGAAGACACACAAGACTCCTAAGCAAAGGGAATGAATGAAAGTCTGATCCCATCACGAATTATCGAACAAAAGAAAGGAAAGGATAATTAAAATGCGTATGTGGCTTTTATGGCATTAACAGCGAGAAACGGCCTAAACTCTCTACAACGAGTGGCATTATCTCAAAACTAAACGACCGACCGACCCGTCGGCCTACCATTCATTCATTGGCTACAGTTGCATGCACGTGTGACGCATTCCAAATCAAAGAACGGGACGGACGACGGTTTCAAAGCCATTGCTCAATGTGGGTAATGGGAAACAGCACCACAGGCCAGTTAATGGATGGGTGGATGGTTGGATGGATGAGTAGAAATAAGACGTAGAATTGTTGTACACAAAATCTTGGAGATTTTCAAGACACTCTGTCATTGATGGTTAGGCTGCGAATGATGACAATGACGTCGTAGGCCATTTTGCTAATGAGAAGCCAGCCAAACATTGTATCCAGATTTTGCCGTTTTAGCTTTGTGTCCCTTTTGAGATTTACATTTCATGTCAGTAAGACGCTACTAATTGAAATGAGATAAGCATAAGTAGCATTACCAGAGAGGGGGGAGGGGGGAATGTGACAAATAAGAAAGGGAAAGATTTTGAACAATAACTAAGCAATTAGGTCATACAGAATATGGGTCATCTCAAATTGTTGATCTCACACATTTGATGCGGCCAAAATGCGTTTTATTTAAATAACGGCTAAGAACATGGGGAACCATAAGTCGACTTTTAGAATCTTTAATAAGGGTAACAAAAAATCGATTTTAAAATTTTCCAATTTTTTTCTAATCTTCTAAAAATCTTTTTTTTTTAATTTTGAATTTTCCCAAAAAGTTTTAATATTCCAAAAAAAACGCAAACTTTCATTTTAGTGTACCAATCCCAATACTAGCCAAAAAATATATAGCATTTACATTAGTATGTTTCAAGTGTCTTTCCTAATGAACTGTTTATGCTTCCGTTTTCTAAATGCCTCCAATGGAATTTATGATCATTCACCGAATTCGGGTAGACACGTTCATTGACTCACCATAAAATGTTGAATTTATCGCTTGCATGATTTGAAAATTCTCTGGGACATGAATAAGCGATTAGTTGAATAGGCTTTCATGAATACAATTCAATGAATTCCAGATAGATACATGGGAATCAGAATGCGGGAAATACAAATTTTGAAAAAAAAAAAAAACAATCGAAGAAATAATGAAAAATTGATACGATTAAATTTTTAATAAAATCAAATTTGAACCAGTGGTTACAAGTTGAAAGCTTTGAATAAAAAATATTGCTTCAAAAGACTAGAGATACTTTTCTACAAGAAAATTTTTGCAAGGGTATCCTTCTGAGCATTTTCTAGTTTTATGTTTTATTTTAAACGACTTTTGAGTAGTTATCCAAATTTGAATCAGTAGTTAACAGTTGCTTTAGCGACATCTTTAAATAAAAACACTTTAACACAGGACTACAATAATTAAGAATTACTTTCCATTTGGAAGTTCTTAGCTTTATTTTAAACGATTATTGGGTAATTTAGCAGCCAGACTACTTTGAAAGCAATATCACAGATAAATTAAAAAAAAATTGAGCTGAAGCATATCGACATAGTTCCTAAAATAGAATTTTTTTTGGGAAAAAATTTTAAAAATTATTTCATTTACAAAATTTTAAGATTTTCTTATTGCCAACCAACAAGTGTCCGCTACTTCGGTAGCGAAAAGTTTACCGAGGCAGATAAGGGTTACAATTAACTCATATCTATTTTTCTTTCCAAAACTATTTCAACGTCTTCACATGTGAAGCCTAGAAAGCAACAGCTATCTAAATATTAAATTTCAGATCTTTATCCCTTCAACCAAGAGTTTTAGTATTTGTAACATTTAGTATGCATACCCAAAACAATTTACATCTGTTCATCCTAGACACCAACCGTGATCCAAAATTAGTACCATTTCGCACTTTTAGTACGACTAGACAAAAAGAGTTATCGCAATATAAAATAGCATGGTTATAGCTATTTCTCTTTACCCTATACCAAATTTAGTACCATTTTGTACCTTTCGTACAAAAATATGGTAAGCATTTGCAAAACCACCGCCAGATACCAACAGAGACTTCAACATCATTCCTGTTCTATCCCTTTACCCAATACACAATTTAGTACCACTTAGTACTTTTCGAACAATTATAGTACATATTTCCAAAACCACCTCCATATCCTAAGCGTAGACATCAACAGAGACCACAATATCAAATTTGAGAATTCCAGCCCTATTCCTTCACCCTGTACCAAATTTAGTACCATTTAGTACTTTTCCATCTAGATGCCATGGTAAAAATATAAAATTTCAGAATTTTATCTCTATCTCTTCACTCAATACCACATATGGTACCACTCAGCATTTTTCGTACAATTATAGTACTCATTTTAAACTACTACCAGATACCAACAATGTCCTCAATATCACATTTCGGGATTCGAGTTCTATCTCATTTCCCAATACCCAATTTAGTATCAGTTAGTACTTTATGAACATTTTTAGTACACGTTTTCTAAACCACATCTATATCTCAATTCCAGATGCCAACAGAGACCTCAATAACAAATTTAGTGATTCCAGACATACACCTTCAACCAATACCAAATGTAGTACTATTTAGTGCTTTTGGTACAAATATAGGACATACTTTCAAACCACCGCCAAATCTCAAACACAGATACCATCAGTAATCTAAATGTCAAATTTCAGAATTTTATCTCTATCCCTTCACTCAACATCAAATATAGTACCATTCAGTAATTTTCCTCAATATCAAATTTTTAGGATTCCACTTTCTGAACAATTGTAGTACACGTTTTCGAAACGACCTCCATATCTTAAATCCAGACAACAACAGTTGTATCTATGTCAAATTTCAGGATTTCAGCTATGTTTGTCTTTTCGTACAAATAAAGGATGCATTTGCAAAACTACCACTAGATCTCAATTTCAGATACCAATAGAGATCTCTGTGTGAAATCTGAGGATTCCAGACATATGCCTTCCCCCAATACCCATTTTAGTACCACTTAGTACTTTTCGTACAAACATAAGGCGCATTTACAAAACCACCTCCATATCTCATACAGTGGCATCTACATCAAATTTAAGGATTCCAGCTCAATCCCTTCATCCAATACCAAATTGAGTACTATTCGGTACTTTTGTACAATGGTAGTACACATTTTCGAAATTACCTCATATATCCAGGCTACATACGACCAAGGTCCCTTATACCTAATTTCAGATTTCAAGCCAAATTACACTGTACCAAAAAAGTTTTATTTATTAACATTCGTGCAAAACGGAATTCTACAAAATTTAGAACAATTTAGTAAATTGTTAGTTCACATTCACAAAACTATCTTGGAAATTGTGAAAATATCTTATCAAGACTATATCCTTACATCAAACCCATTTCCAAGAATTTATCCTCATACCAAGTTTCAAGATTTTACACTACTATCCCACACAATATCAAAGACTCTCACTCCAAATTTTAGATTTCCAGCCTTATTCCTTCACGCAATACCAAATTAAGTACTATTTAGTAGTTTTCGTGCACTTGTAGTACATATTTGCAACACAACCTCTTTATCATAAACCTAAACCCTACAGGGACTCGTGTAAGAAATTTCAAAGTTCCAGCTCCATCTTTTCACCCTAAACCAAACTATTCAAAATTTAGTACCAGTTCGTACACTTAGTACTCAAAAGCCACTATCAAACTTACTTGCCAACTTTGATTCTCATATCAAATTTCAAGTTTTAAGCTCTGTCCGTTCACATAATACCAAATTTTACAATTTTGAAACTTTAATAACAGTTCAAAAGAATTGGTAAACTTAAAGTTCGAACTGCCTAAAACCTTTTGGTACATCTAACCTGCCATTCTAAAACCCATTCCGTATGGCCTGTACAAAGTTTTATGAATTTTTAGTACATTTTAATACTTTTCGTATACCTATAATGAGAATAGGTAAAAAAAAAAACAGCCTTATCATACGCCTACGCACCAAGACCCTCGTGCTTCAGCCGTTTGGTTTGGGCTTTGATTCTCAGTCAGTCAATACTCTTTTATATATTAAATTCAAAAGGATGTTTCAAACATTCTTACCTTACAAATTTGATACTTAATAAATATTGGAAATATTGGCAAGTAACCAATGTTATTTAGATCAGAAAAAGACAAATACGATAGAATTATTTGATATTATTAACATTTCCCCTTACCATTCTATTATGACATTTAAATTTTCAAAATGCTTCAATGATCCAGACATACCTGAAAATAATAAAAGATAATAAATTAATGCAGGCCCACGTAAATGTCTCTCTCTTTCTACAAAGACATTAAAATAAAAATCTATTTATGTTGTTTTTCTAATCAAAATGCTAAAGAATCAATAGACAATTTACAACAACAAAAAAGTGAATGAAAGGTCCACCATCTAAGATTAGTTCACAATTTCCATGGCAAGTAAATTGAAATATCTCGCTTTTAATAAATATGACGTAGTCGCCGTCATTGTCATCATCGTTGTCGTCGTCGTCGCCACACTCTGTGGATACCGAAAGTAAATAAAAGTCAAGAAAATTCCACAGCAAATGCCGGCATTCAGACTTACTCTTGAATTGTTATAACGGAGATTGAATCAAAGCTATCTGCAACAAAAAAAAAAAAAAAACACCCCTCCTAATCTTGTATATATACACGGTGGACTATAACACAAAAAAATAAACTAGGAGGTCGCATAATAAACTCACCCTTAAAAAAGGAAAGCAAAACGGAAAGTGAAAATAAGAAATGTGGAAAACAAATCCAAGGAAAATTAAAGGCGAAGAAAAACACAACAAAGAAGCAACAGCAGACGCCAAACCGGAATTGCAAAACTCAGAACGTGAAACGTTTAACAAAGCAGATAAATTTACTACGTTCATTATTACAATAAACATTCAAGTTTGCCAAACACCCAACCACCCACCTTCTCCACCTCCAGCCTAGTCAGCGTACTCCTCTGTCAGCAGGGGACCCACCCTAAACCAAGACCCACACACACCCATGAATGTCTGCAAATAAACTTTTCGCTCACACAGCCCGTCAGACAGACAGACAGACAGACACTGTGTATTGGGTGGCGACCCAGGGCTTGCGGGTGAGCAATCAATACAACAAACAGGGAAAAAACACAACTTTTCAAATACAGAAAACGAAAAGAAAAACAGCTGGAAAATCCCTTGTACTTCACACTAAGCACAGTCGTCTCAATGGGATGTGAAATATGTATGTATGCAGATATGTCGAGGAATGAATGAATCGACGAACGCAAATGGCTGAATGAAATACACAGCAGCTCTAATGACCCGGACTTTCTAGATAAAAATGCTGCTCAGAATTTTCCAATATCCCATCCCTGTGTTGTTAGTTTCGAAAAACAACAATTAAAAGTTTCCCCGTCAATCGTCAATGAATGTCCACATCCAGGTTGGTGATTTTCCTAAATAGTTGGATGATTAGTTGGCCAGAGTAGTCCGAAGCATTTGATCCCACTCAATTACTTTGCTCTCCTGCAGAGAGGAAAATCCAAAGGAAAACTTTGAAGTTAATTAGCTTTTGACGAATGGCTGACAATACTGTTTCTACGGTATAGAGTACAGGTCGGTCATTGCAGGAAGATAGAAATTAAATATCACAAAGCAAAGAATGAGCCCTTGTTGTGAACTGCAAAAGTTTTGAAGTCAACTAAAATTCGCTTGCTTGTACACAAAATCAGGATGAATAAATTCTAGTTTTCGATATTTGGTATAAGATACTATATACAGCTCATAAAAATCTTTGCCAAATTCTATTGAAATCGGTTCAGATTTGGATACGTATTTCTCAGTTATTGTGCACTAAATATGTAATATCAGCCCAAAATGGATGGATTTTTGTTACTCAGCCGATTTTTTTTTCGTTAACCTCTGTTCTAATACATTTATGTCTCCGATATTATTTTTAATATAATACTTCCCGAAGCAATGTTATTGATATGATTTACTTCACATAAATTCCCAATATAAACATTTATTTGTTACAGGTAGCTCTACTAAACTTGTATAATGGTGTACGGTATTATATAGTCCGTCACGTTCGACTTCTGACCGTTTTTTACTGGTTTTTGACAATATATAATAAAATATTGACCTTCATTTGAATGGTACATTGAGAGTAGACAAACAATTTCCATTTCGCATTTGACTTAAGTCTGATATAAATATTGCGACGTGTCCGGTTTGGATTACAGGGTGAGATAAAAAAAACTGCAACAAAGTCGAACGCCACATTTTTTTCATTTTTTTCTCAAATTTTATTGAATGAAAGGAAATAGCATCAAATTTTAGAATAAATTTAGATCTTTTCGAATTGGTCACGAATTATGGCCTTCAAACGGCCAATGAAACCGTCACACGCTGTCCGAATGCTGCTCTGCGGTATTTTGGCCCATTCCCGGTGAAGCGCTTGCTTGACGTGATCGACACTTTGGTATTTTTTAGTGCCAACCTTGCTTTCCAAAATACTCCAGACACAGTAGTCACAGTAGCCATTGTGCGTTGGAAATGACGCCAGGAACCTCATTTTGTGGCGCTTGCTGAGTGCGATGTTGCTGAGTCCTGTTGGAATGTCCAAGATGGCCAAACTGTTTGCGTGCCCAAGTCTTTAATACACCCTCCAGAATATTTTAGCGATAATATCCAGCATTTATTCTGATGCCACGGTCGTTTAATACGAGCGGAGGGCGACCATCGGCTGTTTTGGCGGCCCACCCCATCACTATGGCCGGTGCTTGAGTTCTGGTGGCCAACCGAAGGTGCATAATTTCAGCTGACATCTTTGGCAAGTAAAAACGATCATTTTGTTTGTTTACAAACTGCTGGACAACGAATGTTTTCTCATCGGAAAAAAACCAAATTCGGCAGTTTAGCACATTTGGCCAAGCGGAGCAACTATTTAGCTCTTTTGAGTCTATTTTCTTTCAGTTCGGTGTAAGTTCTTGCACTTTTTGGAATTTCAATGGCTGGAATGGAATATTGCGATATGTTCAGCTGACGAGCATTTTTTCGCCCTCTGCGACGCGTGTTTCGATCAAGTCGTCTCTTTACTTTTCGAACCATTTCTGCTGATGTTGCTGTTTTCTTCCGTCCACTTCCTTGATGTCGGGCTACACTACCAGTATCACGATAACAAGCGATGGTACGAAACACAAAAGATCTATTCACAGTTAAATGCTGGAGTGCTCTAACGATAGCCACTTTTTTCTGGAAAATTCTCACCAAAATGCTTTTGTACGCTTGTAAACAATATAATGAGCTATCACTGGAATAATTTTAACAGCTGTCGGACGAAAGGCTTAGAAATGACAGCAGTCTGAAGTTGGTTGTAGTTTTTTCATCTCACCCTGTATATCGACTACTACCTCCACGTTTTTCAAGATAGTTGTGTATATTTTTGGAGAAAGTTGTACTTTGTGGAGAAGTACCAGAAAGAGTGGATTATTTCGAGATTTGGTGGACTTGCAACTTTTTGAAATTTTGAATAGTTAGAGAAGAAAAGGATTGGGTCGAAAAATCTCATATTCACCGGTGTTAGTAAAACATTGAGATATACTTAGTTTGAAGAGAATCACTGACTTGTTTCAATGTTTTAAGGGTTATAAGTACTTAATATTTTGAAAAATTGTGGGGAGGTGCCAGAAGGAGTGGTACCATCTTTCTACCAGATCCAGGGCACAGGCACCATTAGACCTGAAACGGATTTCGTCCAAGAAGACCTAGAGTCTTAAACTGTTACTTCGACGAGGAACGTTTTGGCCGTATCGAATGATTTATACATATATATATTCATATAGCTCAGGGTATACCGATTTTGGTGTGTTCATTCACAATTAATACCATTTAAAAACTGAAATCTCTTCAACCTTAAAAATGAGTAAGGAAGACCGGACGACTTTAGGATAAGTGCGATCCTAATGCTAGCAGATGTTTGACATCTTTAAAGCAGTAACGAAAGGTGCAAAGTAGGACGAGGTCGACTTTATGATACCCTACACCACTATGTATATTTAATAGAGCTACCCGTAACAAATAAATCTTGTATTCGGAATTCATGTAAAATAATGATAATTTAAAACCGAAAGAAACTAATAATGATTAAAAACATACATATATTTCGGATATATGGATATATCTGAACCGACTCTCACCATATCCATCATCACTTTAGGTGCACAATAAACGTGAAATCGGTTGAAGATATATATGGTAGCTGTATCAAATCTGAACTGATCTCTATAAGATTTCGCAGAGGAATTTCAGAGCTATATTTCATATCTTTTCCCGAATATGGCTGTGATGGACAAAATAACAATTCGGGTGAACCGCTGAACCGCTTTTCACCAAATTTGATATAATTGTTTCTAGACTCAAATTGATCACATGTGTCACATTCCATACTATTTGGGTTAATATTACAAATATGGAGCACAATAAAAGACAAATCGAACGAAGATGTATATAGAAGTAATATCTAGCTTTATCATAGGGGTTCGTTATTGGACCAAACAAATGTTTTGTGCAAAATTTTATCTCGATCGGGCAATAAATGCAACCTGTGCTTTGTTCACAAAAATACATGGACAGACAAACCCACGGATGGACGGATATTCACAAATCGACTCATAAAGTGATTCTATGAGGATCCTCAAGAGTAACTATGGGTCTATCTGGTTTCCTTCTCCATGCTACAAACAAATTCAAGACATAATACCCTGACCACAGCGTAGGAGATAAAAATGCGACGTATATATTTGTTTAATTACTACCGGACCGGGCCAGCGGTCCACGTTGCCGACCCGTAGTTTCAGTCTTTAATGCATATTTTTAAAAACATAGTTACTCACAGAACTGGCTGATAATAGTAGACTTGGGGGCAACGTTATATGGGGACTATACCAAAATATATACCTTTGTTGAAATTATTCTTTAAGATAAGTATATATAAGTTTTCAAGACACTCGAAATAGGTCAAATCAAAAAGTGCCTCTATGTGAGCGCTACTCCGAAATATTGACCTACATTCGACATTTCCTACGAAAAGTTTTTCTACCCCCTTAGGAAAGAAAATAAGGATCAAATCAATTGAAAAATGCGAAAGTTTGGCCTGCGAACCCAAACCCCGTTTTGGGATTTTTATCTACTAACAGAATACTATCCACTTCGAATTTCCAAAACCCCAGATTGTCTGTTGCACAGTGTAATTACTCACTATAGCGCATAGTCATCTGTACACCGTTACCTTTTCTGCCAAGAGACAATTCCGAATTTGTCTAAATCGTTAAAATCAGACCAGCGGTTCTTGCGTTATAAACGTAGTAATTAATATAACTTTCTTTTATATATACAATTTTTTGTATATGTAATATGAATTAGAATATTCAATAACAACGTCGAATCTGTAATTTTTTATGTATTATTTTTTTTTTTTTTTCAAAAAAAATCGGAACATACTGGCAGAAAAACACTATTTTAATAAAATTGCAAATTTTACAAATTTTTTACTATTTAGCGTTTCAAACTTTGTTTATTACTTCGAAACTGAACAACATCTCGAGTCTGAATAAGTAAACGTTGTTATAATCTCCAAAAATTCCGCTGAAAATGTTGAAAATTTGAAGAAACGAACATCCTAAAAGTGCCGACTACCCTTCGTACCCTTGCCCCACATAATAAAATTCATGGAAGACATGGCAAGACGGCAACTACAATTATGTGTTTCAATTTAAGTTAATACCCCCATTACCGTTATAAAAAATACAAGCATTTGGCTACGCATATTCAAAAACAAACTGAAATCCAATGAAACGGAAAAATACCCACAAAAAATATAGTGAAATCTTCATTAAATTTACATCAGACAAAAGCACTAACTCAGGCACAGACAAAAAGACACAAACACGCACACATACACACACAGTAGATACATAAATATTTATGCTCAAATGGGGTTGTGCGAATACCTTAGGCTGCCGTCTACCAGCCCCACCATCGCCCACTCACCCCACACGCTTCTCAACACTGTCTCGTCATTGTCTTTTAACGCACAACAACAAAAACAACTCGCTCACAGCACATACGCACCTACTACTACGCACTTGTTTCTTTTGGTTGGTTTGTTTTGATCGTTGCTTCGTATTTGGATTTTTGTATCAGCTTTGCAAATACCAAAATATCACCAATACACATGCAAGGGCATCTATCTGTGTGCGTCTCTATGTGTGTGTGCACACTTCCATGGTTATTTTTGGGACAATTCATTTGGAGGCTTTTTCTTCTGGTTTGCCATTCTTTGTTTTGCTTATATCTTTCGTCAGCGTTTGTTTTCTTTTTGCCATTCCATAGAGCGGTGGTGATAGAGCTTTTAGAGAGCATGTCTGATACCATTTTAATTGACAGTCCATTGTTGCTGTTGTTGTTGTTATTGTTTTGCTAATATATTTTTGATATAGAGATGCGTGCGTAAGTCTGTCAGTGCGTGCGTGTCTGATGTTTTGGATTCATTTGACCGATTTTTTTCGATTGTTATTCCCCAGTTAAAGCCGTTTTTTTATTTTGTTTTTTTTTTTTTCATTTTCGAAAGTTGGTAAGGTGTTTTTGATCGAACTAAATGGCACCTTTATAGTAATAAACAAAATTTTAAGCTTATAAAGAGCCTCATAAATATTTATTATTTTAAGCACTGAAATTAATAATGTTTTTAAGAGAAACTGTGTAAAACGGTCAATTTTACACTGTACAACAAAATGTTGTGGATTTGGCACATTTTTCGTATAACCTATTAAGAGGTAATGTAAACAATATACCTTGTACATTACAAGTGGGTTGAAAGGAATTGTTTTGTTTTTCTTAAAAAAAGCAACCAACTACAGAATTATTTTCCTCATTACCAAGTAATGAATCATGTCGACACATAGCATGAGCGTCTCACTACATAACCGAAGGGATCGAGTTCGAGATTCAACGTCGTCCAACGGAGAAAAAATTATAAAATTTGCTGAGTTTCTGATGTAGATGTAAAACTTTGAAAAACCCTAAGTTCGCGACAGTGGCATAGTGTGTTTAGCTACAAATAAGAAGGTTAAGAGCTCAACACCAGCATCGAGCAAAAAAAAAGTGTAATAAAAAAATAAGCAAATATTTGTATACCCTCCACCATATGGAGAGCATATTAATTTTGTCAATCCGTTTGTAAATCCTCGAAATACTCATGTCAGACCCAACAAAGTATATTTATTCTTCATCAGCGTAAAATTCTAAGACAATTTAGCCATGTCCGTCTGTCTGTCTGTCTGTCTATGTGTCTGTCTGTTGTAACCACGCTATCTTTCGAACGAATTGATATAGAAGGCTAAAATTTTGCACACATGTATATATTGCCAGTAGGCAGGTTAAGTTCGTAAATGGGCCATGTAGGTCCACGTTATCATAAAGCCCCCATATAACAGTACCTCTCGATATTCGTTATTTTGATGATTTCAGCGACATTATTCACCGGAACTGTTTCAAATTTGGTATTTGAGATTCGTAATGGATACTACAGCCTAAGGCAGAAAATTGTCTTTGCAGGTCCACGTCTTCGTATAGCCCCTATATAGCGGTACCTCCCGATATTCGGTATTTTGATGACTGTAGCTACATTATTCACCGATTTTTTTTCTAAGTTTCGCAATTGAATATTGTAATGGCTTATGAGAAAAATTACCTATGCAGGTCCATGTCGTTCCAAGTGGTGGGGGGTATTCCAAGCTCGGCCCGGCCGAACTTACAGCTTTTAAACTTGTTTCTATTTATTTGTCGGCCAAAGAATAGGTTAGTAGGTTGCTTTGTAAGTGGCTACGATTTCCAAAAATTGGAAACCGATTTTTTTTGGTAATGTGAAGCTGTGGAAAATTATTTTGTTAAGTTTGCAACAGAGGTAAAGTGAAAAATGTGGCAAATTGCCAAAGCTGTGCAATCCCCCCTTGGCAAAAGATAAACGATATTTAACTCTTGTATTTAAAATAAAGATCGGAAAAATTTATTGAGCATCCTGGTTTTAGGGTAGTTTTTGATTAAAAAAGTACCTAATATTCCTTTTACAATGCAATTCCAAGCAATGCAATTTTTTGTTGACAAATTGTTGGACATTTTATGAGTTGGTTAAAAAATTACGTTCTGCATTACTATTAGAAGTCCGTTACGATAAATTCCGAATTCAACAAGTCAAGACACAAACCACTAATTTTACAAGGAAGATAACATAGCTATGTTAAAGTTAACAGAGCTATATTTTCCCTTAAAATTATTGTTTTTTAATTATTTTTCATATAAAAAGGCTAACAAAATGCATTATATAATCGTAATTAATAATAAATGTTCTAAAAATTGCAAGGCTACAGACACCCATTAAGTCGTACCATAATATTATGTGGCGGGACAAATTTACAACCAACTGTACCTTCCAGGACAATTCTGCCGATACAATATGGGTACCAACGGAAAGCTTATGAAGCCTACTATCCATTGGCATCATGTATCCGGCCAGTTGCGAGGTATATGGTCATTTCTGGAGATATCCTTGGAACAGGTTAATTCCATTGGCCAATATACCTTCCAGGACAATTCTGCCGGTACAATATGGGTACCAGGCTTATGAAGCGTACTGACCATTATGAAAAGTATACGAAGTTCCGGTCAGTTCCGAGGTATAAGGTCATTTCTGGAGATATCCTTGGATCAGGATATTTCAAATCAACTAAATTCGGCCGGCCGAACTTTTAATACCCTCCACCATTTGAAAGGAGCTTCAAAAAAACTCGAAAAATACCGTTCAAATGAAAACTGTTATATGGGGGTTATACAAAAACGTGGTCCAGCCTAATTAATTGTTTGTCATAGGCTGAAGTACCGATTCCGAAATTCAAATACGAAATATGAAATAATTCCGGTACATAATGTCGCTAATATCACCAAATATGAAACAATTTCGGAGACTAATGTCCTTAATATCATAAAAATACGGAATATTGGAATAATAAAAGAAAATAGCAACAATAAAAAGTTTCAAAAATTTACCCCAGGACAATTTGAAATGGGTGAATTCGCCGGGATTGGGCAATATTTTTGAAACCTTTAATTGTTGCTATTTTATTTTTCCAATAGTACCTATGTTGTCCCGGCAGAATTCACCTTGTAGAAATAATGAGCTCACAATGCAGCTGATGATACCCAAAGGGTGGTAGTATTTTGCAAAAGTAATAATATAATGAACATTTGTCGTTTTAGATAAATAGAGTTGTTTTCGGTTAAAATCTTTTTTTTTTTTTTTGCGACAAAAAACATATTTTTGCATGCTTCTGTTAACTTTAACATAACTCTGTTAACTATCATGGTTTGTGTCTCCGCTACTTAAATTTGAATTTATCCTAATGGATATGACGAATAAAAACAAAGCATTTATTACATTTGGAGAAATTGTTAGCTTTGTTCGCTTCTGGTATTGAACTTGGAACCTTCTGATTTGTAGTTAAACGTACTTTAAATTGAATTGTTACAGAAATTACATCTAAATTAACAAATCATCGTATTTCATTATTTGGTTGCTGCTGCCTAATCTCTAACTGAAAACCCTGTATTGCAATACCCTATCCACAAGTGTTGTGGGGAATAGAAAAAAATAGTTTGCCCCAAGAAAAACTCCAAACATTTGATTTCATAAATTATTTCAAGACCTTGTAATGAAACGAAAGATAAGATACACCCCGTCTTGAAAGAATTGTTTGTTTTTGTGGTTTCCGCGTATATTTCACATTATTGTTTTTTTTTTTTTTTTTTGCTTTGCTTTGCTTTGTTTATGTCTGGCTATGGTTTTGACATTTTTCACATTTGTCTGCCAGCTTTTTTTTACAATTTTTCCTTATCAAGTGTGTTTAGGGAATGAATTAAGGTCATGCTTTTTGTGGTGGCACCTTGTTGGTGATGAAGTCTCAAATAATGAATTACAAGGCGGGTAAATGTGATAATAATAACGGTAATTTTTGGATGAAAATTTTAAATTTGTGTTTTTTCAGATATGAAAAAAGTCATATTGTCTATAGAATATTTATACAATAGAGGTCTTAAGGCCAAATGATCTATTCCAAATATGTTTTTTTAAAAATTCATGTTTCCATGTAATTCATGGGTTGGGAGCCATGTTGGAAAAGCAAATAAAATTCCCCTTTTCCCAGACAACGGGAAACTAGGACACTAGCAACACCCTTTATGAACTTAGTTCAGCGTCTTATATCTACGCACAAAAAAAGAAAACAATACAACACTCAAATGGAAGTCAAGCAAAAATAACGAACATCCTCAAAAAGCGGGTAATTGTCAAGAAAATCCATCGAGTTTTCTTTAATGTCTGATAAAGTTCTCCCCTAAGTCAAATGAACAACAAAGAAGGCCAAACTATAACTCCAGAGACTTTAACAAACGAGGAGAAACCTTTGAAGAAAAATCAACAGTAAAATCTTCTTTGATACGCCCCACAAACACGCAATAGTTTACCAGACAGTCAGCCAGCTGGCTATTGAGCCCTTCATCATGTCTGACTTATTGTTGGTGTTGCTGTTGTTATTACGTTGTTTGTTGTTTTCTTTTTTGTTGTTGTTGTTGTTCGAATGCTGTTTGATTAAATTGTGACCCAATTTCGGAAATTCAGTGCATGATAGTTGTTGGGGTTCTATGTCGGTGAGTGTGTGAGAGTGTATGTGTGACCATGTCTGTGTTTATGCTTTTCAATGTAACAGCAACCCGACCCCTCCTCCCCCCCTCACTTATTTACAGACGTTTACAACAAACACTCAAGTACACACACTTACAAGCAGTAGACAAACGCGTCAATACATAGACACATGTATGTAGTATGTATGTATGTGTGTACATAACACCATGGATCTGCCATCAAAGCCAAAGTAACACAAACGACCCCCCTATATATTCTTTTGTGGGTAATGTCAAAGTGACAAAAGCAAAAACACAACAAAAGAAAAAACAACGACACGAAACGAGAACAAACAAAAGACCATAGATTTTTATGTTGCAACATTACCTCTACGAAAGCTCAGCAGAAAGGAGCAATCCCATGGCAAAGAAAGTTCCTTTGTCGGTATGTGTGAGGTCTGGGTATGTTCTCTTGCAGGAGGGATCTCACGTCCTGACTGTTAACTCGCAAAGGATAGACAAATCAATTGGAAATGTCAATAACGATAATGAAATTCGTAGCTTTCTTTTTTTGTTAATTTTTCTCTTCCTTTATTTATGGATTCAGTTTTACTTTCCTTTGACTGTCTATTCCTGGGCAGACACAGAGCCACCCACATGTCATTGCCTCAAAACACTGTCGATGATTCTTATACATCTCTGTATGCCAGCTGGCACTTCAGGTTATTGTAGTTCCATTAACATCGGTGGAATTTTTTGCAATGTTGTTGCTTTTGTCATTGGTTCAGGCAAGTTTGATAGGTCCACCTTGTAAATGTAACTGAATGAGCATTTTTTAATGGAGCAGCTATGACCTATTTGACATTTTCCTACTTTGAGATTGAAGGATTACTCAATAAATTTGACGTGCATTTGTGGCAAACGTCGAGGCAAAGTTCTTTCCAAGGAGGAAGTTAAGGCCATCGCGTCAAGTACTAACATAAGCGCATCCCAAAAATATAGTGTCACATCACTTTTTCTGAACTATTTCAACCAAAAACAAATAAAAAGAAGCTAAGTTCGCCGAACTTTTAATACCCTCCACCATTTCGAAGGAAACTGAAAATGCTCAAAAAAAAACTACCACTTAAATGAAAACCGTTATATGGGGACTATACGAAGACTTGGACCTGCACACAAAAATGTCTGTCATAGGCTGTAGTACCCATTAGGAACTTATGTAAGAAATTTGAAACGATTCCGGTGTATAATGTTGCTGGAATCATCATAATACCGAGTATCGGGAGATACCGTTATATGGGGGCTATACGAAGACGTGGACCTGCACAGAAAGAGAAAGGATAATCCGATTTTGCTCCAACTTTGCAAATTCCAATATTTGCATTAGTGCTAGGTCAGGTGCACAAGATCGGTCCACTCCATCAAGTGTCAAGTGTGTCAAAATTTTGAATAATAACAACTCTTATAAAATGTGAAGTAAAAGCCCGATAGTCTTGAAATTTCACACATCCCTCTGTTTTTATTAACCCAAGATCTGATGTTAAGAAGCAATATATCGGTATACTCCTTCTGGTACTTTCCCCCAAAGAAGGTCAAAATTTTAAATATCCACGAAGCTCATAAAACAGGAAATTAACCTCCGATTCCATTCAGACTTGGTACATCTCAATATTTCCATCAACACAAGTTCTGTTATTAAGATGGTAGAGATCGGACTATTCCATCAAGTACCTCCTCACAAATGGTCAACATTTTGAATAATTATTATTCTTATAAAATGTGATGTAAGGGTCTGATTGTTTTCAAATTAAACACATCACAATATTTTTATTATCCAAAGATCATGGTGTGAAGATGGAATTTATCGGCCCACTTCTTTGATACCTCCCCCACAAGGGGCCAAAATTTTCTGTATCCATGTAGCTCTTAAAACGCGAAATAAACATACGATTCCGATCAGACTTGGTACATCTCAATATTTCCACCAACGCAAGATTTGTTATAAAGATGGGAGAGATCGGACCATTCCTTCGGGTACCTCCACCACAAAGGGTCAAAATTTTGAATAACCAAAATGATTAAAAAATCCGAAATAACCATACGGTTCTCTTCACATTTCACACTTCCCATTATTTCTACTAACAAAAGATCATCTGTGAAAAAGGGATACATCGGCCCACTCCTTCTGGTCCCTCCCCCATAAAGAGTCAAAATTTTGAATATTCATGAAGCTCCTAAAACGTGAAATTAACATCCGATTCCATTCAGACTGGGTACATCTCAATATTTTCATCAATACAAGATCTGTTATAAAGATGGCAGAGATCGCACCATTTCTTCTAGTATCTCCCCCACAAAGGGTCAAAGTTTTAAATAACAAAAACGATCATAAAATTCGAAATAAGCATCCGATTCTCTTAAAATTACATACATCACAATATTTTTGTTAACCCATGGTCTGGTGTGAATGAATGAAAATATATCGGTCCACTCCTTTTGGTACCTCCCATACAAAGCGTCAACATTTTCAACATCCATGAAGCTCTTAAAACTCGAAATTAACATCCGATTCCATTCAGACTTGGTACATTAAAATATTATATTTCTATAAACATTAGATTTGTTATAAAGATGGTAGAGATCTCCATTTCTGCTGGTATAAATGGACCCACATTGGGTTCAAAATTTTTGAAAAACAAAATGCTCAAAGAAAACGGAAAAATCATCCAAATCTCTTCAAATTTCACGCACACAAATATTATTACTAACTAATCTGGTACCTCACCCACAAAGGGTCACCATTTTCAATAATTTTATCTATCATAACTTGCGAAATAAGTCGGCTATTCTTTACAACTTGCTATATCTAAATATTTATCTTAACCAGAAAACTGAGAATTTATGATTTCGCATAAAATTAGATATACAGGTTTGATTTCCTTCAAATACCAATATTTTTATCTGTATTAGACGAAGTATGAAAATTGAATACTTCGGTCCGCTCTATCTGACACTTCACGCATATTTCCAGATTTTCCAAAAATTTGCACATATCTCATATAAATTATAGAAAGCAGCCGATATAGTCCGGATCTATTACGTTATAATATTTTTATCAGTCTAAGGTCAGATACGAATTGGTCAATATTGTCCAACTGCTTCGGAATCCCCCCTATATAGGGTGAAAAGTTTGAATAATCATAACTCAAGGCTGGGGGTATACATCTGTCGGCTGATACTATTTCACTTGTTTTTATTTTATTTTTTATTCTGGTCATACCTCTCAATTAAACTTATATTATAGAATTTAGGTTTCGTCATGGCGAAGTATCACCCAGAAGTTCAAACCCTTGTCGTCCCGAGAAAACCTCTTCGCAACACAATTAAATATTACAATTTATATTCCCTCGATTGAATTAAATAAATAATCCCCCTGCTGTCCAGTGCAAAACAATGGCTCTGCGGATTGTTTTTCCCATTCCAGTTATGCAAAATAAATGAACAATTTAATTATTCACTTAACTGCCAACTGAAATAAATACTGCCTCCTAGTAGAAGTAGTAATGAAAATTGTTGTCGCATAAAGCCCCCTTTTTAATTGTTTACTTAAGCCAGGTATTGCAAAATTACGTTGTATTTTCGAAATGAAATTCCATTTTTATTTCCTCCTGATAAACGATACGAAACGCTGTCATTGTCTTCTTAGTCAGAGTGTTGTATTTTACGCCAGGGTTCAATAGACTTTCGTTCATAGACATGAAATGAAATATCGACAGGTAATAATACCGGCTATTAATGTGCAACGACAAACGACAAAAGAACCTTCAAAATAAACGAGGGAACCAAGGAAATTCTAAAAATGGAATGTTTTATTCAAGGGAAGTTACACAACATTACATACTCTGCGAAGAGATTACGTTTTAAAATAAAAAAAAAAAACAAGTTAAATGAAATTAGTCGGTATTGCCGATAGCTGTATGCCCTCAGCGAATGTTCGGTCATTTAAATATATTTTGACTTGCGTTATGATTATTCAAGCTGTTGACCCTTCACAGGAGAGTTTCCGAAGAAGTGCGCCAATATTATCCATTTCGTATCTGAAATAAGTCAGATAAAACAAGTTAAAAAGTATCAGTCGGTTTTGCCGACAGATGTATACCCCCTGCCATGAGTCATGATTATTTAAAGTTTTGACCCTTAATGGGGTAGGTTCCGAAGCAGTTCGTCAATATTGACCAATTCGTATTTGACCTAAGACTGACAAAAATATTACAACGAGCCAGATATGGACTATATCGACTACTTCCTATACTTTATATGAGATATGTGCATTTTGACAAAAATGTCGAAATATGCGTAGGTAACAGATATAGCGGATTCCATTTTCATACTTCATCTAATTGGTATGTGCAAAATTTTTATATCCAAATTGGATATATATTTATATCTAATTTTATGCGAAATCATAAACTTTGATAACTTGTTTCTCAAGTTATAACAGATATAAGGGTTGGAAATTGTGACCCTTTTTGGATGAGGTAGCAGAAGGGTTCCGCAGATATATATCATCTTCACAACAGATATTGCAATAGCAAAAATATTTGTATGTGTAACATTTAAATAGAGTTTAATGCTAATTTCGTTTTCTTTGAGCCTTCTTTGTTTTCCAAAAATCTTGAAACCTACGTTGAAGAGGTACAAGAAGAAATATTCCGATCACTCCCATTATTATAACAGATCTTGTGTTTATGAAAATGTTGAGATGTACCAAGTCTAATAGAATCGAATAGTTTTATGAGCTTCGTGGTTATTCAAAATTTTGATCCTATGTGGGGGAGGTACCGGAAAAATAATCACACCAGACTTTGGGTTTATAAAAATATAGTGATGTGTGTAATTCGAAGAGAACTGAATGCTTATTTAGGATTTTATGACCGTTTTTGTTATTAAAAACGGTGGCCCTTTGTGGGGGAGTTACCAGAAGGAAGGGTGCGATCTCCATCATCTGCATAACAAATCTTGTTTTTATGGAAATACTGAGATGTGCCAAGCCTGAATGGAATCGGATGTTAATTTCGTGTTTTATGAGCTTCATGAATATTCAAAATTTTGACCCTTTGTGAGGGAGGTACCAGAAGGTGTGGGCCGATATATTCTATCTTCAAACCAGACCTTGGGTTAATAAAAATATTGAGATGTGTGTAATTCGAAGACAATCGGACTCTTACTTTACATTTTGTAAGAGTTTTAATTATTCAAAATTTTGACCCTTTGCGGGGAGGTACTTGATTCAAACCGAACTTAGAAATGATGCACATATCAAGATTTGCAAAGTTAGAGCAAAATTCGATTATCCTTTCTCTTTCTATGCAGAAAAATTTTTTCTTTGAAAAATCCGACAGTTTGTGTGGGAGATACCAAAAGGTGTCGGCCGATATTGCCAATCTTCGAGCTCGATCTAAGTTGGGCCAAATCTGGTACTCCCTTCAAAGTTATCGTGCGCACCATCCAGCAGACAGACGAATGAACATCGCTAGATCGATGCCAAATGTTCTGAAACGTATTTGGTCCAAAGAGACCTAGGGTCTAAACCCGTTATTTCGATGAGGAACGCTTTGGTCGTATCAAATGATGCCTCTGATGCCCTCTGAAGCCATATGGCTGAGGGAAACATTGAAAAATGTTTTGTAGTCCACGTCTTCTGGCTGACTAAAGAATGACTGGAGGTTCGGTGTCGGAGAATGAGAACACCCTCATATGTCTATGTCTCAAAAAAGAAAGACGGTGGCAGAGTAATTTCTCGACTAATACAGTTTCCTCCTAATCTTGACAGAGCCTGCAGTAACAAGGGTGGCTTAAATGAGGTGTCGATCTCCATTGAGATAAATCCACCTCTTGATCTCCTGATTCATTACCAAAGATGTTGCAATGGTCTGCATCCCAACAAACCCTAATGAATGACATAGAGAATAAGCTTAGACCCTGTAGGTGCACATTTGACCATTTTTACAAAATTTTTTTATCAGATGTAATTCGAAACATTTGAATTGTTTAATTGATTGATTTTACATTTGAAATTACAAATATTAACATAAGTTATATAAATTATATTAAAATGCATTTTATTATATTCATAAAAAATAGAATGAAGAACAATGCAAAAATATAATTTTTTAACGTTTACATTTTTTAAAAGCTAAACTTTTTTGAAAAATTTTTTAATACATGAAAATGGTATAACGGACTTATTGTTCAAGTATTTTTTTGATCTTCGGAATTCAAGTGGAACAATTCGAATTACAAATGGAATAATTCGAATTTTAAATGGAATCATTCGAATTACAAATGGAATCATTCAAATTAAAAAAATGGGAACATTCAAATTAGAATTGAATAATCAAATTTCAACTGAAAAAATAAGTTAGGGAAACGCCGTTTGTAAATTCTTGAAATATTCTCCAATAACTCCATACAATATACCAGTATAAAGTCCATGGGTCCATGTGAAATTACAACAGTTTGTTCATTGATCATTCTCGTCTGTCTCCTTGTAAAAATACTTCCCAACAAACCGTTCAACATAGAAAGGTATCTGCTTATTTCCAATATGTTGGAAATATTTCCAGACACATTTTAAGCAAATTGGATAAATTATTAAAACTTCAGTTCGAAGCTCCCACAAGCTCTCTATACAGCAATTCTTCATTAAATAAGCCATGTTTAGACAATTTTTAGAATAAGGCCAGTTTTGAAATTTGGAGCTATTCACACATGAATTTCATAACAACGTCAAATTGTATCTTTAAGTTTGTTATTGTTAATTCTGTCTTCGGAAAATAAGTTTTTCCATTGCCTATTCTCTTCGATTAATATCGACTAACCATTTTTATAGGTCACATTTTACAATCCTGGTATCTCCTCAAAGTGGTTAAAGTGAACCAAATCATTTGTAATATAACATCGTTTCAACCGTACACAAAACACATATGGTCACCCGTGCCATCTTTTGCAGAGTGAAAGTGATTCCCCCACCTCGAAACATGTTCGAGAACACGACCTACTTCAAAAGATTAATAGACGCCATGTCTGGCATATTAAGTTAACCCAAATGCCAATCGCCCAAAAGCCTACAAATTTAATAAATTGCGTCTTAAAACTATTCCCGTTGTGATGTGGCGCATAATTATTTTTTTTTGTCATTTCACTGGCCGAAAGTTAGCTCCGAAGCAAACCAAATGATGATAAACTTGAGAATTTCTACCGTAATATCATTGCGATAATTTTCATTCGCTCGTGCACGCTCCATAATTGGCGTTGTTGGTCTACAGCTAAAACATTAACACCTTCCACAGACGCACACACAAGGTCCAAAAATCCACCACTCCCTTTATGCTGATACGCAATTACATCGAAATAACAACAACGACGACAGCAACCAAATGAAACATAAACAATCTCCAATGCGAACACACACACACATCCACACGCACTCACATGGCATTTGGTTAATCATACGCAACATAGTGCCAATGATTTATTTAATTTGTGGATCAGAGAAGAAGGCGAAGAAAATGGGCGAACAAAAGTAACAATACGCACTTATGTACCGTTGATAACTACTACAGAAAAACATAGACAGTCCACTCCGCATAAGTGGAATTTTTAAAAAAGAGACCCTTGTTTTCTTTTTGTTTTTAATTTGAGTTAGAATAATGCATTAACAATCTCCCAGTGACAGCTCATTATATTGTTTACAAGCGTACAAAAGCATTTTGGTGAGAATTTTCCAGAAAAAAGTTATTCGTGATAGTGTGATTTATTTATATGTCGCTGGAAAACCACAAGTGGCTATCGTTAGAGCTCTCCAGCATTTAAATGTGAATAAATCTTTTGTGGTAGCGTAGCCCGACATCAAGGAAGTAGACGAAAAAAAAAACAGCAACATCAGCAGAAATGGTTCGAAAAGTAAAGAAGCGAGTTGATCGAAACCCGCGTCGCAGTGGCCGAATAATGGCTCGTGAGCTAAACATATCGCAATATTCCATTCGGAAAATATTGAAAAATGAGCTCAAAATAAAGCTATTGAAATTCCAAAAAAGTGCAAAAAGTTACACCGCAACAGAAAGAAAATCGACTCAAAAGAGCTAAAGAGTTGCTTCGCTAGGACGAAAGTGGTGAACTGCCGAATTTGTGTTTCTCCGTCTCCGATGAAAAAACATTCGTTGTCCAGCAGTTTGTAAACAAACAAAATGATCGTGTTTACTTGCCAAAGAGGTCAGCACCGGCCATGGTGATGGTGTGGACCGCCATAACAGCCGATGATCGATCTCCGCTCTATTTATTAGTCGACGCGAAAATATTCTGGAGGGTGTATTAAAGCCTTGGATATGCAAACATTTTGGCCGCAGACGTTGGACATTCCAACAGGACTCAGCACCATCGCACTCAGCACGCGCCATCCAAGAATGGTTACAAAATTAGGTTACTCGCTTCATTTCCAGCGCACAATGGCTACCAAAATTTTCAGATATCAATCTGCCGGACTATTGCGTCTGAAGTATTTTGGAAAGCAAGGTTGGCACTAAAAAATACAAAAGTGTCGATCACCCCAAGCAAGCCCTTCGCCGGGAATGGACCGAAATACTGCAGAGCAACATTCGGGCAGCGTTTTTAGCTTTCTTTCAATAAAATTTAAAAAAAAATATAAAAATTATGGCGTCTGACTTTGTTGCAGTTTTTATCTCACCCTGTATATTCTTGATCTGCATAAAAATCTATATTAGATTTAAAAATCATTTTAGCTTCCAAAAAAAAGTAAGTCGGTGGGCAAAATTTTACGCAAATGTATTTTGGGTCCTTAAAATGTGTGACAATAAAAATGGAATGCATGGGTTTCCCGATATTCGGTATTTAGATTATTTTAGAAACATTTTCCAACGAAATTTTCTCAAAATTAGTGTTTGAAGCTTGCAATGGGCAAATTTAACAGTTTCTTTTTATTTGTTGTACATTAAAACGGTTGAATTTGCCCTGCGTTTACTGTAGTTAGTACTGGAGTGCCCCCAAAGCATAATAGCAACACAAAAGTAAATAAAATACTACGCACTATTCCCCCACCAATATCCGCACATAATTTAAGTAAAAACATACCAACACTTATGTATATAAACATATCTACATATAAGTGTGTGTGTGTGTGTAAACTAGTGCCAGCGTGTATTACAAAACGTGATCCATGATTATTTCAAGAGGTGAAGAGAGAGAAAGAGGAGGGAAACTTTACAATAACATATGGTTAAAGAATACTATAGAGATATATATTTTTGTTGTTATTAGCTGAAAAAAAAGCTCTCACACATAAAATAGTATTTCACAAATACATGAGCCTATTTTTGTATGTACTATAAGGGCAAGCATAAATTGGGTGGCCATATATCAACAAAGTAGGGTGCCAGATGTAAAAAAAAAACTAAAGAATACAACAAAAGAAATGAAAAAAAAAAAAACATAAATAAAAAACACCTACGCACCGAATCGGACACACCAACATCAGACAAAAGATAACTGAAAAATGTTAATTAAATGTGTTCTTTTTTAGAAGAATTTTTCATAGACGATTGTTGATCCCATTCAGACGCGACCACTTAGAGTGTGTACCATAGCTGTCAGCAGCAATAAAATCCAGTTGGATTTGATGATTTCTCTAAAGTAAATATTTTGTTTTTAATTTGCTAATATTACCAGTAGTGTGATTCTCTAACTAGATAACAGCTCTTTTTCGATAATGAGCGAAATTTGTCGGTAAGTTGGCGATTAATTGTTGCCGAAATAGGAAACTCCACTTTATGAAAGGTATACTCTGTCAAAGCTGTTACCAGCAAATAATATCAAATCTACAGTATTATATGTAGGTCCAAACCACCCGACAACTTTTCGCCTGGAAAATAATATTTTGTATACCCTGCAATACCATTTGCTGTTGGATTAAAAGTTTGATCGGGTCAAAAAGTTTGAAACACCTCGAAAAATTTGTCCAGGACCAACGATGAATGATATTATTCTTCATATCTGGAAGAGTTGAGTCGATATAGTTTTGTGTGTCCATCTAGCCATGTTATATTGTAATCAAGTAGCAGTTATGAGCCGATCCTCACGAAATTTAGCATGAAGTTGGGATTAGGGTCCGAATAGAAGTCTATTTTTTTGAGATATGGCAACAAAATATTTGGGGCATGAAATGGACAAAACCCCCGATTTTTTAATAATTTGTTCTACAGCTCAATATTATTATTCTACGTAGCATTTTGCGTGCGGTTAGTATATAAAACAGTGCAGAAGTCCACCATTTTGGAAGGAATTCACTTTAGTAATTCCGAAAATTTGAATTATCTCGTGGATCCGAACATTATTTTAAAAATGAAATGGACCAAAACATACATATCCACACTTACCGCATATTATAGCGGTGTAGGTTACCACACGCTAGGTTTAGCCCGACTATAGCTTTTACTTATTTGTCTACTCCTTAATTTTCCTCAACACACAATCCCAAGCATTTCTATTAAAAAAAGCCCCTTGAAGCCCTTTAAAACTATTGCTATTTCAAAAGCAGTCAAATTGCCTGTTGTAATAATGAGAAAATCATTTCATAACAGCTACATATTTTCAGTTTGAACTTATTTTTTAAATAAAATAATATTTTAAGGTTCAAATCTACAAAAAAATCGATATAAAGTTACATTCGCAAAACTGAAGGCGGTATCCATTCAAAAATGATTCGACTCCTCTGGCCTTTAACCACACTTACTCCATTAGACCTATTTCTATTTCCATTTCAGAATTCAGATATATATTAAAATTTGAAAATATTGTTAAATCTTACCACAATATTTGGTTTTATATCAAAAACTCACCTATAAATAGAAACAAAAATAATTGTATTTTAATTAAAACGTTAACATGAAAATGTAAAATTATATAAAAAATTGAAGAAATGGTACAAAGTTTAAATCGTGAGATTGTGAAACAAAAAAGTCGTAATTTTTGAAGAGCTTCAAGTCAACTCACAGAACTTGTTGATTTGACTTGGTCTTCCTTTCACCTCAAACTTTTATAGGGCTTTTATAGATATGATGCCCCCTTAAAAATACAAATTTCTTGCCACCGATAAATATTTTAAATAGAGTTTTTTAATTATATACCACTAGCCTTTTGTTTCGGAGAGTATTTATTACTCAGTTGGAACATAAAACATGTAACTGAAATACAAATTTGACGGAAATGCATTTTAAGATTTTTCAAGAAGATCAAGCCAAGTACGTCTGTATATTCAGGCGACTGGTAAGTACTGCTACTCTTTTAAAAAAAAACGAATGATATGTACTGCAACTCTCATTAACGTATATTCTTTCCAAATTTAGAGTGGTTTGGTACATTCCCCCACAAAGGTTATTCTTTAAAAATTTGTATAAATCAAAGGTGTCTTTCATTTGGTGATAATTGTGCAGATATTATGATTTTAAGATGAATTAAAGATACCAATTTTCAGGAAACTAAGAAAATTTATTTAAAAGGTTGGAAAGAGTTAAGTCTCATTTTTGACATGAGAAGACCTCTCTTAGTTTGGTGATATTGGACATTGTTTTATGATTGTCTATTTGCATTGACTATAATCCTATTATGGTCAACATTTTTTGAAGCTATACACGGTAAGGGTAAAATTATTCCAGTGACAGATCATTATATTTTTTACAAGCGTGTAAAAGCATTTTGTTGAAAAATTTCGAGAAAAAAATTATTCGTGATGCAATCCACGCGAGATAGTGTGATTTCATTGTATTTGGCTGGAAAACAACAAACGGCTATCGTTAGAGCACTCCAGCATTTAAATGTGAATAAATCTTTTGTGTCTCCTACCATCGCTCGTTACCGTGATACTGGTAGCGTAGCCCGACGTCAAGGAAGTGGATGGATGAAAACAGCAACATCAGCAGATATAGTAAAGAAGCGACTTGATTGAAATCTGCGTCGCAGTGGCCGAAAAATGGATCGTGAGCTGAAAATATCGCAATATTCCATTCGGCAAATATTGAAAAATGAGCTCGGTGTAAGGCCATTGAAATTCCAAAAAATGCAAGAACTTACACCGCAACAGAAAGAAAATTGACTTAAAAGAGCTAAAGGGTTGCTTCGCTTGGCCGAAAGTGGTGAACTGACGAATTTGGTTTTCTCCGATGAGAAAACATTCGTTGTCCAGCAGTTTGTAAACAAACAAAATGATCGTGTCGCTTTTGCCAAAGAGGTCAAGTGAAATTGTGCACATTTGGTTGGCCACCAGAACTCAAGCGTTGGCCATGGTAATGGTGTGGGCCGCCATAACAGCCGATGGTCGCTCTCCGCTCGTATGGCATCAGAATAAATGCCGAATATTATTGCGAAAATATTCTGGAGGGTGTAGTAAAGCTTTGGGCACGCAAACATTTTGGCCTCAGACCTTGGACATTCCAACAGGACTCAGCACCATCGTACTCCACACGCGCCACTCAAGAATGGTTACAAAATGAGGTTCCTCGCTTCATTTCCAGCGCACAATGGCCACCAAAATCTCCGGATATCTCCGGGCTATGGTGTCTGGAGTATTTCAGAAAGTAAGGTTGGCACTAAAAAATACCAAAGTGTCGATCACCTCAAGCAAGCGTTTCGCCGGGAATGGTCCAAAATACTGCAGAGCAAAATTCGGACAGCGTGTGAGGTTTTCATTGGCCGTTTGAAAGCCATAATTCGTGCCAAAGGTGACCAATTCGAACATATCTAAACTTATTCTAAAATTTGATGCTATTTCCGACATTTTTTGCTTTCATTCAATAAAATTTTGAAAAAATTAAAAATTATGGCTTTTGACTTTGTTGCAGTCTCATCCTGTATATTTCAATTTATTCATGGTCGTCCCTTGGTCTGCCCGTTCATCTGCTGTTCCACTGTTTTTAGAAGTTTAGCAAGGATTACATTTTGGAGGATTGTTTTAAAAATCGTTTTCTTAGAAAATTGTAAAAAATGTTCTAACCATCTAAACCATGTTCAGTCGCCATCAAATACCGTGAGTTTTGATTTTTTAAAAATTTCCCAACATTTCAAAAATTCCAAATCATTATATAACACTTAGAAACTCCATTTGGGTTTCTGAAATTCTACTTGAACCGATAAACCATTACGAAAAACATATAAAAAGATACATTCCTATATAAAAAGCACATCAGAACCATTTTTAAAGCCCTCCGTCTTAATGGCCAAAACGATTATTGGCATTCAACAGCCGTCGTTTCAGTTGAAGTGATTGAGTGAGTAGCGCAAATGAGTGAGTGAATGAATGAATGGGGCAAAGAAACGGATTGGAACATTTGTCTGCCAGCTGGTATTTTGAGGCGGACGAACGGACGGACGTACGGCCAGACAGACAGATACTTTTGTTTATGGTCTTTACTTAACATTCCATTCACCGCAAATTTAATCAAAGTATTTGGGTCAATATAAAATTATATTTCATTTTCGCTTTCCTTCGATTTTTTGTTTGCGAATTAAGAGGTGGTTTCCAATCCACACCATGGCTCACACACACACACACTAACTCATGTGTTACATATGTATAAACATAACCGTTGTTTGTTATTAGATTTGAGTTTTGTTGTCGTCTGCTACTCTGTTTTTTGGTCATTCGTTGTTTGTTTTTATTCATTTTTTTTTTGCTATTTTTAGTTTTAACAGTCCAATTTTGTTTTTTTGCAAATAATTTTGAAAGTTGCAAATGAAGATGACTGGGTTGTCCTAAAAACGGACTATCAGCATTCTTTGCCTTTACACATAAAAACGTTCTTATTTTAAATATCCGGATTGGATTTATGGATATCCGGTTGGCAAGTTTATTAACACAAACATGTAAATTTAAGAGGGACTTCTGTGACTGGCCTAATGCGGAATAAGTAATTAATTCAATTTTAATACCTCCTAAGATGTTACAGAATCTTAAAGAAAACTTGTTTTTACGATAAAATACGATAAAATTATGAAATCTTAACCAAGAAAAAAACAATAATTTCAAGTGTCGAAACAATAGCAGGTCTTCTTCTTCGAAAGTGTCAGTGTTCAAAAATTGTTATTTTGAAGACACCACTCGAAAACACACAAGAGCTCTCTGTCTGATGCCTATTAACGTTAATAACAGTGAAGATATTCCATAACAATTTCGCCAAATGTTGATGATCACCAAAAAATCACTTTCACTTTTGTCTGCATTTTGTCTATTCAGGTATCGTTTATAAATGGGAGGTTTTCCTTTTTTTTTTTTGAGGTTGCTTAAGTTTCCAATTAAATGTGGCCAAAAAAAAAATCACCTGACAAGTAGATGATATGTTGATCGAATGAAGATGATGAAGAAACTTTGGATATGAGGAAAAAATATATATGAAACAATAATTGAAAGCTCAAGGTAAAAATCAACAACAAGGTTAAGGGTCAACACAAAAAATTTAGACAAGTACGAATATTTGTATAAATAATTCAAATTATTTTTGTAAAGCAAACATTCAATACATGTATGAAGAAATGTTTACATATGTAACAACAGAACCATTCAGAGATAAATAACTGCAACAATGTCAAACACCATAATTTTACAGTTTTTTTTAATTTTTATTGAATGAAAGCAAAAAATATCGGAAATGCCATAACATTTTAGAATAAGTTTAGGTTTGTTCGAATTGGTCACTTTTGGCACGAATTATGGCCATCAAACGGCCAATAAAACCGTCACACGCTGCCCGAATGTTTCTCTGCGGCGAGGCGCTTGCTTGAGGTGATCGACACTTTTGTATTTTTTAGTGCCAACCTTGCTTTCCAAAATACTCCAGACACAATAGTCCAACGGATTGGTATCCGGAGATTTTGGTGGCCATTGTGCGCTGGAAATAACGCGAGGGACCTCATTTTGTAACCATTCTTGGGTGGCGCGTGCTGAGTGCGATGATGCTGAGTCCTGTTGGAATATCCAAGGTCTGCGGTCGACATGTTTGCGTGCCCAAAGCTTTAATACACCCTATAGAATATTCCCGCTATAATATTCGGAATTTAATCTGATGCCACGTTCGATTAATACGAGCGGAGAGCGACAATCGGCTGTTTTGACGACCCACACAATCACCATGGCCGCCGCTTGCGTTCTGGTGGCCTACCAATGGTGCACAATTTCACCTGACCTCTTTGGCAAGTAAACACGATCATTTTGTTTGTTTACAACCTGCTGGACAACGAATGTTTTCTCATCGGAGAAAACTAAATTCGGCACATCACCACTTTCGGCCAAGCGAAGCAACACTTTAGCTCTTTTGAGTCGATTTTCTTTCTGTTGCGATGTAAGTTCTTGCACTTTTTGGAATTGCAATGCCTTTACCCCGAGCTCATTTTTCAGTATTTGCCGAATGGAATATTGCGATATGTTCAGCTCACGGGCCATTTTTCGGCCACGACGACGCGGGTTTCAATCAAGTCGCTTTTTACTTTCGAACCATTTCTGCTAATGTTGCTGTTATCTTCCGTCCACTTCCTTGACGTCGGGCTACGCTACCAGTATCACGGTAACGAGCGATGGTACGAGACTCAAAAGATTTCTTCACATTTAAATGCTGGAGTGCTCTAACGATAGCCACTTATGGTATTCCAGCCAAATATAAAGAAATCACACTATCACGCTTGAATTCCATCACGAATAAATTTCTTTTCCTGAAAATTCTCACCAACATGATTTTGTACGCTTGTTAAATATATAATGAGCTGTCACTGGAATTTTAACATCTGACGAACGAGTGGCTTAAAAATGACAGCAGTCTGAAGTTGGTTGCAGTTTTTGTATCTCACTCTGTATACTAATACAAAAAATAACGTGGCTGGCTCGTAGCATAAAATATCAGATTTTTATTTTACTTTTCGAACCGTTATTTCAAGATGTTGCATATTTTTGATTTTTTATAGTCATCATGTTAAAGCTAAGGCAAAAAGTTTGCTGAATCTAGCCCCGTTTTGCAAATTTTGAAAAAAAAAACATGTTTTTGCAAATTTCTGCAAAAAAATAGTCATGTCTCTGAAACTACTGCAGATATAGAGTTTATTTTATAAGAAGAGATATTTTAAAGGAAAATGCCGATATTATACCTTTCATTACCAAATAATAGTTTTTAAAAGTACATTCTGGCAATAGAAAATAACAGGGCGATTTTTAGCTATATGCTTTTGGAACACTGGTTGCTTTTAGTGCTCTGTTAGGGAAGATCATCGTACGATTCTTGTGTTCAATGACGAAATTCATTTTTGTCTCAATGGGTACGTAAATAAGCAGTATTTCGGATTTTGGAGTGAAGGTCAGTCAGAAGCATTGCAAAAACTATCAATGCATCGGAAAACAGTCAGTGAAGAAGTACAGTCCTTCTTCAATGATTCTGCGAATCTTAACGTAACTTTTAATGGTGAGCGCTACAGTGAGATGATATAAAACTTAGTTTTGTGCAAAATGCAAGGGCTTGACTTCCATTACATGTGGCAAGATGGTGCAACGTGCCACATAGCATGCGTAACCATGGACTTATTGAGAGGCGAGTTCGGCCGTGTGGATCGTGCGATTTAACGACTTTGACTTGATTTAATTTTTGTGGCGCTATGATAAAGCTCATGACTATATAGACTAGCCCGCTTCAACTGACGCATTGGAAAGCAACATTGAAAAAAAAAATAAAACATTCCTGAGATACCACACAAAATGTTAGATAGAGTATACCAAATTGGACTAAGCGATTGGACCATTTGAGGCGCAGTCGCGGATTTTCAGACATTAAATTATATGGACCGTACTGTAAAACAAAATGTCTTGAATTCTTCTTAATCAAGGTGTACTTTCCAATTATATGGTTGTCGGACGAAATTTCTGATGAAAGGGGGCGCTATCAACACCCTTTCAGTTGTGTTTTCTAAAATGCCTTAAATTTCCACATCGATCACTCTCATTTCTCTACATTAACCCTCACTGAACCTAGATAGATATTAAATTTATCTTCACAGAAATCTAATATCACCCAATTGACGAAGTCCAAGGAGATATTTCATAGAAACATAGCACCTGACAAAATCGAATTTAAATTGCCTGAAATGAATTTCGCCTAAAAGATTATAGATTGTTTTCAAATTTTTATGTTTGTTTTATTTCAAAATCGTTCAGATCCAATAAATCGATCCTATAATCATAAATATCATATAAAAATTAGTTTCATATCTAAAATGTGATATATTTTTTATTATTTTATTTATTTTTTATTTTTTTTTTTCTTATTATTTTCTTGAACTAAAAATCCATTTTAGTCGTCGAATGAGTTTTAATTTAGATTTAGTTTTTAAGGTTCAAAATCAAAGAAAAATCTGTTAATAATGTCAATTCGACTAAAGATGAAAAATAGTTGAGAGTCTTCTACCAGTGTCATAGAAAAACACTGCCCGATGTTGTCGATCATCTACCTTGTCCTAGCTACAACAAAACTATACTTTGAAGCAAAATTAAACCATTCCATAATAAAATCACACAATATTATAGGGCTAATAAGTTATTTTCCGATTTAGATAATTTTATTCCCTTATAGAGGGTATAACAAGCTCAAAAACGAACAAAATATTTAGTTGAGGTATAAGGAAGAACTGCAAAATATAAATTTGGTAATGAAGGGACATCAAATAAAAATAATTTCATCGATGGCATCATATTATTTTGATAATTGTACCCTGATTCTAAAAAAATTCAATTTATGAGATATATTTTAAATTATATAGCATTTTTTTACAAAATATTAACTAAAAACCAGGTGACTTCATTCAAATGAAATCCAAACCAATGCCACACAAAAACAAGTTGCATGTCGGCATGAAATAATTGCTGCAACGTATTCCAACATTTATTGTTCAGCAGCTAGCCAAGCGACAACAGGGAAGAGAAGTTGGGTGTGCCATAATTTAAATATTTCTTTAAATATTTAGTAGTAGTTGTTGCTATGCTGTTCTTGTTTTCAGTTTTTTTTTTTGTGCCACATCTTTGAATGATTGCCACGATAAACGGAAATGCAACATGAAAAAGGACGGGCGGTTCGGATGGCGACGCGTTTTTTGTTTTTTCTCTCTTTTATTACTTTGACTCAAATGTGATTGCCATTTGAAAAATTACAATTTAAATTGTACCAGGAATAAATGTGAAATTCCTTTGTTTTTTTTTTTTTTTTTTTTTTTTGTTGGACGCTTATGAATGTGGCACATGCAACGCATGGGGGAGAACTAGCAACAACGAGCATGTTTCGTTGTTAGTATAAATGGTTTTATTGACTTTGCAACACCTAAAGAAATAGATGATCCTCCCTGTATCTCACTCCCAATGCCTCTCTTTTTGATTCTATTAATAAAAATTCCAATGACCTTAAAGTAAACATTGAGATCAAGAAATATGTCCTGTTGATTTTGTTGTGTCCGGCTAGTTTTATATTTCGGTGTTGCATAACCACATGGCTACCTCAGTCATGGCAGAGTACTATTTGAGATTGGGGAACAATTGTTGGCAATTAAATTTGACAGATTTATGAATCTGAAAAGGTGCAGCAGCTGATTGTTTGTATGTGCATACATATGTTTATGTGTATGTATGCTGTTTTCTACAGTTTTTTTCTTTTCTTTAAAAACAGGTAGTTCAGTTGCGTTTATTTATTTTTTGTTTTCTTTTATTTGATTTGGCCATGTTTTTTTTTCTTTACCAACTGTGTCACTTTGTTAATGAGTTTGCTTTTTGTTGAGTTTTATTTTCAAAACGTGACCTAAGCTGCGGCGGCATGACCTTTGTGTATTTTTTTCGAAATTCATAGTCAAATCGAACGTTTTTTTTTTTTCAAAGTTATGAAGAAGTGAAATCGAATGGAAATATTGTATTTTTTGAGGGGGGAATTTCCAATGTTAGGAGCAATAGTTTCCTAAGCCAACATTTCAACATTAATTTGTTTTTAAAGTTAAAAGAAGAAAACTCAAATGTCAGACTAAAACAAACTGTTGTCGTTGTTGTCTTTTTTCACGTTGTGAATTTATTTGGCATTGATTGCTAAGTATGGTTTTTAGATATGGGAATGGAAGAAACACCAATTATAATAGTTATGAATGGGTAAGACCCCCGGAAACCAAAACTCGAAACTTCAAGGTTCAAATAGGTCATATCTAAAATGATTGGAAAATCGCATTCAAAAAGCAAGTAACGAGGCTTTTTCAGGCTATATCTGGACGGAGTCCAACCCTAGACTCTAGGTTTCTTTGGACTAAATCCGTTTCAGGATATTTGGAATAGATCCGGGGGTGTCCAACCGCTCGTCTGTTTATCTGACCGGCTGGTGCACATTATAGCACTCGAATGGAGTATTCAATTTGGTATGGTAGGAAAAACAGATAGAACGTGCCTTTCTTTCCGGTACCTCCCCCTAAACGGATCAAAAAGTTGAATAAAATAAATCTGAATAAAATAAATTTTAACTTTGAATGTGGAATTATTTATTTATGATTTTGGTGAAGCTTGAAGTACTCGTTGCATTACAGGGTGAGATGAAAAAACTGTAACCAACTTCAGACTGCTGTCATTTCTATTCCACTCGCCCGACAGCTGTTAAAAGTTATTCGTGATCGAATTGGCTGGAAAAAACAAAAGTGTCTATCGTAAGAGCACTCCAGCATTTAAATGTAAATAATTGTTTTGTGTCTCGTACCATCGCTCGTTACCGTGATACTGGTAGCGTAGCCCGACGTCAAGGAAGTGGACGGAAGAAAACAGCAACAGTAACTGAGCGAGTTGATCGAAACCCGCGTCGCAGTGGCCGAAATATGGCTAGTGAGCTGAATATATCGCTATGTTCCATTCGGCAAATATTGAAAAATGAGCTCGTGGTAAAGCCACGCAAGAACTTATACCGCAACAGAAAGAAAATAGACTCAAAAGAGCTCAACAATTGCTTCGCTTGGCCGAAAGTGGTGAACTGCCGAATTTGTTTTTCTCCGATGAGAAAACATTCGTTGTCCAGCAGTTTGTAAGCAAACAAAATGATCGTGTTTACTTGCCGAAGAGGTCAGCTGAAAATGTTTTCCTTCGGTTGGCAACCAGAACTCAAGCGCCGGCCATGGTGAAGGTGTGTGCAGCAATAACAGCCGATGGTCGCTCTCCGCTCGTATTAATCGACCGTGGCATCAGAATAAATGCCGAATATTCTGGAGGGTGTATTAAAGCCTTGGGCACTCAAACATTTTAGCCTACCTTTTATATTCCAACCAGACCTTTTATATTCCAACAGGACTCAGCACCATCGCACTCAGCGCGCCACCAAAGAATGGTTACAAAATGAGTTTCCTCGCTTCATTTCCAATGGCCACCAAAATCTCCGGATACCAATCCGTTGGACTATTATGTCTGGAGTATTTTGGAAAGCAAGGTTGGCACTAAAAAATGTGTGTGTCGGCCACCTCAAGCAAGCGCTTTGCCGGCGTGTGAAGGTTTCATTGGCCGTTTGTAGGGCATAATTCGTGCCAAAGGTGACCAATTCGAACAAATCTAAATTTATTTTAAAATTTGATGCTAGTTCCGACATTTTTGCTTTCATTCAATAAAATCTAAAAAAATATAAGAATTATGGCGCTTGACTTTTTGCAGTTTTTTATCTCACTCTGTGTATACATGTAATTTTCCGTCATAGATTGTAGTACCCATTACGAGCTTCAAATATGAAATTTGAAACAATTCCGGTAAATATAGGGAGGTATCGTTGTATGGGGGCTATACAAAAACGTGGGCACTTCACGCTGATCAAGAATATATATACTTTGTTAGCTCTGACATGAGTATTATGAGTTGATATATCCTCCATAGTGTGTTGGGGGTATAACAAGTAAAAACGAAAAGTTCGGCTAAACTTCAATACCCTCCATCATGAAGTAAAGAAAACATATTTAAATAAAAGTATTTGGATTCTATAATCGAACATGTTCCACTTTGTACTGGAAACACCAGAAGAGATCCGTTGAAGAATTCAGTTTCAAAATCCCAAAACGTGAACGTATACAGACAATTGACCGCAACATGCGTTGTTATCGGCTCAAGTTTCATATGTCAAATTTAAAACAAATCCTTGTGACTAGATTATTAGAATTCCGAATATCCGGCCGTGAACAATTTTCTGACACCGGTGGTAAAACCCATTAGGAGCTACATATACTGAATTTTAAACCAATCTGATAGAAACTCTGGCCTTAGTTGTCAAAATAAAATGGGGGATATAGGAAAAAGTGGACCGATATAATAATTTTTAACACCAGTCATCCTGGCCAAATTTCAAAGATCTACATTGAAAAGTATGGGCAGTGTATCAATTTCCTTATGGGGTCTCCGACTTATATTTAGAAGTTTTAAAAACGGAATGATAAATTTAATATTCCCGCCTTTCCAAGGTGCAGGATCAAATTAAACGTTGATAATTTTTTAAACAATAAAATATACCCAATAACAGTTTACTTCATACCACATATCTGATTTCAGCTCGATTCTAATAAACTCCAAAAGAAAGACAAGCATGACTACAGAATGTCAAATTTTACCTTGACATGAAAAATAGGTTTGTACCAAATTAATGCTGTCTCATTGTGGCTGTGGCAGGGTAACAAGCAAATAACTTCATTCTTTTTTTTTCTGTCACAGACTTGTTAATGAAGTTGAAATTTTAACACTTTTTTTGCTTTGGCCGGTCACAAGCATAACGGTTCTATTTTAAACTCGCAGAAATAAAATTAACACCGGCCAAGCCTTTTTCTACTGCCGACAGACAAATCAGACTCATACTTTGGGGCAGAAAAAAAATCAGCAAACAATTTTCGCCTACCAAAACAGCAGCAGATAAGGGGGGTATTCGTGGTTATGGTTGACACCAAAGACGGTGACGTTCTTTGCAAATAAATTTAACCAAGACCAGGCAGAACGTTGCAAATTTATATTTGACAAAACAAGAAGAAGAAAACACAACAAACACAAATAGCGAAGCGCGATAATGACAATGACGAAGGCGCAATGCCAACTCTGAAAGAAAAGAACTCTCACTTGACGACGACTACGACGACAAAGACAACAACGACGCCGCGATGCTGACGAGCCGTAGAACGCTTTCAATGTCATTAAAATTAATAGCGTTTTGCAGAAGCCGGCAACAAACCGTTTCCAGAGAAAACGCCAGGCAATTATGATGACGCTGGCGGGTTAGAATGCCGGTGCAGATAAATGATGATACACATGTACGTCTGTTTGTCAGAACATCCAACTGTCATGTACGAATTCTCTGGTGTTTTTGCGCATATTTGAGCGTAAACAAATGGCATTCCTTGGTTTGATGTCATATTTTTTGAGAAAATATGAATGGAACAACAACTGTTTGAAACTGTTTGTGTTTTATCTTTATTCGGTGGAACCAAGGCAAGTGGATGCAAAAAAGGAGGGGAAATGGAAATTGGGCCAATTTGAAACTAAGGATTTAGTTCTATTTATATTCACATATAGATCACATGTAACATCATGAAAGTCGGAGAAGGTTTAATACGGTATCAATAGTGATAATAAAAAAGGATCGGTGGACAGTTATATATCATGGTGGTTTCTTATCAAATTAATTCCGTCAAATTCAAATACAGGGTGAGATGAAAAAACGGCAACCAACTTCAGACTGCTGTCATTTCTAAGCCACTCATCCGACAGCTGTTAAAATTATTCCAGGTACAGCTAATTATATTTTTTGCAAGCGTACAAAAGCATTTTGATGAGAATTTTGCAGAAAAAGTAATTCGTGATGGAATTCAAGCGAATGGAATTTATATATGGCTGGGAAACCACAAGTGGCTATCGTTAGAGCACTCCAGAATTTAAATTTGAATAAATCTTTTGTGTCTCGTACCATCGCTCGTTACAGTGATTCTGGTAACGTAGCCCGACGTCGAAGAAGTGGACGGAAGAAAACAACCACATGAGCAGAAATGGTTCGAAAAGTAAAAAAATGAGACTTGATCGAAGCCCGCGTGGCAATATTCCATGCGGCAAATATTGAAAAATGAGCTCGGGGTGAAGCCATTGAAATTCCAGAAGTTGAAAATAGACTCAAAAGAGCTAAAGATTTGCTTCGCTTGGCCGAAAGTGTTGAACTGCCGAATTTGGTTTTCTCCGATGAGAAAGCATTCGTTGTCCAACAGTTTGAAAACAAACAAAATGATCGTGTTTACTTGCCAAAGAGGTCAGCTGAAAATGTGCATCTTCGGTTGGCCACCAGAACTCAGGCGCCAACCATGGTAATGGTGTGGCCCGCCATAACAGCCGATGGTCGTTCTCCGCTCGTATTAATCGACCGTGGCATCAGAATAAATGCCGAATATTATCGCGAAAATATTCTGGAGGGTGTATTAAAGCTTTGGGGACGCAAACATTTTGGCCGCAGACCTTGGACATTCCAACAGGACTCAGCACAATCGCACTCAGCACGCGCCACCCAAAAATGGTTACAAAATGAGGTTCCTCGCTTCATTTCCTGCACACAATGGCCACCAAAAAGGTCCGGATACCAATCCGTGGAACTATTGAGTCTGGAGTATTTTGGAAAGCAATGTTGGAACAAAAAAATACCAAAGTGTCGATCACCTCAAGCAAGCGAATCGCCAGGAATGGGCCAAAATACCGCAGAGCAACACTCGGGCAGCGTGTGACGGTTTCATTGGTCGTTTGAAGGCCATAATGCGTGCCAATTCGAACAAATCTAAAATTATTTTAAAATTTGCTTTCAATTCAATAAAATTTAAATCTTATGGCTTTTGACTTTGTTGCAGTTTTTTTTTATCTCACCCTGTATGTCTGATGTAAATATTGCAGGTACCAGAAGGTGCAGTCATCTTTATAACAGATAATGTGTTGATGGAATTATGGAGATATACCAAGTCTGGATGCAATCAAATGTTAAATTCACGTTTTATAAGCTTCATGGATATTCAAAAATTCGACCCATTGTGGAGGAGGTACCAGAAGGAGTGGACGGATATATACCATTCTTACAGTAGATCTTGTGTTAGTAGAAATAATGAGATGTATGAAATATGAAGAGCCCCGGATGCTTATTTTGGATTTTATAATCGTTTTGTATATTCAAAATTTTGAATCTTTGTGCTGGAGGTACTTGATGGAGTGGGCCGATATTTTCCATTTTCGCACCAGGCCTAACACTGATGCAAATATTAGGATTTGCAAAGGTGGAGCAAAATTTGATAAACCCTTCTCGTTATGTGCAGTAAATTATTTTCTTTGGAAATTTTGACATTTTTGGGAGATGTACCAGAAGGAGTGGACCGATATTGCCCATCTCCGAACTCGATCTGAGTTTAACAATAATATTACGATGTACCAAGTTTGTGCCAAATCGGATACCCTCTTCGAGAGTTATCATGTGTACCAGCTAGCCAGGCAGACATACATTGCTAAATTGACTCCAAATATCCTGTAACGGATTTGGTCCAAAGAGACCTAGGGTCTAAAACCATTATTTCGATGAGGCACGTTTTGATCGTATCAAATGATGACCCTCTCTAGCGATATGGCTCAGTGTATAATATTTTTTTAATTTCGTACTGGTTCGTTTCAATATCATTTCCAAACTATTTTATTTATTTGTTTTGAAAAATTTCTTGTTTTGTTTCAATATTTATTTAGCCATTCAGCAGAGAATCCACTCAACTGAATTATTAATGCTACCGCATTGACGTTCGGCTAGCTACCTTACCTTTAACTTGAGGCTTCTTATTATGAATTTGGCCATTGTTTTCTTGTTGTTTTTTCTTTTTGTGGTTTGTTTTCTTTTTTTATTTTTGTTTAAACTTTTCACGTTCGGCGAAACAATGTTGATCTAACATTTAGATACTACCAATTAACATAACGGTTAATAACATATGGTAAATCTTTATGGGCTTTAAACCAGTCGTCTGCTGTGTCTTGGCCCGGGTTTTGAAGTCAAAACAAAAACATAATTTGAAAAAAATAGTTGTTATTGTTGTTCTTTGGACAACAACCACAACAAACTAGTTATTTATTAGTTAGCAAGCGGTTAGGGATTGTGGATTTAGTGTGGCATCATTCCGAGCAGCCAATTGTATTTATGAATGTTTAAAATTTAGATTTTGTTTTCTATTTCGTCGTCGTCGCTGCGTTCCGTCCAGGGTTCATTTAAAGAAACTGACGTCAATAGCCGCGAAAGATGAAGAATTCGCTGCTTGTATTTCCAGAGTGAATGTTGCTTAGCAATTAATTGAAAGTAAGATTTTTTTTTTTTTTTCAAAAATTTAAAAAAAAACTAAAAATGGGGTTGATTTTGGGGGGAATCACCGTTAGTTTTTAGCTGTGAATCAAATCGAGAATAACCAAACTCTTTCGAAAATATTACGAATATTTTTTAAGTTTTGTTTAAATAAAAACTTATGTGAACGACACAAAATATAATTACAAGGAAAATCGAGAAGATCATGAAAGTAGAACTCAAAAAATGCTGGCCACCTGCCATAAAGACTTTCTTTCGCTCACATTTCCCAGCATAAAGTCGAAACCCGTGTAAAATACCGTGGAGTAAAATATCAACGAGCTTTGGAAAACAACAAGAACATCTTGCAATAATGCACAAAAGTCGAACATTCCAACGGGTTGTGCCAAGAAGAACTCATGGGTGAATTTCTATGAGACAATAGAAGGCGTCAACGCAACGGCCACGTTTCGCAAGGTACTGTCAAGGGAACCCTAGCCAATTGTCAGAGACAAGATCGACGGACTATGGTTTCGACTCTCTAGACCTCCTAACGAGAACTCATTTTCCCAACCTTAATAATATTCGAACGGTTTGCAGTTGCAGCAACTCAATCCCACCCAAGATAGAAGGTGATGCCAATCTCCTAGATATGTAAACTAATAGAAACAAACTCAAGTGGGATGTTGGTAATTTCTAGACTAAAATTCGCCAGGATTTGATGGAGTTATGACAGCAATGTGGCAGAAGTTTGTTTGTCTCACTCATATATACTTAGTCTATGGAGAAAGGTTACAATGAATTATATACCTAAAGCTTTTAAGCCAAGTCATACTATACCGAAAAACTTTTATAGACTCATAAACTTGGATTTAAGAACGGAGCTGGACTACTCACTGGTCAGCAACTTGCTGCCTTCCTTAAAGTTCTCTTCTGTGACCAAATGTCCGGACATAGTTTTGGACTAACAACTAAGATGGAACAGAATCGTTGTGGAACGCATGAAAAAGACCTTTATTGCACTCTACTCCTACAATAATTCAATAACATATAATGGATGTATAAAACCGTGTTCATTGTGGTCATTCTTTCTTGTTGACGTCCTGTCTGTTGGTATACATTATAATTCAAGGTAAATAGGTTAAGAATGTCCGGACAGGGTCATGCCAGTTTGTTGCACTTTCCAAAAACTGAATAAAACTTCAACCCTCATGAACGAAACAGCGAGTACATATCTCCAACCATGAGGTTTAACAGATTTGAGATACGGATTCCAATCAGGGACGTATGTAACGGAGCCAACCTAACTCTAGTCGGTCTGCCGATAAATACAGTAGGATGAAAGAAGACACAGGAACCGGAGTCTTCTGTGAGCAAGTGGGAATGGCCTACTCCTACAAGCTTGATGGAAAGTTCAATGTTTTTCAAGCAGAGGCATTTACAACCAGGAAGGTGGCAGAATTGATTAAAACTATGAAGGGTGAAAAAAACTGAACCAGTGACTATTTATATGGATATTCTGGCGGCTCTTAAAGCTATTGCAACCTCTGCAATCAATCCCGATGCAGCCCTCAGATGTAGAACGACTCTGGGAAATCTACACATCACTACCCAGAATTACTGTGTACCTGGCCATTGTAATATTGAAGGAAATTAAAAAGCCGACGAATTGGCAAGGATTGACTCGCATGTCTATAGACCATGAAGTCGCCGACATGTTAAACCCCCCTCTTTGTCATTTTAACATAGCATTAGAACTGGAGTACTGGTACACAAAAACCATGGTGCAAAGTGTCAAAAAATCAAAGTTACATATAAAAATAGCGTTATTAACAGGCCACTAAAACATTCGATCAAGAACGTCAAACATCGAATACTGCGGGCTGTGTGAGGATGAGGACGAGAATGAAACGATCGAACACCTTTTATGCCAGTCCTGCTCTATCAAGGAAAAGACTAACTTCGTAAAATGTCTTTACTGGCTATTGCGCCGGAATTAAAACACAACTCTATTCGACGCTTTTCTTCATCCCTTCTACTTCTCTACAAAGATATGTCACCTTTCAAAAAAAGACCTGTTTGGGGAGTCGCTTGAGTAATAATGCTGCAGACTACTACTTTTATAATCTACTAAGTTTTCTCTGCAATTATGTTTTGTGTTGAACCAATGTTATCCAGATAAAGCGTGAAAATGGATAATATTGGTTCACTCTTTCTGGAACTACCTCCTATCCCTAAAAATTTCATCATTATTAAGTATCATTATTTTAGTGCCTGATTTTCCAAGACTGAGCACATCCAAGGTATTGCTAAATACGAATTCCCGTATAAAAACTGAGTATCCGGATATTATTCCATAATAAAAATGTTACTAACATTATTTTTAAATCTTTTTAAAATGTAACGGTTTTTTGTTAAAATGTTAAATTAATTTTCAACGACTTCCCGACTATCTATATATAGACGAAGGAGTTTTTTAATATTTCTTATTAGGAATATTTTTCAGGATTTTCCAGGATCCTAAATCGAAAGTTTATAAGAAAACTTGTAAGTATTCCCTGGCAACAAATAGGGAGTCTGATATAATTCAGAAGCTTCCTGGCAGAAAGAAACCGCTTTTTTGCCTTTGGACTGTCAGGCCAAATGTTATTGGGCGCCACGGCAGAGATCAGGTTGATCGTTGAGACGAAGTGGTGCGTATGTAATAAATTCAAAAAGGCATGATTTGCCACTGGTAAAAATTTTGAGTTATAGCCGAAAAAAGCATTGCTGGTAAACCTATTGTAGAACATTAAATACTCAACTCTCTAATAATATTTTTCATTGACCTTTCGATCCAGTTTTTTTAAGAAAGAGGGAGAGAGGTAAACACAAAGAGGGAGACAGAGAGAAAAACATTGACACAATCTTAATAAGAAATGTTTTTCTTATTTAATAATTAAAAAATTGGTCTAAAAGACAAAAAATCTGCCAACCACTCTTAACTGCAGGACATTAAAATTAGTAACATTGTCCTACCTTTGCCACTTGATTAGTTATTCCAAGAAACCCCAATGCAACAAAATACCAAGCTAGCAATTGCCACTGCTTCTCATTTACGCGGTTACTTGTTATACCTACTGCACGGTATATGTTGACCTTTATGAACCATCATTTTGCCTCCCCGTCATCCCAACTGTATTCCTACAACGAGTGCCATTTGTAAAACAGTGGCCTTTTCGGTTTTATTCACCTCTGTTTTTTTTTTTTTGCCGTTTTTTTCCTACTTTGCCCAAAAAATAAAGTCACAAATAATGCATGAAATTCTTAAGCAATTAGCAACATTTTCACTGGAAATTCTTAATTTTTTTTGCCAAGAATCGAGGCAAGTGGAGAGAAGAAAAAGGCACATAGCCAGCCAGTCACATACCTAAAATGAACAAATCTAGCAGAACCGGGCAACAACTGCAAAATAAACCAACTAACATTAAATTAATGTTTTCTGCGCTAAACCTCAGATTTTGACCCACATTCGTTTTTGGCCATTACTGGCCGGCTGGCCAAGAAACGTTCCCAAGAAACCAACCAAAAAAAAGTAACAACCTCCAAATAAAATTGTAGACAAAAAATAATAATGAGACAAAGAACAACAACAGCTAGCCGATGATAATTTCCACAATGTGCAGCCGTAGTCTGCCCCCTTTTGGCCACCTCTTTTTTTTCCTTTCTTTAATTAGAAAAACTATTTCTATAAATATTAACTTTAATTAAACGCTACATAAATCATAATTAAGATTAAAATCTTTTTTTTCTGTGAATATCTTTCACACAACAACAACAACACCGGGCAACAGCAGCAGGTAGTCAATTACAAGTTGCAAGTGCCCATCATATTTGGAACATAAAAATATTTTTTATGAAAATTTCATTATTAGAAAAAAAAATACAAGAAAATATTAAAACAAAGAAAGCAAAGAAAATTATGATTTATTGACGAACAAAACCCTTAATGGTTTATGATTTTAGCAGGGTCTAATGTGTCAGCATGAATATCTAGAGAAAAAACAGGTAGAATTCATGAGTTCATAAACCGAATCAAATCCATTTATGTTTGCCAGTTGCCACCTTAATTTTCAAAACAAAGCCAGTTATGAAAACACATCAAACATTCTGGCAATACATTCAATTTTGTAATAGTGTTCTTTATTTAGTCCTTTGGTAGCGGTAATTTGAAAAGGACAGGGGAAGGACCCATTCATTTACCTACAATATTTTTCAGTCACTTCCTCGAGTTCACCTACTTTCGACAAAATTTTGCTGAGAAATTGGAGGTAGTAATTACGAACTAATTACCGAGCTCCCAACTGGGTCATCGGTTCAAGGAGAATATTGATAGTCTATAATTTGTATCCAGAAGACAACAGTTCAACACAAAAATTCAAAACTTATGGTACCAGCAAAAACTTGGGATCTGAATGAGGTGATTACTACTTCTATATTATCAGCAGATTCAAAACTATATGTAATTCGCCAAAAATACAAAGCAAAATAACTTGTCTCTTTCTTTTCCGAGCTGTAAGAAAAGTCGTGCGACTACAAAGCCTATGGTTGTAATTTCGAGAGCCGGCTTTGACCAAAAAAAAGAACATAACGTAATACAACCTTTAATATTTAAAGCGCGGGGCGCAGGGTGTTTAACTTCAAGTCACAAGATGCGAATTCAATACCAACAGCTGACAAAGTCAAATAGAGGATTGTGGTAAAATGGAGCATTAATCCCAAAAATAAAACATTTTTTCATATTTTTAAGAGAGGTAACAGAAGGAGACGACCGTGTTTCATATTTTGGTGTGCCAAGTTTTAAGCAAATCGGATTCTCCGTTCTTTTAAAATCACACCCTAAGCCATATAGCTAGAGAGGTTTTATATCATTTGATAGGTCAAAACGTGCCTCATCGAAATAATGATTTCAGACTCTAGGTCAATTTAGACCAAATCTGTTTCAGGTCATTTGGAGTCGATCTAGCTATGTCAGTACGTCCGTCGGTCTACCTGGCTGGCTTGTACGCACGATAACTCTCGAAGGGAGTTTTCGATTTAGTCCAAACTTGGTACATCGCAATAATATTGTCAAACTTAGATCGAGTTTGGAGATGGCCAAAATCGGTCCATTCCATCTTGTACCTCCCCCACAAAAACAAATAGTTTCCTGTACAGAAATAGAAAGGATAATCCGATTTTGCTCCAACTTTGCAAATCCTTATATTTGTGTCAGTGCTAGGTCAGGTGCAAAAATGGACAGTATCGGCCCACTCCATCAAGTACCTCCTCCACAAAGGGTCAACATTTTGAATAATTATAACTTTTATAAAATGTTTGAGTCCGTTTGTCTTCAAATTACACACATCACAATATTTTTTTTAGCCCAAGGTCTGGTGTGAAGATGGAATATATCGGTTCACTCCATCAAGTACCTCCTCCACAAGGGTAGAAATTTTGAATATCCATGAAGCTCATAAAACGCGAAATTAACATCGGATTCCATTTAGACTTGGCACATCTCAATATTTCTATCAACACAGGATATGTTAAAAAACGATAGAGATCGGACCATTCCTTCTGGTACCTCCCCCAAAAAGAGTCAAAGTTTTGAATAACAAAAAGGATTATAAAATTAGAAATAAGCATCTGGATTTCTTTATATTTTACACATCCCATTATTTTTACTAACACAAGATCTGCTGTGAAGATGGAATATATCGGTTCAGTCCTTGTGGTACCTCCCCCACAAAGAGGCAAAATTATGAATATCCATGAAGCTCATAGAACGCGAAGTTAACATCCGATTACAATCAGTCTTGTTACATCTCAATATTTCCATCGACACAATATCTGTTATAAAGATGGTACAGATCGGACAATTTCTTCTACTACCTCCCCCATATAGGGTTCAAGATTTTGAAAAAAACGCTCAGAGAAAGCGAAATAAGCATCCAACTCTCTTCAAATTCCACACATAGAAAACATTTTTGCTAGCACAAGATCTGCTGTGAAGATGGTATATATCTGCGAACCCCTTCTGGGACATCACCCACAAAGAATCACAATTTTCAATTGTTTTATTTCTCATAACTTACAAAACAGGTCAGCGATTCTTTACAACTTAATATATCTGAATATTATTCTAAGCAGAAACCTTAGATGAATATGGAATTTATGATTTCGCATGGAATTGTATATTAATGTTCGATTTTCTTGTAATTTTGCCTATGCCAATATTTTTATCGGTATTAGATGAAGTATGAAAATGGAATTATTTCTTCGACTATATCTAGTATCCCACGTAATATCATCGAAAAACAGTCGATATAGTCAAAACTTGGCACGTCGCAATATTTATATCATATGTATTTAGGTCCGATACGAAATGGACAATATTGGTTCATTCTTTCGGAATCTACTCCATAGAGGTTCAACAATTTGAATAATTATAACAAAATCCAAAATATATTTATATAATCGTACATTGGCTGATGCTATACATCTGCCGCTAAACCGACTGATACTTTTTAACTTGTTTTTTTTTTAATAATTTTAATTTAATTTTGTGAGGGACAGAAAATCAACTGAACACTGTGATTTGTTGATTTTCTTCAGACAATCAATATCACAAGTAGAATAAAAAATCTCTCTTAAATGAGCATCGATCGAAACCCATTTTCATTCTCATTTAAAGCGCACTCTACGAGTGTTATCTGTAATTCACCTCACAACGAATGGCAACGACCTATAAAATAAATACAATATGTTTGTTTTCCTCAACCCAGCCTTCTTCTGGACAAACTCAATAATGGTAATAAAAACACTGCACTCATCTTTCTCTCCCGCTCTCTCACACCCATACTCGGGCAAACAACTACAATAATAAAAGAGAAATTACAAAATCTTTGAATTCTTTTCAAAAATATTTTGCACCGTTAAGGCAAGGCCTGTGTAGCGTGAGTTTGTTAGATTCATTCTTCCGTCCTTCTCCGTTTTTTATACACCCCATGTCCGTCGTCTAGCCTGTCTGAAATCAGAATCAAACAACCAAAAAATTAAAACAAACATCTGTTAGCACTTGGCCCAGGCTACCACCCGAGCAACTGAAGACAATAACAACAATAACATCAGGTACACATTAGCAGAGAAGATAATACAACAACAACATTTTCAATGGTTTTAAAAAGGAAGGAGACTTCAATGAATATTTCAAAATTTACTGGTGGACCTCCAAATTCAACTACAGTGTAACAAAGGGGACTCCTGCTTTTGTCTACCTAAAAAAATCTCTGTCTGTCTGCTGGTCGTTTTCCATTCACTTTGAATTCTTGATTAGTTCGAAATTAAAATTTGCCTTTTGAGGAAAGCGAACTTTGTGCGTATGTGTGTATCTCAATGTTTGCCTCTGCCATTGTACCTGTTGAATGCCTCATTGAGAAGTCATTTTAGCTGTGTCAACATTAGCAAAACACCACCAACAACAACCAAACAAACCTCATCCCCTCATAATGTTAATTAAATTTAAAATAATATTTCTTAATTGTATTTAATGGATTTTTAATTAGTGGAATACTGGAATGTGGAGTAAGCTAATGCGTCCACCCACAACAAATGACTAACTGACTGACTGACTGCATTATGGACGGAGATTACTTTAATGCCTTTTCCATGACATGTTTGGTTTCCTCTCGCCAACCTGAGTGCGGTACATTGTTGGTATTTTTTTATGGGTACACATGAAATGTTGGATCCAGATAATGACAAAATATTTATGACACCGACTGAGGCCTAGTGTAGTTTTGGTTTCTCGAATTTTTATAAGTGTATATACTAAAATTGTTAGGTTTGAGTAGTAGCTAAGAGCACGATCCTTTTAGGTGTGTAAAATAATAGTTTATATATAATAGTTTAGCTTCCGAACGACATGAAGTAGGTTGAAACAATTTTCCTCACATGTGTTTTATTTCTGCAGGACTTTAGGTATTGCTATATAAGTTCACTTTTTGGTACATCCCCCCATATAATTGTACCGACTCTTGCTCTTGCGCTTTTTGGGTGTTTTAGTCACAATTTATTCCGAATTTGCTTTAAACTGGCAGCTTGTGTTACCATTATGTGAGAAACATTATTACATACAACTGTCAATATAGGTCTAAGTTTTGGTATTTTTACCTCCCTATAATATTCGGTAGTTTGATGATTTTATCGACATTATTCACCGGAATTGTGCCAAAATTTATATTGTGAGTTCTCAATGGGTGCTACAGCCTGTGGAAGACAACTGCCTATGCTGGTCCAGGTCTTCGTATAGACCGCATAAAAAATTACCTCCAAATATCAAGTATTTGGATAATTTTAGCGACATTATTCATCGGAATTGTTTCCAGTTTCGTATTCGAATATCGTAATGGCCTACTACAAAAATCGCATGTCTTCGTATTGACCCCAATGTAACGGTATTTGTGGATCACTGATGGGGTGTAGGATAGATGTACTAAAGTTAGTTTTGTAATTCTATATGTAAATGCACTAAAAGTACTGAATGTTGACATTTGGTATGAGAATTAAGTCGGGAAGTAGGGTTGATATGAGAAATTGGTTTTGAAAGAGTACTAAGTAGTACTTAATCTGGAATATGAGGAACTGATAGAGTTAGAAGTCTGAGATTAGGTATTATTGTCACTTTTTCATGTAGATATGTATATGGGAGGGGTTTTAGACATATATACTAAAAAAGTACGAAATTTACCAAATAGTTCTTATTTGGTATTTGGGGAAAGTATAGAGCTGGAAATGTGAAATTTTGAATGAAGGTCTTTGTAGGCTTTGAAGGTGTACAATAAATATACGAAAAGTACTAAAATTTGCATATAGTATAAAAATAGAACTGGAATTATGAATTTTAGTATCAGGATCACTGTAAATGCGAAGAGTTTAGATAAGGAGTTGAGTGTAGAAATATCTAATATAGGGTGTAGGGTCCTGGTACTAAATTTGATATGGAGTGTGGGAAAAGATCTAAACTTGTAAATATTGGTATAGGGATCACTGTGACTGTGTTGCGTTTAGATAAGAGGGTGAATTTGGAAACCCGTAATGAAACATGCACGAAATGGCACTAAATCGTACTAAATTTGGTACAAGTATAGAAATAAAGCTAAACTTTGTAACTCATGGTAATAATAATTTCAGACCTAACAAAGTATATATATTTCTGATAAGTGTAAAATTCTAAGGCGATTTAGTCCTGTCCATCCTTCCCTCTGCCTATCCGTCTGTTGTAATCATGCTAGAGTCAAAATGAATTAAGATAGGAAGCTAATTAGGATGAAGCTAAATCGGTTCACGATATCGTCTAGCCCCCATATAACTGTACCCCCCGATATTCTGTATTTTGATGATTTTTAGGACATTATTCACCGGAATTGTCCAAAATTTCATATTCGAAGCTCGTAATGGGTACTACAGCCTATGATGGAAAACTGTCAATGTAGGTCCACGTCTTCATATAGCCCACATATAACAGAACCTCCCTTTATTCGGTATTTTGATGATATTAGCGATATTTTTCACTGGAATGGTTTCAAGTTTGATGATATTAAAGATATATACCGGTCCACGTCTTGGTATAGTCCACATATAACGGTATCTCCCGATATTCGGTATTTTCATAATTTTTGCCGCATTTTTCACGGATTTGTCTGAAAATTGGTATTTCTAGGTCATAATGGGTCCTAGTTCGTGTGACGAAACATTGTAAGTATGGGTCCACGCTTTGGTATAGCCCCCATATATCGGTATCTCCCGATTTTTGTATTTTGATGATTTTTCCCACATTTTCCCATGAATATTTCTAAAAATTGGTATTTGTGGGTCATAATGGATTCTAATGTTTCCTTTGCCCTAATGTGGAGGATATTAAAAGTTCGGTCGGGCCGAACTTAATGTTTTTTTACTTGTTTCTTTTACAGATTTTCTTTTCCTTATTTCGAAAGGTTTTGTTTTAGCTCAAATATTTTCATCTTAAAGAATCGTTTTAATATTTCCTTTACTTAAATATTAACAAAAAAATCATTAAAATTTAGAAAATCTATTATTCAATTAACCCTTCACGAACCAGCATAAAAAGCGAGTGGTTTGTATCTTTACTACTAAAATTTCATTTTAACCGACATCCAAAACCTCTAAAATTGTTGGGGTCTACTTATTTTGGAAATGATAGCTTTTTATTAGAAAAGCATAAACTTTTTAACTTCGAAACAGTAAGTTCAAATCCTTCCAAAATTGTTAATTGAGGAACATTTTTTTTTTCAAATTCTACTTAAATATGGTCATGTGCTATGTATTTCTGGATAACACCCTGAATTAAAAGTTTGTTCAACTGTAAAGTTACAAAAGTGCCCAAAATAAACAAATATTTACAAAAATATGATGAGATTTGAATTAATAATATAATCAGTATTTTTTGTTTGTTTTTTGTTGTTGTTGATTTCAATATTTTGAATGTTCACGTGAGCACCGCACGTTTATGTTGTAGAAACAACTCGGCTCATAATATGTGGGTCTTACAGCGCGCACACACACACACAAACATACAAACCATGGGAATGAATATGGCATTGAATTCTATATAACAGAATACATATTTATATTGAATATATAACTGTCTGTGTACGTAACGTTATCATTTACCAACACATTCACTTCTTTATGTGTTTGTGTGTGTGTGTGTGTGTGTAAATAGCCATTCTCACATTAAACAAAACTACTAAACGATCAACAAGCTCCCCAAAATATTTAGGTTTTACTAAAAACCAAACCAAACTAAACAAAAAAAAAATCGAAACATTTTATTGTTTTGTGCTACTCGCCACAACTAGTTTTCTAATGCCAGAGAATAAATTAGCATTTTTATTTACAATCAAATTTTGTTACAGAAAACCATTCGAATGTATTTCCTCGATTAATGGGCGGAATGGTAGAGGGTGGTGGTGGGGGGGGGGGTTAACCTCCACCACTTGCAACGAATTTGTGTGTGACTTGTTTTACAAAAAAAACGGAGGGGAACTTCTTCTGGGAGCAGATCGATAGATAGATAGTGAACGAACGACCCATGCTAAGATTTTTGTTTGTCTGGTATTCCATTTTTTGTTTGAATTAAAAAAATATATTTACTTTGTTTCGATTCCATAATTCGAAACGAGAAAACATTTGTCACCCAAAACATTAGCCAAAATGTCATCCCAACTAAATTTATAGCCATAATTGGTGGAAATAAAATCTCTGCACGACTTTTTCCATTTGATTTGAATATTATCTCAACAGGTTAAATTTTCCCCCATCTCCATGGCCTCAGAAAAAAATGGTTTCCCCATAAACGGCGGCCAGATAGATCATCACGATACAGGCAATTCTGACACACACAAAACGAAACCAAACGAACAAAAAACAGAACACTCGATTCCGATTTGAGTTGTTGTTTTACCATTTTCCCCCGGTTTTTGGAGGATGCATGAAAAAATAGATAGCATTGAAAACACTTCCATTTGTGTCACAAGCGCATTTCATTAAATTTCAATTTCAAACTACATCGGAGCACAGCTCACAAAACATCATCCACTTTGAAAAAATTTTCATGTTTTTCATTGTTTTTTTTCGTTTTTGTGTGTTGAGTGAGGATTTTGGGTTAAGTCCATTTTTGGCCACATACACCTTGACCATGCCGCCGTGAATGCTAACAACGTGAACATGAACACGAATTTACACACAAAAAAAAAAAAAAAAAAAAAAAAAACGAAACACCCAAATATAGTCGGAATGAGACATTTACAATTCGGAGAATTTCAATGGTGCTGAGAAGGCTTTTTTCTCGATAATTTCAGTTCGCATAATTCATTTTTTTAATGACAAAATTCATAGATATTAAAAGATTTGAAGACAGGTTTTAAATCAAGAAAATGAGGTGCTGGCCATCCCTTATGTATCACCCATTAATGAGAAGTGGAAGTGGGAATTATACCATCAAATTAATGACCCCAGGTTAAATGTGGGAACCGAATAACCCATTACAAGATGATGTAAAAACTAATATCTCATTACCAGTAGTTTGAAAATAATGGGTTATTTCTCTTTCGGAACGAGCGTAATGAAAAGGAGAGCCAGAGAAACGCTATCACACAAGGAGTGAGCGTATAGATTCCTTATTCACATCAGATCCCAGGTTGAGAAGTTTGAAAAGAATCGCTTTGCAAGTCATGAGGTATATAAATACTGACAATTGTGATCCTTTGTGGGGGAGGTACCAGAAGGGGTGGGCCGATATCTATCATCTTTACAACCGATATTGTGTTGGTAGAAATATTGCAATGTGCGAAGCTTAAAAAGGATCAGATGCTTATTTCACATTCTATGAGGGATATAATTATTCAAAATGTTGACCCGTTTGGGGTGGCTGAAGAGGTGGACCGACATTTCCCATCTTTTTGTTAATAATTTCGATTTGAGATTTAGATTTTTTTAAGATTTGAGAAATTTGAAGAGAATTGGGTTCTTATTCGCATTTTCTGGGAAACATAATTATTGAAAATTTTGACCCGGAGGTACCAGAAGGCGTGATATGATATACATAATCTTTACACCAGATCTTGTGTGAGTATAAATATTGGCATGTATGAAATTTAAAAAGAATCGGATGCTTATTTCGCATTTTATTGAAAATTTGGTCAATACCTGAAGGAATTAGCCGATGCATCCCATCTTCACGCAGGAGGTACTAGAAGGCGTGGTCCATTCTATCCGTTCTTCATACGATATCTTGTGTTAGTGGAAATATTGAAATGTGAGAAATTTAAGGATAATCGGACTCTTTTTGCACATTTTGCAAGAGTTATAATTATTCCAAATTTTGGCCCTTTATGGAGGAGGTACCTGATAGAGTGGATCGATATTGTCCATTTTCGCACCAGACCTAGCACTGACGTAAATATAATACAACGGTGGAGCAAAATCGGGTTATCGGTTCTCTTTCTGTGCTGAAAATATATATTTTTTTAAAAAAATGTCGACCTTTTGTGGGCGAGGTACCAGAAGGAGTGTACCGTTATTGCTCATTTCCGAACTCGACTGAGTTTGACAAAAATATTACTATGTACCAAGTTTGGACCAAATGGGATACTCCCTTCGAGAAATATGGTGCACCAGCCAGACAGATTGATGTACGGACGTCGCTACTTACTCTCTTAATGTCCTGAAACGGAGTTGGTCCAAAGAGATCTAGGATCTAAAACCGTTATTTCGACTAGGCACGTTTTGACCGAATCAAATGATATATACCCTCTATAGCCATATAAAAACTCTTGAGGTACCTTACCGTTACAGCCCACCTAACAACGTCTTATATATTTATCAAGATCAGTGGGTCAAACCTTTCCTTCTCAATGAGTTATTTGTCCACAACGTACAAGACAAGTGGCTAACTGACAGATAAAACTGCCCAGGACATACAGCTGGCATTTTTAATGAACACTTATTTAAGCGTTCATCATAAATAGGGTCAGCTGTCTCATTGATAAATAAATTCGCATGATGCATACTTTTAGGCACCACACAATACTACGATCATCATTAGATGTATGTTGACAACAAAAGGTTTTATGATCCTCGAAATATGAACTTGTTTTCATCGAAAAACTTAGAGCCTTTTGTAGTAACTGTGCTATTTTGGTTCAATTTATTTGGTTAAATAATTACTCTCCCCAAGAAGATTTGTTGCCTCTGTTCCCAGTGAATATGGAAAATGTATAGCAGCTTGTAATTTTTAATTTTTCTTGCTGTTTATACCATAATCTCCCACTATTGAAAAACTGATACTGCTACAAAACATTTCTGCTAGAATCCATGACGTATGTTATCAACCGAATACCTTGAACTTTTTTAAGCAAAAAAAAAAGTAAACAAAAATTGTGTTTTAGCAATTATGATATTGGAATAATTTTTACATTTTGTAAATTATAAAACACATTTGTATACTTTTGTACAATAAAAGCTGTTAACAGATAAGCTTGCGTTTTGTTATCATTCAATGCTTCTTTTTTCGATCAATGACCGAAAAATCGAAAAACAACACACACACACATGAATAATTCTATAAGCATATGTATCATACGAGTATATGTATGCATGTATGTTTGTGTGTTTATGCAAAGGGAGAGGAGAAAATAAACTTTTTGTTGTATTATTGTAATCGTCGTCGTGTCGTTGTGGTCGTCATACACTTGCGATCATAAAAGTGAATGGGCCCCAAACCCAAAAGTGGCGACTCGAAATGAAAGTGATTTCTCGATGCAATGGTCGACGACTATAGCCGACGACTGATTGACCTCATTTCGACTCCATCCATGTCTGCTTTTTTTGTTGGTACTTCACCAACACCGGCAAACCCCCACCGCCACAAAAGATACTTTTGAATTGAATTTTTCTCTCCATCTTTTCATTTATTTTTTTATTTTTATTTTTTCGTTACTTTCGATAACTTTTTAATCCGTAAAAGTAAATAAACAACAATTTCGTAATATGTGGAGCCTATCTGAAGAGTAGCTTTTTGTTTTGTATGGAAAAGTTTCAATTCGAAGTTTTGGGGTAGATAAGTTACAACTTTTCAGCGGGAGGATTAATGAGGAAGTGGCAAGGCAATGCAATTTCAGATAATAAAAACCAGAATGGGGTTTATATTATTTTATAACAACTTAAAAAGGAGTGATAAAACGGGTGCATAAGTGACACCTGCATTGGTCGTTATTGTTCACCTACGAGAATGTTCTACATGTGAGCATGTGTCCTACTTATGGTCGTCAAGAATTTTCAAGTTGTGGGAATATAATGAAACTTTTTGGTTGAAATGCTGATGCCATATCCACAATAATCCCTTGGATAATAAAATATGTCGACCCCAACTTTCAAAAATGAAAAATTCTCACACAAATTCCACCTCATAATTAGAAAATAATATTGACGTGCAAGGCAAGCAATATATCTTGTCACTTTATTAAAAAATCTTGTGAAATATGCTACCCAATATCTAACAATAATAAAAAAAATCTAGTAAAAACGCATTAGAAGTCTTGCTATATGGGCGGTATAAGAGATCATAGATCTATTCTAGTAGTCTTCTTGCACAGAACCCATTACAAACTCTACATACCGAATTCTAAACTAATCCCCTGAAAAATTTGGCTAAAATCATCAGCATACTGAATGGCAAAACGTACACCTACATTATATCCTCAGTCTTGTGGTTACAGAGATTAACGTTCAAAATTTACCTTATTGGAATTTTATGTTATAAGTCTCTTTGGAAGAAATCCGCCAGGCTCGACAATATTTGTCGCCCTTCTATTTAAAAGAGTAGTTAAATAACCAAGAATCAACACCGAGACGAAACAACTGAAGCCAGAATCTTGAAATTGTACATAGGGATCAGTCTTGGTGTGTAGGCGTGGAATAAGGCTGGGTTTCTTGAAATTCGTACTAAAAGGGTACGAGAAATACTAACATTTGGAATGAGAGTTACTGATGGAATGCTGGATGGATTTTTGGAAATTCAAAATTTAAGGCTACGAAAAGCTTTAAACTGACACTAAATTTAAAATGGCACCACTAGGTCTTCTATGAACGGGGAGAGCTAAAATTTTGAAATTTGGTATGAGAATTAAGGTAGGAAAGTAGGTTTAATAAATGAAAATGGTTTATAAATGTATTCCAGATGGTACTAAATTTGCACGAGCTTGGTTTAGGGTGAACGGATGAAGCTGAAATTTTGAAATTTCGGTATTGGGGTCCCTTTTAATACTATATTTGGTACAATTTTGTATTGGGTGAATAGCTAGTACCTGAAATTTGGTATTAGAGTCACTGTTCATGTCTTGCATGGACATAGGGAGGTGGTTTCAGAAATGTGTACCATAGTTGTAAAAAAGGTACCGATTGGGACTATATTTGGTATTAAGTATGGGAAAAAAACCAAAATTCTGAAATTTGATATTGGTTTTTGCAAATGTGTACTATAAGTGTACGAAAAGTACTAAATTTGGTATTGGGTGAAGAAATAATGTACTAAGTATAAGAACTGTACTAAATGGTAATAAATTTGGCACAATTTTGTTTTGGGTGAACGGAAGAAGCTGAAATTTGAAATTAGATGGTTTTGGAAAAGTGCATGAAAAGTACTAAATTGTATTATATTTGGTACGATTTGTAATTGGGTGGACATAAAGAGCTTGAAATCTGCAATTTGGTATTAGGGTCGCTAGGTCGCTGTTCATGTGTAGCCAGGACATATAGAAGTGGTTTCGGAAATGTGTACAATAATTGTACGAAAAGTACTAAATGGTACTAAACTTGGTATTGGGTAAGATAATAAATTTTGTATTAGATAGAGGTTCTTAGGATAGAGCTTGAATTCTGAAATTTTATATGGAGGCCACTGATGGTATATAGTTTTGAGAGAAGGAGGTGCATTTTGGAATGCGTACTATGATTGTTCGAAAAATAGTAAATGGAACGAATTTTGCCGTTGAGTGAATGGATAGAACTTGAATCCAGATATTTAATATTAAGGTCACAGTTGGTTTCTAGGATTTAGATAGGCTTGTGGCCAATTTTTATTATGAAAAGACATTGAAATGGGTTTGACCAGAAAAAATGGATGTGGAACCATAATGCAAGGATTTAACTAATATGTTTTTTGGTAAATTTCCAAACGAAAGATTTGAAAACTTTTTGATAGAAAAAGTAATCATTTTTTGATTATATTTTTCGATAAAGGAAAAATTTGTGTTATTTAGTATTTTTAAGGGGAACTTTTCGCTGAAGTCTATAAACCATTATTTTTAAGCTATTGGTAATGCAGAAGGTAGTTTGTAGTTTGTTTCCTTACTTTTAAATGGGTTATTCGGCCCGTACAGTTCTCAAGTTTTTTTCTGTCTGGGACTTTTTCATCATTGATTACCGGGTCAAGAGGAATAAGCCCTTCAGGATTTTTTCTTGTACTTAAACTAAGGTGTTTAAGCCCCAAAAATGGGAACTTGCCATCCACCCAACAACATTTAATTTTTACGTAAGTACGTATGCATGTATTTAGTTGTTGAATAATAACTTTGTTGTTTTTGTTCTTGTTGTCCACCATTGTTTATTTATGTACTCCTACTATTCACATTTTCTATTGTTAATCTCTGATCTGACGTCGTAACATGCCGGTTAACGTGGCTTACCGATGCCACTTGTTTCCCGGAATAATTCAATCAAAAGTTATTTTAGCGAACGGTTGTGGGTTTGTAAAGTTCGTGATTCAAGTTGACGTTTTAAAATAAATTTATTTATTGAGGGAGTCTCTGAGCGTAGAGGCAAGGGAGTTGATTTCAAACCTAAATATTTTAAATCGTTCTTTATGAAACATACATCTGTTGGTGTATAAAGTTACTGTGAACTTGATTGATAGGTGTAAAATCTACTGGAAATGGTTCGAAAGTTTTTTTTTATTTTTTTTAAGAAAATTACTTTATTTTCATTTATTTAGAAATAAAACCCCGTGTGTAGCCCCTCTCTTCCAGAAATTAAATTAATTTCTTACACCATATAACGCGTGTCTCTCTTTCACTTGAATTACGAAACCTCGATTCAAGGACATTTCAATGAACATAATTGATTGAGCCCACATTGTGATGTTCATTCCAAATGTTCAATATATGGGTAGAACCCTCTAAACATATCTATGCTACTTACATACGCACCTATGTATATATGTATAAGTAGAAAACGCATCTACACGTTACTGCAAAATCATAGCTACCTGCATACACTTCCCTACGCTCATGTGTGCGGTAGTGCTTTTCTAGCGTAGTAGATGATGGCGGTGGTGTCGGTAGTAGTTGTTGTTGTTGATTTTTTGCACTTTTACGAAGCTTTTTAACCTTGACATAGATACAAATACCCCTACACCATCACCTTTTGGCCAAGACAATGTATGTGTGTATGCACTGCATTATTGTGTCGTTTTCTGTTTTTGTTTTCGTTTTCTTGTTGTTATTGCTTTTGTGTAAGTGTGTGTGTGTGTTTTTCTAAATGCCATGACTTTGTTTGCCAGCATTTAACGGCTAAACGAAATCGCAAAGCAAGGAAAGAAAAAAAAACGGGTGGCTGCACGTTACGTTTAACGAAATCAACAAAAACAAATACTACAACTGCACTTCTCATCACTTGTGTCAACAGCAATAAGAACAACAACGTCTACAATAAACACCCGAGTGTCATGAGAGATTACGAAGAGTAATGCAAAATGCCAAGAAGCCAATAGCCAACCACCCACCCACTACTCAACACACTCACACACCAACACCATACAATGTACATACATCCATCCACCCACACAAAATAAACTGCAGTCACTCGTTGCATTTTCATGTGAGAAATCGGATTATACCGACATGCATACATACATACATAGACTTGTACATAATTTGTGAGAGCGCTAAAAGTAGCTAATAAGAAGAGATCAAACACTCAGAGATTGTTTGCTGTAAATGTATTTTTATTTACGTATCAATCTATGAATACTATTAAAACCTAATCTGAGGGCCCATTTTAATTATTGAGGAAAACAAAAAATGCAAAATAAATTTTCAATTAGTATTTTATGCACTGACTAACAAACAAACGAAACAGGTAGCAGTGTGGCAACAACAGGGTGAACCGGCACTAAAGCACCATAGACATAGAATATATGGGTCACCTAGTAAATAATTAGTAAAATGTTATTTAGCCCGTTAAAGTAGAACTTATGATCGTAGCTGATGGATCTATAATGACGTGTAAACTAACACCGACAATAATGAGAATTAAATTACTCATCTTTTAATAATTACCTACCAGAAGTCCAATTCAACGATTGATCTAACGAGCAAAGACGGAGTGCATAACTAAAAGGATGCATATGAATACCTTAGTCGCTTTATTGACCCTTTGGAGGGCCAACCGACACCACCATAAATCGGTGTAAGCTTTCTGTAGATCTAAACCCCTTTTGATGGCATTACGCTGGTATTTGTCCAAAACCAACTTTTTGAGATGTTAAAAACTTTTTGCCAAAACATAGGGTGGTAAAGGGTATAAAAAGTCTAAAGGTCAACTCTCTTATCGACTTCAGCTTGACAACTTTGGCAAATTGACAAAATCAATAGATCTTGCTGACTAACTAACTACCTTTACCCAGAGCTACAAGAGACGAATAACCCGTTAAAAATAATGTAACAAGCAAAATTTTTGCATTTGAGACACAGAAAACTCGCAGGCATACATTAAAAAGCCGATGTATCCAAAACGAATCACTGTTTGGTGCGGATTTTTGTCCCGAGGTATAATTGGCCAACGAATTTTTGTTCACAAAAATTTAAATTTAGAATATTGCCAACATTTGGACTCAACAGAACGGTGCTATGTCGAAGCTACACTCGATGTTTCGTGCCCCATTTTTGAAGATTGTCATTATTGTTTTTTCCAATAGATGTAAACCCTCAGCAAATGTCCGTTCCCAAGGAGTGGGTCGATATTTTCCATTACAACGTGCCAAATTTGGACTATATCGACTCTTCCCTCAATTTATGAAGTTCCAGATATAGTGGACCGATGTATTCCACTTCGTGTAATACTAATAAAATTGTGAAGAAAATCAAACACTAATTTCCAATTTTATGCAAACCAAAATTTCAACCTTTTGTGGGGAAGGAACCAAAAAGAGTGGCCGATATACTCCATATTCACAACAGATCTCTTGTGAAGAGGAATATTTAGATAGATATAATTACTTAATACTGTGACCAAAGAGGTACCAAAAAATATCGGGATAGGTGGAATTTGAATAAAATTGGAGGTTTTAGCATTTTATGAGCATTTAGTTATTCAAAATGTTGACTCCTTTGTGAGAGAGGTACAAAATCGAATGATTCTTTGTGAGGTAAGTTATTTTCTTTGAAAATGTAGATAATTTGTGGGGTATGTACCAGAAGGAGTGGAGCGATATTGCCCATATCCGAACTCGATCTAAGTTGGACAATAATATTACGATGTACCAAGTTTTGATCAAATCGGATACTCCCCTCGAGAGTTATCGTGCGCACAAGCCAGCCATCCAGGCAGACGGACACCCCTAGATCGACTCCAAATGTCATGAAACGGATTTGGTCCAAAGGGACCTAGTATCTAAAACCTTAACTTCGAAAACGGACCCTGCATTTATTTCCACAGACATGCCCTTGTCGATCGTAATGGATTAGTGTGTAGATCTGGAAGTAGTTAGAACTGCCCCAAGAGTTAAAGAAACCAATTATTTGGAAATGGGCGATTGAAACACCCTAAAATGCGAAAAGAAAATTAAATATTCTATACTTGGAAAACGAACATTGTTGATCTGGATGTACTTTCTTGTTTCTATGGACCTCTCTGCCTATACGGTAAAATCTCACCTTACTTACCCTGAAGATTCTAGTCTAGAGCGCACAACAGGCCTATACTGGCTTAAGTGTATGGGCAAAAGGGCAGGCGGCGAATTTCTTCGCCCCTCTTTTCAACCTAACCTAACCTACCCTGACGATTTTTCACTGTGTCATTGTAGCACATGCAAAAGTCCTGAGATATCATCCCAATTTTAGAATGACGCCCTATTAGACAGCGCTGAAGCGGTTTGCTCTTCAAACACGCGAATATAACCTCTTCTCTTTCTTTACAAGTTCGCGAAAGCATCCCAGATGCTGAAGAGGAGTTGCTTTTTTTACTGGGCGTGCTACATGTTGGGTGCCAAAAAATAACAGAACATTAAGAAAAAATGTCTCACTGTTTTCAGAGGACTGGCAAGGGGCATTCAAATGGCCATTTTTAATTTTTGGGCAGAAACTTCTTCAATATGCTTCTTGACTTATTCCAAATAAATCTATTTGATGTGTTACACAACTTCCAATGACATAGAAAGCTTCTAAACTTACCTCACTACCAATTGTTGTTATCTTCACCAAAACTTCATCCTTGCTGGAATCATGTAGAATAACATCGCCCGATGTCTCTCGACCATTATAGGTTAGAAATACACGTTGTCCCGGCTGTAGTTTGACACCCAAAATCGAACGAAAACCGGGACCGATGAGATCAGTTTCACGAAATTCTTTTATCATGGCATTGCGTCGTAAGGTTTGAGCCGGACTTATGTGAACACTGGCGGCATGACGGCGGGCCTCAGCCGAGGTTGAGGCTACCACATGATCTTGGGTTTTGAAATCGAAACGAACAATATATTTGGTTTCATTGGCACTATCCGGCGTTGACGGTTTGGCATTGGCACTGGTAACGGTGGCCGTGGGCGGTGTTTTGACATCTTGTATAACACCGGAATACCACAGGCCATCAGGACCGGGGGCACAAACTTTGGTGCCAATTATTGAGCGTTTGGCTAGACGACGTCCGGTAGACATTTTGGATTTTAGATTTGTTTTGGAAATTTGAAGGAAATCAAACGAAACAAATAAAATGGAAGACTTTTTGTGTGTTTTTCAATTTTATTTTTTGAGAAAATTAATTTTGTGGCACACGATTTTGTTTTGCCAAAAAAAAACAAATATTAGGGAAGAACGAAATTTGATGTATCGAAAAAAAGGCAAATAGAATTTTGTAGATTTCTAGAAATATTACTCGCTGGATTTAGTTAATAAAACTTTTATCATAATTGTTTTTTCAATTTAATTTTATTTGAATTAAACACTTTTTGTGGTACTTTCATTTTTTACAATTTTTTTCTTTGTTTGATGTAAACTGTATTGCACTTTTTTGATTTTTTTGTTTTATTTTTTTAACAATTTATGTTTTATTATTAAAAAAAATCGATTTTTTATCTAGAATATTTTAATTTTTTTTTTATTTTTACTTTTTTGTGTATCTATTATTTTCCAAAACTTTATTTTATCTCTTTTTTTGGGATATTTTGTTAATTTTACAGCACTATGTTATGTTTTGAGGTTATGTTAATTTAACAGCTGTTATTAACAGACTCAATTTGACTTGGTATGTAAACAAAAGTTTTTTTTTTATTGATATTTTATTGAATTTAGAAAATTTTTAACAAAATATTTTGGACCATTTAAAATTTGAGAAATTTTGAACTAATTTTCCTTGTCACTCTTGTTGGAACCGGTTATTATAATTTTGTGGTTATTGTTGTTGTTTCTTGTTTTTTGATTGATTATCAAGCTTCTGTTGACACTCTTATTATTTATTATTATTAGATTTTATTAATTCACTTTCTATCTCGTTTATTCTCTCTCTCTCTCTCTCGCACTCAATATCTTATCAGCACACCTTTAATAAAATTTATGTATTTTTTGTTGTTTTTGGAAATATGTTTTATAGATTTTTGTTTTTCTTTTTTTCTTAATTTTTTTGAATAGTTTTTCTTTTGACTTCTTTTGTGTTTTCCTTTTTCCTCTCTTCTCCTGTACCTCTCCGCTGTTAAGTTGCAATGATCATTGCCGCTTTACGCTTAGATTTGTTGTGATTGTCTGCACGATTTGTTTTTCTGGCGATCTCCGTCGTCGTTGTCGTCGTCGTGTGACTATGAAACGTGCGTTTTTTAATTGGAAATAGTGACGATTTTCCGGGAATATTTGTTTGATAATATTGAAATTGAAAATTTGAAATGCGTTGACTAAATTTCTGATTCCCGTTTACACTGGGGGCTATAACATTTCGTCTGTTTTGGAAACTGTTGTATGGGCCTTTTTCACTGACTGGGGCATGGAGACCTGCTATTAACTTGACTACATGCCGTTCACAAGGGGTTAACAGATGATGACGTTTGGCTTTGTGGTTGGACCTAAGCATAATCCACTTGTCACTGAGCTATTTTGGTTAAACGGTCTTTTTTTTCAAACCGGCCAGGGATTGGAGCTCCACTCAAAATTCAAAATAAAAATGCGGTTGTTTTCAAATGAATATTATTTTCTGTTTTTCTAGTTGCTGTGTGACACAGTCCTGTATTTTTTGTTGTTTTTTTAATAATTTTATTTACATAAAATATTATTTTTGTAACAAAGCACTTTTAAATAGTACAAATAGTGATTTTGAATTCACAAAATATTTCAGAAGGTTTTTTTAGTTTTCCGCTTTCCGTTTTGTTCTTTTCGGTTGTTATTTTTGTTTTTCGGATTTATTTATGCGGGTTGGGTTTCTTCTTCACAGAGCGAGCACTGATGACGATCGAACGAACGTTGGAATACGCTGCGCTGTTGGTGCGTGGGGTTGTTTGGTCTCTTTCAATGCTGTTGTTGTTGTTGTTGGCTGTGGTGGTGGTGCTGCTGCTACAGCTGAGGAGCCTTCAAATGACGTTTGAAGTGCATACGTTGAACGATACGACAATTCGGCAACGACGTATCATCGACATGGAATCGATTGCATTACGTTCTGCTGCGTGTTTTGTTTGTTGTACGTTCGGTCGGTCGGGTTGGTCCGTTCTGTTCGCTGTGTATTTGTGGGGGTGCTCTCTTCTCCAAAAAAGCGCTTATCGTCTGAACACGAGAGTTGGCTATCAACGACTGATTTTCGTAAATACACTTTGTTGTTTTGTGTGTATTTGATTATGCTTCTGCTTCTGCCCGACAGCCAGCCAGCAAGTCAGCTAGCTAGCTAGCTCGCGTTGAGTGTTCGTGTGTGTATGTGTGAGCGGACGGTTCAGTTCAGTTCAGTTTAGTTTCTTGCTTGCTGTGCTGGCTGCTTGATTATTTGTTTCGTTTTGGGCTTGACTGCCTGAATGTCTGTCCGGCCGCTGGCTCGCTCAGAGCTCACACGACTTTGTTGGCTTGTTTTACTTGTCGTTTTTGTTGTTGTGAGTGAGTGAGCGTGTTGTTGTTGCTAGCCACTGTGGTTGTTTGTTATGATTTTTTTTTCTTCTGTTTTCTATACGAGTTTTGTTATTTTTATTGTTGGTTGGGGTTTTTGTTGTTGATTTCTCGAAAAATCAAAACAAAAGAGAAATGAAAGTTAAAAAGAAAATCGAGACGTAATGCGGCACTGTATTATGACGTTGTCATCAACAACCCGTTCGTCAGCCAGCGAGTCAGTCAGTCAGTTAAATGCAAGGTATTACAGCAAAGCAACAACTATACCAAGATCCATACAAAAAAACTTGGATGCACTTCTACACTGACACATACACAAGCGTGATATAACGTAAACAAAATAAATATGTCGACTGCGAAGAATCCACAAATAAATTCTTAAAAATCTCCAAATTCTTTAAAACTAAATCACTCTCTCACAAATTGTATATTTTTCTATATTTTTTTTTTTTTAAATTTTTCTTTAAAAATATCTTGTTTATGTTGTGTTTTCCAGCGATTCAGTTTGTATCTATAACAGTTTTTATTACGTCTTTTGTTTTTATTACGTTTTCATCATAACATTTATTTCCTATTCTCTCTCTCTCTTTATTATTGTTGTCGTCGACGTCCCCATTGCTCTCCACCAACACTTTCAAAGTCTCCCTCATTTTCAACCTACATTCGCTGGTTCTCTGGTTTTGCTTTGTTGACAATGTTGCCAAAACAGCTGTTCCCTGAAACGTCATGCAACACAGCCTTCCATGTATAGATACACACACGCACACGAACCGACGGCATGCATATGTTGAACGCCATGACGACAACGACGAGAGCATTCGTTGCTTGTCAACATCTTGCAAATGTAAACAAATCTCCCAGAAACACCGGCCGGTATCCAACAGATACATTTGCAGTCGCACTGCACCGCACCTTCTCAGTTAACAGTAAACAAAATAAACAAACACACACACACTCTCACCCGCTCTCAAAACACAAGTATCTCAGAGATAAACTCTCGCGCTCTTTTTCATGTGTCCAAGAAACGCCCTCCTCTGATGTGCCCTCGTCGTTCGTTAGTCGTCGTTGAGTTGTTTTGTTATCATCATTCCTCCATCAGCTGTTTTCTGTTGTCGTATGAATTTCCTGTTTTTGTTTTCTCGTCATGTGAGAGAGTTCGTTTTGGCGGTTGTATGTGTAAGGGGGTTTGAGATAAAATTATGTGGGTTTGTTATTGATTCACACTGAGAGGGAGAGTTGGTTAGGGTGTTGCCATTCATGCCATTTATTTGGTCATTTTCGTTTAGAATTTGTTGCTGTTCTAAATATGTTTTGGTTGACACACAGGGAGGGATTGAGTGATGTAGTTGAACTGGTCGCTAACTGATTAGCTAACCAATGACTTTGTTTAGAATGTCGATATTTTATCAATGACTAGAAAAAATTTGAATTTACTTTTGTTGTTGTCCAAATGTATAAATGAGGGTACGTTAAATTTGTCATTCCGTTTGTATAAAAATCGATGGAGACTAAGGCAGATCTGTCCGCCCGGCGATCTGTACGTTTATTAAAATATAGTTTCCATACGAAATTTAAGGTTCGTAGAATTGCTAGTATGGGCATGTAGGTCCACGTTTTGGTATAGCCGCCCAATTAGTGTACAGCCCGATTTAATAAATTGTTGTCAATTTTTCAATTAAATTTGCTGTCAATCGACAGTTAGTGTCCCTAGAGCAGAGAAAATATCCTAGCAAAGAAGTTGTGGTATAGACCCCCTTGATATTCTGTATTTTAGGGTTTTGATCCCAACCAAGTAAGATGAAACATAAAATTTTTAAGGATTTTGAATATAGCCATTTTATTATTTATTTATGGGGGAGGTTCCAAAGCAGCTGGCCAATATTGACCAATTCCTATCTGACCTAAGACTGATATAAATATTACAACGTGCCAGATTTGGACTATATCGACTACTTCCCTCATTGTATATGAGATATGTGATAATTTTTGGAAAATGTGGAATGATGTGGAATGTGAAATTAGATATAGCTGACTGAAGTATTCCATTTTTATACTTTATCTAATGCAGATAAAAGTATTGGTATAGACAATTTGAATGAAATTGAACATTTATATCCAGTTTTATGCAAAATCATAAATTCCAATAAATCACATATTCATATAAGATTTCTGGTTAAGAGAAATATTTAGATATAGTAAGTTGCAAGGAATCGCCGGTTTGTTTCGCAAGTTATGACAGATAAAAGTATTGAAAATTCGCAGATATATATCATCTTCATAACAGATCTTGCGTTATCATAAAATATTTGGATGTGTGAAATTTGAAGAGAGTTGGTTGCCTATTTCGCTTTGTTTTTCAAAATATTGAAGCTTGAATGTTGGGCGACCAGAAGAAATGGTCCGTTCTCTATCACATTTATAACAGATCTTATGTTGATGGAAATATTGAGATGTACCAAGACTGAATGGAATCGGATGTTAATATCGTTTTTTTATGCGCTTCATGGATATTCACAATTTTGACCCTTTGTGGGGGAGGTGCCAGAAGGAGCTGACCGATAAATCCCATCTTCAAAGCAAATCTTGTATTAGTAGAAATTATGTGGTGCTTTAAATATAAAGAGAACCGGATACTTATTTCGGAATTTCTGATCGTTTTTGTTATTCAAAACTTTGACCATTTTGTGGGAGAGGTACCAGAAGGAATGGTCCGATTTCTACCATCTTTATAACAGATATTGTGTTGATGGAAATATTGAGATATACCAAGTCTGAATGGAATTCGATGTTAATTTCGTGTTTTATGAGCTTCATGAATATTCAAAATGTTTAACCCTTTGTGGGGGAGATACCAGAAGGAGTGGACCGATCTTCATCACCTGACCTGTGATGTGTGTAATTTGACGATAATCGGACTCTTACATCACATTTTATAAGAGATTTAATTATTCAAAGTGTTTACCCTTCGTGGGGTAGGTACTTGATGGAGTGGACCGACTCATGCAAATGCAAGAATTTGCAAAGTTGGAGCAAAATTGTATTATTTTTTCTCTTTCTGAGCAGTAAAATCTTATTTTTTTGAAAATTTCGACAGTACCAGAAGGAGTGGACCGATATTGCCCATCCCCGAACTCTATCTAAGTTTGATAATAATATTCCGATTCGAGAGTTATCGTTCGCACCAGCCATCCAGACCGACGGACGGACGGACATCGCTAGATCGACTCGAAATGTCCTGAACTAAGATCTGAAACTGTTATTTCGATGAGGCACGTTTTGTGTAATATAACTCTAATATAACTATTGCCACAGACCCAACTTGAATTTATCATGTACCTGATTCGTTATATGAGATGTATGCAAGATTTTTTTGACATTTTTAAGCATCTAGGGTTGAGGCTATATTGTCCATTTTCGCACCAGAAAGAGTGGTCCATTCTATTCTACTCCCATACCAGATCTAGAGAATTTAGAAAAATTGTGCGAAACACCAATTTCAAATTTTATAAGATTTATTAGAATTATTAGAAAAAGGGTATGCCCCTTCCCTCTCTGTCAGATGTGAAATGTTTAAAATTTTGTAAATTTTTATCATTAATATGGGTACCAGGAGCGGGAGGAGTAGGCCGATATTACCCATCTTCTAACTTGATCTAAGTTTAACAAAAAAAAATTGGAAGTGCCGAATAGGATACCTGTACTGAGAGCCATGTTACAGGGGTTATAAAACAGGGCCCTCTTTTTAAATATATTTGTAGTCAAGTATATTTTTTCAACTATTAAAATTTTTGGGTACAATTGTTTTGACAATTTTAAGGGACATTTTGGGCAAAAAAAAATGTAGATTTATAAGGTATTAGCGGTTGTGAAAATTTCCATAGAACTTCGCCAAGCTCCTCCACAGGAAAATGCATTTGCCGCTTCTCCTTTATATCCAACGATGGTTAAACCCATGTCTCAATAAAAAAGGTTGCCCAACTTGAAGAAAACTAGGAATATGCACCTCTGTACTGGAGTCTTATTACGTCAAATAGACTTTTAAAAAATTCAACAATTTGCTTTGTTTATTTAATTTTTTTTTTCACAAAATTTTTATATTGCGGAAAACCCACGAAACATGAATGGAATATTAGGGTTTCACTACAAAATTGAATCCAAGGTAGAGGGACAATTCGCGTTATCTCAAAATTATACATTTTGTTGTGTTTGTGAAATAATTTCAAATTATTTTCCTTTTTATTCAAAACAATACACATACACACAAACTGTGTATACCCAACATACCAAATTGACTTGAGAATAACATTTTAATAAGCTTACAAACATAAGCCTAAAGCTTGAGAAAATCTTGAGAATGTATTGAGAAATGTTTGTTTAACAATTATAGAATAATCGAAAAGGAACCCTTATTCATAAGCTTATTCTTGTAATTGCAGAATAAGCTTACGAAAGTAATATTTTATAAAGCTTATTTTTTCAATGGTAAAAAATATTTATTTATTCATTTTTTAATTATTTTACACATTTCATTCATTGATTGCCATCCCAGCTGTCACTGCATCCTGTTGCCTTGATACCTAGATGCTTTCTTTCCCCTTATTTGAGCTTCTGTATCTCCTCCACTTATTCTTCACTTCTGTTGAATTCCTACAACTTTTTGACGCCTCCATTCTGAAATGAGATTGAAATAATTTATACTACAGATTCCCAGATTTATTATTCATCATTACCTTACCAAAAAAGTGTTTCTCAAGCATTGTTGAAAAAATGTTATGATAAACTATTTTCATAATATTATTCTCAAGCTGTATTGTATTTTTGGTATGTTGGGTATGTTTTGAAAGAAAAGGGGCACCAAGAAAATAAAATTGTATTTAGGGGATAGCTTTGTTCTATCTTCAGTAATTATGCCATGGTTAAACCAACTCCAAACATTGCTTGTTGGCTAACGAAAAAATGCGAAAATTTAGACTCCTGCTCCCACAAAATTATCCGACTCCAACACCGACTTCGCATACCTGATTATAAGTTTAGCACAATTATTAAGATTTGCCATATTAAAGTCAGACATTAAGACAATTCAGTGGTTGTTAATGTTCGAAAACTTATTTCGCCCGATTTCACACTTGCAATACAAATAGAGGTTGACAATACCTAGCCCCCTTGGGGATTTGCAATAAGAACTAATAGTCAAACCAAACAATTTTTTCCGAAATTACATATATCTATATACATGTTCAGCTATAAAAACCCCAATACAACACGGCTGTGAAAAGCGGAATCGCCAAATATATTAATTACTTAAATAAAAAAATCTCACACACTGAACCGATACATTTATGTCGCATTGCATTTTTTACTTTTTATTGTTCATTTCATTTTGTTGTTTTTACTGCTTGTTCAAGGCTTCTATAAAAAATTTCGTGATTTTTTCCTATGGTTCTATGCTGGCATCTTAACCCAGTTTCGTTTTCATTTTCATTTTGGTTTTTTTTATTTTTGCTTTGTTAAATTGAAGGTCCTTCGTGGCATTCCTCTATGTAGGCCAAGGATTCTATGTGCGATTTTCATAGCCAGCCCCAATGGCAGTAGTCAGTAACGAACGAGCCGACGAACAACTGGAACAATGCAACGTCATTGAGTTGAGCATAAAATAGCATTGAAACCGAACCATAATTAAGGTCCACTTTTCTTGTTGTGGTAGGGGTTTGCCGCGCCGGCGACGACGACGATGACGGCAACTGCAGCGGCGGCTCGAATTCAGAGTTTTGCAGTTGCATTTCAGATGATGACCCAGAAACCCAAATTCAGTAGTACTTTCTACAACGACCAAAACCACCACAGCAAAGCATGAAATACATATTTACATATGTATATATGAAATGGTATTTATATATAGTTTTGTATGTAGGCACATAGAAGGCATGTTGTACATAGCTGTTATGTATGGTATGGTATGTATTTACTTTATGTTCTCAATTGCATATACAGTTATGATTCAAGGTTGACATCAATCCTTAACAAAATTGGAATTTCATTATTTCGAAGGACGCGTTTTTTTCGAAGCAGAAAGTGGGACAAGGTATTCAACATGAAGTCTTTTTAACGGACTATGTTTGGCAAATTAGTGAATTAAAATTAAAAATGTCATACATACATGTAAATCTATATATACACATATTCTTCTGGGAGACTAACTGGCCAAGAGTGTTGATGACAGTTCCATCATAGGATGACACCCCAGAGACCTGAGAATTGGGGCCTCGATGAGATAAAATTCGAACAATATGGCTGAACACCCAATTTGGATCTTGCAATAATTGGAGTTGATTTGAGTGAAGACTTCCCTAAAAAGTTTGTTATAATTTAGAAGCATGGGATTGAGCTGTTCCTAACCTTAACAGCAAACTTTTCTGCAAATCTTGAGATGTGATACAAACATGGATTTTTGAGGCAAATGCTTTTTGTTTCATTGACTTACACAATAAAGCTTTTACTTCCCATTGTATTTTTAGGTTTTGAGAGAACGTCTGAAAAAACTATTGGAAGAGACCTATCGTTTTGAACACAAAATGGTTGTTTGTTACAGAGTCACGCCAAAATTGTATTTCTATGATGGGGAAATTGCGCATCAACTTCTTTTTGGCGCATCTTGCAGCATCATATTCTTCAATTTTTTTTTACATTTTCTAATTTTATTTTCCATTTTTGACAGATTTTGGATTTACTGGAGTTGCAGCACAACTCCTGATGAAATAAAATCAAACAAGATAGAAAATATTAGTCGGGTTTGACATCCGCCAATCCCCGTTTATTAAAATAAATTTTGACTTGCGTTATGATTATTTATTAAAATTCGTATGTGACCCAAGTCAGATATAAATATTACAACCTGCCAGATTTTGACTATATCGACTACTTTCTTCACTGTATATGAGATATAAATTTTTGAAAAATGTTGAAATGTACGTGAGGTTTAAGATTCAAATGATAATTTCGCAAAATTTTTACCCTTTGTGTAGGAGGTACCAAAAAGAGTGGACATATTCCGTCTTCCCACCTGATCTTGTGTTGATAGAAATATTGGGATGCGCCAAGTTTGAAAATAATCGGACTCTAATTTCGTGTCTATGAGCTTCATGGTTATTCAAAATGTTAATCCCTTTTGGGGTAGGTACCAGAAGGGGTGGTCATGTATATACTATCTTTACACAAGATCTTGTGTTAATAAAAATACTTGGATATGTTAAACTTGAAGTCGATCCGACTCTTATTTCACATTTTATAAGAGCTATAATAATTCTAAAATGTGACCCTTTGTGGGGGAGATACATGATGGAGTGAGCCGATATTGTCCATTTTCGCACCTGTCCTAGCATTGATAAAAATATTGCGACTTGTACAGTTTGCACATTTTCTTGTTTTATAGGGTTAATTTATTTCTCTGAAGTTTTGGACCTTTTGTGAGGGAGGTACCAGGAGGAGTGGTCCTATATAGCCTATCTCCGAACTCGATCGATGTTGGACAATAATATTACTATGTACCAAGCTGTAAGTAGGGTACTAAGGGCTATTATCTTTTTTGGGAAAAATTATCTTTTTTGGGAAAAATAGCAAATATAAATAAATATTGCACTGTCAAACATCATCAGTTTGGTCTATAATTTAACTATTAAGTTTAAAGTTGAAAGCGCGCTTCTTCCATTTTGTGGTCAGTTCAATAGACCCACTGAGTGGCTATTCGGGCTATTGTGATTAAAATTTCGCACAAAATATACATTGTTGGACATTAAACCACATTACTTAGAGTGCAAACTGAAGAAGATATCCCAGCTGTATAAGCCAGTGTTAATGATGACCTCTGTTACTCAAGTACATGAGCAATTGTGTGGATGGATTTAGGTTTGAAGCAAGATCAGCATTGCAAAAGTTACCAACTCATACAGAATATGACACAGTTTGGTGCGGTTTATGCTACGAATCGTAACGTAACAGTGAATGGTGCGCGCTAACTTGAGATGATATAGTACTTTTCTTAAACTAAAACACAAGATATGAGCATTTTATTTTACATTCGGAACCGGTCTTTGGGCTTCCTTGATCTTTGGACTATTTTTTGTGGAACTTTATTGAAGCTGATGCATTGGAAGACAAAATTTATTCGTGTTAATGACAGTTATCGTAATAACACTTAATAACACATAGAACACCATGTTCTATGCAATATTTAGTACCATTTAGTACTTTTCGTACACTTGGACACATTTAAAAAAACATATTTTTCTATACAAATATTTAACATTCCACTTTTTTCCATTCACCCAAAACCAAATTGTACCATTTAATACACATTACCCAAACCACATTTTTCCTAAACGCGGTATTCATAACAAATTTCTTACCTCATCGTTATCCAAATTTTCCTACTTTTACCAAACTTATTGTTCGAATTTCCATAATTACCTTTGTTTCATCAATCCTACACAGCATAAAAGACCCTCATTGCGAATTTCAGTTTCTACTACTATCTAGGATTTTAGTGCACTTTCGGAATAAATAGTATCACATAAAAAAACATTTTCCGTTGTACTGCTCCTAAAATATTTCTTGACTACTCGTTATAATTTAAATTCCGTGGAGTAATATTTGAGCAAAATTATCCTCACAAAGTCTTAACGTGGTTAATTACTGGGTTGTTTTTTTTAATTTACATGAAAAAAATAGTTACGAAGACCAGTGTACTTTTTATCATTCATCGACGACACTTAAACTAAAATTTCATAAATTATAGAATGTATAGCATTAAACATACATCGAAATAAATATTTCCACTTGTACTATATATTATCATTCAGTGCAAATTTAATTTTGTGTGAGGACGTTTAACTGCGATAAGCCGGTAAAGCTTATAAAAGTAAATACACAAAAACGCATCCACAAATGAAAACCCAAAAAAAAAAAAAAATAAAACATTTAAATAATCATCAAACTTGTCAACAATTCTTCTAATTAAACTCCTTAAAATTCATATCAATTTTCAAAATAAACCACCGCGACCACACAACACTCACACACGCACATTGTACGAACTACCACTCACCCCAACCATCAGTGAGTGACCACTATTATTTACAGCTTTTACACTTCTAATTAGAACCAATTAATCAAAAATTTTCAAACCGCCAGACATAAAATGTCAAAGAAACGCTAGACGAAAAAAGAACAACAACCATAACAACAATAATGAAACCCAAATTAAAGTTAATTATCTAAACATAATTATTAATTATTTTCGCTGTACTATTAGAGTTGAAAAAAGGATGACGGCATACGTTTTAGATGTTTCGAACAGGTGAAGCCATCATCAAGCGACATCAAGCTGTGAATCTCTGTTGACTCACGTCAAATCTATATGGTCAACTGAAGTTCTGATTGTATTCAAGGAAGATCACTTCCAAAAATAGAGTAGGTCAAAAGTAGATAAAATAAGTAATTAATCATTGCTGCGGAAGTGCACCATATTAATGGATTGTTTCAAGTTGATTGTGTTTATTTGATTTTTAATTATAATTTTCTGGTTCTTCTTCTGAAACTTTTTAATCAAGCAATTAATTGAATGTTCCGTATAAAGCCACAGTGGTTTAATTCTGATGTACAGTGGAATTTAAAGTAAATATTGGTGCTAAGTTTATGAACATTATATGGAGTTATTTGATTATTCAACTCAATTTATTTGGATTTATTGCTCAATACGGATTTATTCAATCAGAATTGCCATACGAAAATAGATTTTATCGGACTTATTCTAAATCGGGTGCGAAATGTACTTAATCTCTGGGTTTTTCGATTTCGATGACCCTTTTATCAATTCAAGTCTTATTACGAATATAGGGTCTATATCAGAACTGCAAGAATGTGAAAATTTTTACTACAAACCCGATTTTCCCTTTATGATATTTAATAAAAAATCAAAACTGCCACATTCCTGCAGGTACTGGAACAAAGCAATGGGTTAAATGGCTTAACTATTAACTAATCTATAAATAAACATGCATTTGTTCAACACCTAGAAGACCCTCATCCCTGTGAAGCATATCCAGCTCGTTCAGACTCAAAAATGCTGCTGGATGCAAATCCTTCCGAGCTCGAAGCAGGCCCTCAACGACGCTATTATCTAAAATCTGTCTAAGAATGCCAGTCCAGACATCATCTATTTTGTCTATTTGCATCCTATGATAGATCGTCCTACAGGAATGGTAAGCCTTCATTTATGCTGTCTATTTGCGCCCTACGATAGATCGCCCTACAGGAATGGTATCTATAGGAGCTGATGGAAAAAGCATAGGCGACGATGATCAGACCTGATCACCTACTGGTAGATCAACAGCTTAACATTTAACATTTTTGGAAAGGCCGCTCATCATCCTCAAGATTCCTCTGTATTGGAAATACAGACGCTTGGCCATTGAAAGGACATAGCCTAAATAATGAATACGGTCGAATCTATCCTGAAATATTACCCCCGCCCCTTTCTGGGACGGGAACCTGTTTCAAGCCTATCTTTAACACCGACTGAAATCTCCTAAAGTTACTATAGACAATGGCCGGCCGATATATCCTTAGATTAGTATAGACAATGCCCGGCCGACCAATGAAGGCCATGGCACAATCAAACGATCAATCAAATCAAACGTTTGGAATTCATTTATCATGCCAGGCAGGGCTTTCGACCTGGCGATATTTCGAGAGATGGATATGGTTCCGTACTTCTTGTCGAAAGACTTTGCCAACATAGCTACTAAAAGCCGGCAAGGGATGGGTCGTTGAGAGACCTGACCAAAAACCGAACTGTCAATCCCGTTGAATTCTCCTATCTTTCAGGATTCTTCCTTCCGAACGGAAAACAGGCCTGTGGATACCACACTGAGAGGGATAAGAACCCCATTTCCGTACGGGAATCCTAGATTAAGGCAATGATTATAAATTTTATTATAATGAATTTTATTGTTATTTTTCTGTGAATTCCGAATAACGGAAGGATATATACAAGGATATATATAATTGTGTACAAAGAAAACGTAATAGGTGCTACCACATATGGCATAACATTGCCTATATAGATCCAAGTATCCCCTAAGTATCTCATCATATCCGAGGCAGAAACCTGTTCTGAGGCGGTCTTTAAACCCGTCTGAAATCTCCTAAAATGTCCGGCCAACCAATGAAGGACGTAGCACAACATTTCCCTACATTTAATTTTGGACACCATTATAACGAAGTACCGATGAAGGACATCGAGGTACTCTTTAAAGCGCCTACTAGAGAGACCAGACCTGAAACCGAACTGTTAATCCCGTAGAGTTCTCCTATCTTCCACGGTTCTTCTATTCCTTGCCAGAATAAAGAATTCGAATAAACTTCCGAACAGTAATAAAAGGGAAAGAGGCCTGTAGTAATCACACTGAAACGTATAACAAGTTAAAAGGCAGTAAGTTCGGCCGGGCCGAGCTTTGAATGCCCTCCACCATTTGGAACGAATTTGCAAATTTTCAAAAAAAAAAATCCTTAAGAAATTCTGTTAACATTTTTAAAATACCGAATATAGCCGTTATATTGGGATCTATACGACGAAGACCTATATAGGTATCGTTTTTCATAAGCCATTACCATATTCAAATTCGAAACTCGAAATAAACGGTGAATAATCATCAAAATATCGAATATAGGGGGTACCGTTATGTCGGAGCTGTGCGAAGACCTGGACCTGCATAGACAATTTTCTGTCACAGTCTGTAGCATCCATTACGAACTTCAAATACGACATCTCAAACAATTTCGGTGAGTAGTGCACCTAAAATTTTCAAAATACCTATACGAAGACCTACATAGACAATTTTCAGACTGTGGTTCCCATAACGAACTCTAAATACGTAATTTGAAACTACTCCGGTGAATAATGACGTTAAAATCATCAAAATACCGAATATTGGGAGGTACCGTTATATGGGGGCTATACGAAGACGTGGACCTGCACGGAAAATTTTCTGTCATAGCCTGTAGTATCCATTACGAACTTCAAATACCAAATTTGAAACAATTCCGGTTAATAATGTCGCTAAAATCATCAAAATACCGAATATCGGGAGGTACCGTTATGTGTGGGCTATATGAAAACGTGGACTTACATAGCCCATTTACGAACTTAAATACATGTGTGCAAAATTTTAGCCTTCTATCTCAATTCGTTCGAAAGATAGCGTGATTACAACAGACAGGCGGGCAGACAGACGGACATACTTTGTTGGGTCTGACATAAGTATTTCGAGGAGTTACAAACGGAATGACAAAGTTAATATACCCTCTATAGTATGGTGGAGGGTATAAAAACACCGCTTCAGTATGGGAACCCTAGATTAAGGCAATAATTGAAGAGAATTGTCAAAAAGGACATAACTAAAGGGTGGTATAATATTAAGGTGGTATAATATTAATAATCTACCGATATTCGGTATTCTTATAGGTTTTCCACATTTTGTAGAGAAGTCGTTCAAAATTTGGTATGTTGAGTTTGTAATGTTTTTTTATATCCCCCATAGTATTAGTCATATTTTCATTAGAATTGTTTCAATTTTAGTAATTGAAGCAATCACTGTAGCAGGAAATCGTCTATGTAGTATTTCCTTTTGGTACAGCTCCATATAACGGTACGACTTATGTCCTTACTGTCCTTACTTCGAAATTTGTCTTCTGTTTCGGAATAAGAAACTATTGCATATTTTCTATTATTGCATTATATTTTCCTTCTCGTCCCTCTTCCGCTATGCCCTGCGGATACCGTTGATTCGATATCCTTGAATCAATTAGCAACATTCAAATATCTACTTATGGCCTGAAATATATCTTAACAGCATAGCATTAGTGTCTCCTCTTCACAAATTAATATCAATATGTGTTCCATTTCAATATGTGTTCATATTTTTTTTCTAACCTTAACTTGATTAAAATATGTATTATTTAATTTTTAAGAAATAGGCAATTTAATTCGAATTCAAATTCATTCTTTATAGCTTCAACTTCTATCTTAAATATTCAAAGTTTATGAATAAAATATAGGTCACGACGAAGAAACATAAAAAATCAAGTGTAAAAAACAACAAATACTAAAACGACGGCCTCGGTCTATCACGTATTAGCTCGCTTATTGTACACACTCACTCTCATTCTAGATAACCCAATTAGGAGGGGGAACAACCGCCAACAAGTAGATTCTTCTAATCTGGCAGATGATTTGTTTACATTCTGTGCATGCCTATCGCCAAATGTCCCTCCCTCTCTCTCTCACACGCTTCTTCAAAGTGCTGTCTTTGTTTATGTTTTGTGTTAACAACTGAACAACTGTAAAGAGAAATCTTCTCAAGAACTTCAGTCAGTCAGTCTGTCAAAAACAGTGGCAACACTGATTTATGTATAACAGCGTTTTTTCGATTAACATAGTCAATAGTCCACAGCAAAATATGACCAATTCGTGTATGTGGAACAGGTTAAACTGTTAAAAGTATCTAACAGATACCACAAACACTGTCTGATTGGAACAGCCAAATTGTGTCAAATGCAACAGACAGCGAAAGAGAGAGACAGAGAGAGAGTGTGAGACTGCTGCTGTGTTAACGCCGAAATAAAAAAATGTTCCCTTACCCACACATATAGCAAAACATGTGAGAGAGGGTTAGCGGTATCTCAAACTTGTAGCATGGAAGAGGAGAACACAAAAAGGCAAGTGAAAAAAATGTAAACAACAAAATGCCGCTACAGTGTCCGGTGTCAGAGACCAAAACATATAACAGCTGATCAGCTGTTAAATGTATCTCGATTGGTTTCGTTGGCGTTATGGTGGTTATCTCTCCAATGTTCTTTTATGCGAGTGTGTGCTTGTATGTGCCAGCTGTTGTGTGCTTGACTTTGTTTGCTTCTTTGAGGGTACTGTTGAATAATGATTTCGTGGCATACTAATGGATAAATAAGCACGTAACTCGTTATCAAATGTAAAAAATCGTCACTTCCCCCGCCGATGACAGTTATTAGTTTTCGTATTTAAATAAAGGTGTGAAAGAGATATTATCTGCGATGTTCGAATGAGATGGAATGAAAATATTATTGTTTTGCCATGTATTGTTTTTATTGTTGGTCTGTTGGTTTTCATTTCATGAGTAGGTAATTCCCTTTGTCTAGACGAATAATTAAGTTTTTAAATGAACCGAACGGGTTCTTTGAACAAATGTATGTAACCTGATTATGCTTTTATAATAAGGGATATATGTCAATACCTATAGAGTAGTTTCAAATACTCCTTATATATTAAAAAGTGAATATTTGAATAAACACAAGAAAGTAACGGGACTCATAATTATATTCTACTCTATGGGTAAAAAAAAACGTATCTAGACCATGTTTATACTATAAGTAGCAAGTGCCCGCAACTTCGTCGGCGAAAACTCCACCTTCATATTTTAGATTAGTTTCAATTTGTTCAGTTTGACATTTTTTTAATAAAAAGCGTCATACCTCTTACTAAATTTTCAGACTTTCAAGGTTTTATACATTATTCAAGTTTTTCCTTTGTCGCAATGAATAATCGGAAAATGTTTACTTTGTTGAAGTTCACCGAGGAGGATATTAGTATATCCATTGCACAAAAGACCCACATCGGATTTTTGTCCAAAACTATTTCAACGTCTCCATATGTAAATAAACCAATAAACCAAAAGTGCCCTCAATATCAAATTTCAGAATTTCACCTCTATCCCTTCACCCAATACCAAATTTAGTAAAATTTAGAATGCATATTCAAACAAAGACCTAAAATGGTAAAGACTAGACAAAATGCATTCTGAGCAAATGGTTTGTGGCTATACTACCTTGAATAACAGCTCATGACAGAGGCATGTTAATATAAAAAACACAATTATAGGGAAGAATGACAAATAAAAGTTTGGATAATCCAAAATATTGGTTTCAAAATTCTATTCCATATACCTTCCCAAATAATTGCATACTGCCTTAGCGGTTTAAATTGCTTAACATTGGTAACTATGTTGTTACGATATCATAACAACAGAGGTATTTTTCACAGAGTTGCCATATTTTGACTCTGTCTTGTCCCATCTTTATACTTCTATGTCTTTGGGCAATGATTGAAGAGAATTGTCAAAAAGGACAGAACTACAGTTACTTTTTCAAAACTATTTCGGGTCAACCGTCACACGCTGCCCGGCAAGCGCTTCCTTGAGGTGATCGACACTTTGGTATGTTTTAGTGTCAACCTTCCTTTCCAAAATACTCCAGACACAATAGACCAACGGAATGGAAATGAAGCGAGGAACCTCATTTTGTAACCATTCTTGGGTGGCGAATGCTAAGCGCGATGGTGCTGTTGGAATGTCCAAGGTCTGCGGACAAAATGTTTGCATGCCCAAGGCTTTAATACACTTTCGCGATAATATTCGGCATTTATGCTACGGTCGATTATTACGAGCGGAGAGCGACCATCGACTGTTATGGCGACCCACACCATCGCCATGGCCGGCGCTTGAGTTCTGGTGGCCAACCGAAGGTGCACATTTTCAGCTGCCCTCCTTGGCAAGTAAACACGATCATTTGGTTTGTTTACAAACTGCTGGACAACGAATGTTTTCTCACCGGAGAAAACCAAATTCGGCAGTTCATTACATTCGGCCAAGCGACGCAGCTCTTTTGGGTCTATTTTCATTCTGTTTCGGTGTAAGTTCTTGCACTTTTTGAAATTTCAATGGCCTTACCCCGAGCTCATTTTTCAAATTTGCCGACTGGAAAATTGCGTTATGTTCAGCTCACGAGCCATTTTTCGGTTGCGACGCGGGTTTCGATCAAGTCGCCTCTTTACTTTTTGAACCATTTCTGCTGATGTTGCTGTTTTCTTCCGTCCACTATATTTTGTATTGGGTGAAGGGATAGAGCTGGAATCCCAAAATTTTATATTGGATATGTGCACTTCAATTGTTTATATTGAGATCTCTGTTGGATTGAGATATAGATGTGATTTTGGGATTGTGTATTATAATTATACTAAAAGTACTGAATGGTACTATTTTTGGTATTGGGTGAAGGGATAGAATATAACTCTGAAATTCAATATTTAGATTACTGATGGTATTCGTGTTTTAAATTCAGAGATGGGTTGGAAATGCATCCTATATTTGTACAAAATGTACTAAATATTGCTAAATTTGGTATTGGGATAGAGCTGATACTATGACATTTTTTTTTGAAAAAAGTAATAAAATTATCGTGATTTAATATTCAACCGAAATCCATTTTAAACCTCAAGTAATAGTGAAATCGGTCGTACCGTAATATGAGAGTTATGTCAGAACACGAGTCTACATTTTCTGCTACACGGGTTGTTGTCTATTGCTAGTTTTAATATCAAATTTGTCAATTCTGTGGAAAAATGTAGCAAAAATCATAAAAAACCAATATCGAAAGAAACCGTTATATAGGGGGCAATTGGAAAACGTCGACCCATATGGACAATGTTCTGCCACCGGAAGTAAAAAGCAAATGTTAAATAAATCCGATAGAAAATGTGACCTATGTAGACAACTAGCTGACCCAGTCCACGCTGCTGGTCCCTTGTTTCAGTTTTGAAACATCTTGTCAATGAAGTGCTTAAAAATATCCTGTTAACGTTTCTAAATAACAATCAGGGGCCCTATTCTGTAACTTTTTAGTAACTTTACGCATTGTTTATTTTTCAGAAACCTCAGTTGTTTGTTTTTTTTTTTTTTGCTTTTGTTGCAATAACTAAATAAATTTTATCAAATTTTCAATCGTTAAAGTAACAGAATAGGCCTGCAGGTCACATTTCAGTATCACTTATTGACAGTCAAATTTTTAAACTAATTAAGTGAGTGAGTTTTAGAAAAGAACTAAGATAGCATAAATCCTCTATAGGCACACGACAAAAAAAAACTAAACTCTGGGTCTACACTCCTTCAAAATGCGTAACAATGAGAATGAACTTTTGTTAAAACTAGTTTCTCTAACGCGTATTCTTAATAAGATCAACTATGTTTATTCTGCCCTCCCCTCGCCGACCGACGTCAGCAGCATAATTTTTTGGTATTCTAAGCGAGCATACATTTCCAATCAGAATTATTCGTATCTCAACTGTCGATGATAGTGTTTTGTATTCCCAACATGTCGGTCCGGCCTTTCAATTGTCAATTGAATAAAAAGTTCCCTTGTCATAGTTACATTAACACACTCAAACTTTTCTATAAAATCATACGAACCGTCAAAGTTGATAGGTAGACTTTTTTTCGGTGGTGTCTAAAATAAATTGGATTTTTATTTCTTTTTTATGAAAATAAAAACCGGATTTTTGTTGTAATATTCCGAACGAAAAAATACCAATTACAACAACAACAAAATCACTTTTAAACGTTTTTAAGTAAGGAGTTTAAAAGACCAGTTTTTTTACATTTCAGTATCTCAATCTCGAGAGTAGTTTCAATTTCAAATTCGTTTTTAATGTTTTTTTTCTTGACTTGGATAGAAAGGTCGTTTGCTGTTGATCAGTTTTTTGCTTTGTTTTGAACAGAGAGATCGAGAGAGAGAGAGCATTCATCTTAAACATTACAACAATAAAAATTTAACACAGTTTAGGTACTAAAGGAAAACCATTTATAATACTATGTTTACATCGTACTGGGTTAAGTAGTTCGAGTGGATTTAAATTTTAAATTCCATTGCGCATATTTTAATAAATGAGGTTAAACCGGCTAAAACATGTCAAAATGTCATTAGTGAATGAAAAATCTAAAGGAGTTAAGCCAAAATTGTAAAAATCACATTTGAAATTGTGTTCTTACTTGGCATTCACTATCGTTTCGTCATTCAGAACCTGCCCTGTAATACCTTTATGAGTTTTAATGCAAAAACTTTTATTTATACATAAATACAGGGTGAAATGAAAAAACTGCAACCAACTTCTGATTGCTGTCATTTCTAAGCCACTCGTCCAACAGCTCATTATATTGTTTACTATCGTACAAAATTTTGGTGAAAATTTTTAAGAAAAAAGTTATTTGTGATGGAATTCAAGCGTGATAGTGTGATTTCTTTATATATGGCTGGAAAACCACAAGTGGCTATCGTTAGAGCACTCCAGCATTTAAATGTGAATAAATCTTTTGTGTCTCGTACCATCGCTCGTTACCGTGATACTGGTAGCGTACCCCGACGTCAAGGAAGCGCACGGAAGAAATCAGCAATATCAGCAGAAATGGTTCGAAGGTAAAGAAGCGACTTGATCGACACCCGCGTCGCAGTGGTCGAAAGCTCGTGAGCTGAACATATCGCAATATTCCACTTGGGCTAATATTGAAAAATGAGCTCGGAGTAAAGCCATTGAAATTCCAAAAAGTGCAAGAACTTGTCCCCCAACAGAAAGAAAATAGACTCAACAGCGCTAAAGAGTTGCTTCGCTTTACCGAAAGTGATGAACTGCCGAATTTGGTTTTGTCCGATGAGAAAACATTCGTTATCCAGCAGATTGTCAACAAACAAAATGATCGTGTTTACTTGTCAAAGAGGTCAGCTGAAAATGTGCACCTTCGGTTGGCCACCAGAACTAAAGCGCCGGCCATAGTGATAGTGTGGGCCCCCATAACAGCCGATGGTCGCTCTCCGCTCGTATTAATGGACCGTGGCATCAGAATAAATGCCAAATATTATCGCGAAAATATTCTGGAGGGTGTATTAAAGCAGACATTTTGGCCACAGACCTTGGGCATTCCAACCGGACTCAGCACGCGCCACCGAAAAATGGTTACCAAATGAGGTTGCTCGCCAGCGCACAATGGCCACCAAAATCTCGGGATACCAATCCGTAGGACTATTGTGTCTGGAGTATTTTGAAGAGCAAGGCACTAAAAAATACCAAAGTGTCGATCACCTCAAGCAAGCGCTTCGCCGGGAATGGGCCAAAATACCGCAGAGCAACATTCGGGCAGCGAATTGGCCGTTTGAAGGCCATAATTCGTGCCAAAGGTGACCAATTCGAACAAATCTAAACATATTCTAAAATTTGATGCTATCGACATTTTTCATTCATTCAATGACATTTAAAAAAAAATAAAAATTTGATGCAGTTTTTTATCTCAGCCTATATATGTGTTGGTCGCTTGATATAATGCACACTTGTCAAGAATTTTTGCTAAGCATGTTAGAATGAAGATGGTAAAGTCATTTTAAATAAGCTTATCCATCACTGCATTTGTTTATAACTTACATTGTCAAATTACACTGTGTAGAAAACAAGTTCCCATCTCTGATTTATAAATATGCAATGGATTTGTCAATAAACTTATTGACCGTGAGATGTTCTGAAACGAGTTATTTTGAAAAAATTGTATACATATGATTGCATGACTTTACCTTCATAATTCTACCATGAAAACACGTAAAAAAGTACATTTTAGGACCTTAGTGTATAAACCGAATAACCCACGAAAACGATGTAAACAAACTACCTCCTGCATCACCAGGCAATTGACTAATAAATTGTAGAGCAAAATAACCTAAGGTATAATTTTTTTTCGGATTAACACACATTTATCGGATTAATACACACTTTTTATGTTTTATACATATATAGTGTCAAATTTTCCATATGTAGAAGTTACATATATCGTCTGATACTTGAATGACATTTCAATTGTGAAATATATGAGTAAAGTACATATTATGGTAGAAGAATACAGGTAGAGGCATCAACGCTTGTTTTTAAAAAATAAGAAGATGTTTTGATCTTTTCTTATACGACGCCAGTCGGTATGATATTCATTTTCAATAACTTTAACGAATTTGCATAATTTTTCGTTGAAAATTTTCTATTTCAAAATTGGTTTGACAGTTCATTGACCCGATATTAAATGGCAATTATGACATAAAACACGAAAATACTTATGATTAATAAAAACGACAGCACATTTGTAAAATCTTTATAGCAGCTGAAGATTGCGGATTCAATACCGGCAGTAGACTTATAAAGGATAATTGTTGTAAAATGGAACAATGAAGGGGTGAATACATAAAAGATTTACCAAAAATACGTTACCGCCTGGTGAAAAAATACGCCAGCCGATGAATGCTATTATTTATTCGCCCCTTTATATTACAGTAATTCACAGTGATGTTGGTATTTGCCATGGTAAGATTAATAAGGTAAAGTCATTTCAAAAAACCATTCCCATCTCTGCATTTTCTGTAATTTACCTTGCTACATTTCACAACATAAAAACAGGTTCCCATCTCTGATTTGTGTATGTACAACAGATTTATAGGTACAAATTTTAACAATGAGATGCTGTCAAATGAATAATTTTTGAAAAAATTGTAAACGTATGATTGCATGGCTTTACCTTCTTGATTCTACCATGTGGAGAGTATCGAAAGTTCGGCCCGGTCGGACTTAACGCCGTTCTTACAGTTTTAATGGTTTTCAATTGGCGCCACATGAACATAATTTCATTGGAAATTTATATCGTTATTGAGTGTCTTAATGCAATCACGTATGAACATTGTTGAAGTGCAACTTGAATTGTTATTGTAAATGCCCAAAAGAATGCCTTGACTTTTGTGGGAAATGGTTATTAGCTTGGCTTTAACATAACTAAATACCTAATTTGTAAGTACAGTTTTATGTCGGAATGCATTCGTGTAAATGGTTATTTAATTCAATGACGAAATAAAATGCAAATGGCTTTGTTAAATTAATATTTATAACCTACACTACAATGTGAAGAGCGGGAAAAGATTGTCCAGAAAAATCTTTTTGGAGAGTAGGAAAGATTTTTCTCTTTCATGCGTATATCGAAAAAAGTAGAAAGGGAACATTCAGAAAACTCTGGCAAAATAAGCATAAGAAGTTTACTATAAAATAGGTGATCAAAAATCAAAAAATTGTACGATAATTTTTACAAAATATGGCTTGACAAGTAAAAGTACTTCAGTGGTACAATAAATGCAAGGTAACCTCATTTCAAAAAATAATATCTATATATAGCACACCCTATCCCATCTCTAAAAATAGAACAATCTACCTTTGCTAACTATTCCTGCCGTAATTGTAACCAGACACACATAGAATTAGCAAGAAGTCAGCTCTTCTTGTGAATGCCAGAATTTGTTAGAATTTTTTGTTTTATTTTTTATAACCTCCACCTTTAAAAGGAGGGTATATTAACTTTGTTATTCTATTTGTAACATCTCTAAATATAAATAATCATGATCAGCATAAAATTCTAAGTCGATTTAACGATGTCAGTCTGTTTGTTGAAATCACGATACAGTCCACGATACATTTGGCAGAATTGTCTCTAGGATGCTTTGTATTGAAAATGAGATGTATCGGCCCACGTTTTGGTATAACCGCCATATAAGCAACATTTTTTGACGGATTTGTCTAAAAATTGGTATTTGTAGGTCATAATGGGTTCTAGGTCCTGTGGCGAAACATTGTGTGTATAGGTCCACGTTTTTGAATAGCCCCCATATAGCGGTACCTTCCGATATTTGGTATTTTGATTGTTTAAGCCACATTTCTCCACATACTTGTCCAAAAATTGGTATTCGTAGTTCGTAGTGGGTTCTAACTGCTGTGCGAGACACAATATGTATAGATCAACGTTTTCTTGCAGCCCCCACATAATAGTAACTCCGGATACTCCGTATTTTGATAATTTTTACCACATTTTTCTACGGATTTGTCCAAAAATTGATATTTGTAGTTCATATGGGGTTCTAGATCCTTGGGCTCTTGAGCTGAACATATCGCAATATTCCATTCGGCAAACATTGAAAAATGAACTCGGGGTAAAGCCATTGAAATTCCAAAAAGTGCAAGAACTTACACCGCACCAGAAAGAAAATAGACCCAAAAGAGCTAAAGAGTTGCTTCGCTTGACCGAATGTGGTGAACTGCCGAATTTGGTTTTCTACGACGAGAAAACATTCGCTGTCCAGCAGTTTGTAAACAAACAAAATGATTGTGTTTACGTGCCAAAGAGGTCATCTGAAAATGTTCACCTCCGGTTGGCCACCAGAACTCAAGCGCCGGCCACGGTGTTGGTTTGGGCCGTCATAACAGACGATGGTCGCTCTCCGCTCGTATTAATCGACCGTCTCATAAATGTCGAATATTATTGCGAAAATATTCTGGAGGGTGTATTAAAACCTTGAGCCCGCAAATATTTTGGCCGCAGACCTTGGACATTCCAACAGCACTCAGCACCATCGCACTCAGCACGCGCCACCCAAGAATATTTACAGAATGAGGTTCCTCGCTTCACTTCTAGCGCACAATGGCCACCAAAATCTTCGGATACCAATCAGTTGGACTATTGTGTCTAGAGTATTTTGGAAAGCAAGGTTGGCACTAAAAAATACCAAAGTGTCGAACACCTCAAGCAAGCGCTTCGCGGGGAATGACCCAAAATACCGCAGAGAAGCATTCAGGCAGAATGGCCAAAGGTGACCAATTCGAACAAATCTAAACTTATTCTAAAATTTGATGCTATTTCCGACAGTTTTTGCTTTCATTCAATAAAATTTAAAAAAATGTAAAAATTATGGCGTTTGACTTTGTTGCTGTTTTTTTTTATCTCGTCCTGTGTAATAGATTCCTTAAAATTTTTGTTTTCATATTCGCATGTTTTTTTTTCAATGTTTTAAGCATCTTTGTCTTTAATTGACACGAATCTGCACCTGCACAAATGTAAATTAATATAAACATATTATCAGCATTTTCGGTATTCAGTGGTAATTTATTCCAAAAATGGAATTTCCCAACCCATCAACGTCCCATCAAAACACATTCATAGTTTCTTTTTTTTCTGCTGAAGATTTGTACTTTGAAGACAGCCAAAATACACGATTGGACACTAATTGGACAACGACACTATTGGCACACAACGTTCGAACATAATGAATGCATGATTGCCTCTAAATACCTACAGACATGTGTGTGTTTGTGTGTGTGTGTGCATACATACAAACGTACGTACGTACGAAGAATTAATGGCTGCGTTATTTCTCCACTGCTGATTTCCAAAAGCACAATTGGACAATAGTCACGTCCACATGACATTTCTCCGTTTGTTATCACTTGACTGAACAAGAGGTCATCTCCACGAAAACCACTACAAACTACCAATCGCCTACCTAGAGATATCCTCCGCGACCCCCAGCACCACCTCCGGCCTCCAGCCAACCTCATCTTCCATCGGTGAACACCACATCTACATAATTTGTAGTCGGACATGTAAATCGCCTTCAAAAACAAATTTCTTCTATCACCAGTTCGCAGCGTCGAATGGAAAATGTAAACATGGTCGAATGTTCGGAGGGTCAGACAGACGCATGACTTTTTTGCACTCTACGAATTGTGGAGCTTTTGTTATTCTCTGCCCCTTTTATGGATTTCTGAATGTCGATGTCTTCAGCTAATATGGCTGAATTTTTTGTTTGTTTGTTTTCTTCGGCTTTTCCATGAGTATAGCAATGAGTAATATATTATCGATGGATGGTTGCAACCTCAAGAATGGAGTCCATAACGAAACACAGCCGATGCTAGGGAATCTTTATGTTCGCATGCGTATTAGAGATTGCGCACTTTGAATAACAACATAGTGTTTAGATGATCCCTCTAAACACTAAACTATGCAGATATTTTTGGACCCTATCATCTCAACAGCTGCCATATATTTACAGTTGTCTTTTTTTCAAATACTCATCATTTGTATACCCTCCACCATACATAGTATGGAGGGTATATTAAGTTCGTCCTTCCGCTTGTAACTCAACGAAATATATGTTACTGATCAGCGTAAGATTCTTAGTCGATTTAGCCACGTCTACCCGTCTGTTGTATTCACGCTGGAGTCAAAACGAATAAAGATAGGAAGCTAAAATTTTGCACAGATCAGTCTTTTATCTGCAGGCAGTTCAAGTTCGATGATGGGCTATATCGGTCCACGATATCGTATAGCCCCCATACAACGGTCTTTCTAAGCACTTTACCCCCTGGAAGAGTATTGTCTATATATCGTATATCTCTCATATAACTGTACCCCCCGATATTCGATATTTTGACGATTTTTGGGACATTATTCACCGGAGTTGTTTCAAATTTCGTATTTAGAAATCGTCTATGAGAGGAACTAGCCTACGCAGGTTGAGGTTTTCGTATAGGCCTCATATATCAGTACCTATCAATATTCGGTATTTCGACAAATTTAGGTGTAATACAGGGTGAGATGACAAAAAAAACGGCATAATTTATACATTTAGTTTTATATTTTATTGAATGAAAGCAAAATATGTCGGAAATAACATCAAATTTTAGAATAACTTTAGATTTGTTTGAATTGGTCACCTTTGGCACGAATTATGGCCTTCAAACGGCCAATTAAACCGTCGCACGCTGTCCGAATGTTGCTCTGCGGTATTTCGGCCCATTCCCGGCGAAGCGCTTGCTTGAGGGGATCGACACTTTGGTATTTTTAGTACCAACCTTGCTTTCCAAAATACTCCAGACATAATAGTCCAACGGATTTGTATCCGGAGATTTTGGTGGCCATTGTGCGCTGGAAAAGAAGCAAGGTACCTCATTGTGTAACCATTCTTGGGTGGCGCGTGCCGAGTGCGATGGTGCTGAGTCTGGGTCCTGTTGGAATGTCCAAGATCTGCGGCCAAAATGTTTGCGTGCCCAAGGCTTTAATACACCCTCTAGAATATTGTCGCGATAATAATATTCGGCATTTATTCTGATGCCACGGTCGATTAGTACGAACCGAGAACGACTGGCTGTTATGGCGGCCCACACCATCACCATGGCCGGCGCTTGAGTTCTGGTGGCTAACCGAAGGTGCACATTTTCAGCTGACCTCTTTGGCAAGAAAAAACTGCTGGACTCATCGGAGAAAACTAAATTCGGCAGTTCACCAATTTCGGCAAAACGAAGCAACTCTTTAGCTCTTTGGAGTCTATTCTCTTTCTGTTGCGGTGTAAGTTCTTGCACTTTTTGGAATTTCAATGGCTTTATCCCGAGCTCATTTTTCAACACTTGCCGAATGGGATATTGCGATATGTTCAGCTCACGAACCATTTTTCGGCCACTGCGACGCGAGTTTTAAGTCGCTTCTTTACTTTTCGAACCATTTCTGCTGATGTTGCTGTTTTCTTCCGTCCACTTCCTTGACGTCGGGCTACGCTGTCAGTATCACGGTAACGAGCGATGGTACGAGAAAAAAAAAGATTTATTCACATTTAAATGCTGGAGTGCTCTAACGATAGCCACATGTGGTTTTCCAGCCAAATATCACGCTTGAATTCCCTTACGAATAATTTTTTTCTGGAAAATTCTCACCAAAATGCTTTGGTTCGCTTGTAAACAATATAATGAGCTGCCACTGAAAAAATTTTAACAGCTGTCGGACGAGTGGCTTAGAAGTGACAGCAGTCTGAAATTGGTTGCAATTTTTTCATCTCACCCTATATACACCGAAATTGTTTAAAATTTCTTATTTGAAGTTTCTAATAGGTACTTCAGCATATGTTCAGATCTTCGTATAGCCCTATATTCGGTATTTTGATGATTTTAGCTGCATTATTCCCCGGATTTTTTTAAGTTTCGTATGTAAATATTGCAATGGCTTATGGCAAAAATTGCCTATGCAGTTCCAGGTCTTCGTATAGAACCTAATATAGCGGCTACATTAGGTATTTTCAAAATTTTAACAGAATTTTTATTTATTTATTTATTTTTTTTTTTTGAAATTTGCCGAATTCTTTCGAAATGGTGGAGGGTATTCAAAGGAGGTGGTGGGTATACTTGTTTAGTATAGAACGCCTTATGAGGAAACATTTCCATAAGAAGGCTCCGCACCCGAACCGGTCGTGTGAAGACCGATTTTTGTATTGTAAATCTCCGGAGAAAATTTCGTATCTAAACGCGCTATAATTCCCTTGTTGGAGGTGGCATCCCTATTTCAGGTAATAAGGAATATGAACAAACTGAATTTACATTATTGTTATATCGTCATTTGTGATGTTTGTATTCCTTCACCTAAAAAGCACGGAAAGCTACTATCGAAATGGGTCAATGTCACACAGTCAGGTTATCGGGTCATCATACAGGAAAATTCTTGTTATGGCCAGCGCTGCATAAATTTCCCAAATAAAATGCAATTTTCCCCTAAAGTAATGAAATAAAGGTGAGAGGACATAAAAAGCTTTTGTTGCCTGACTTAAGTCATTGGCTGGGTTCTTCGTAGAGGAACAAAGTAATATCAGGTTGACTTAGTTCGATTTTGGAATCACGCTCCTTTTTTATTTTCCACTAAAGTCAGCCGATGACTTAAACCAGTCAAAAAAGTGTCTTATGTATTCACACCTTAAGGTATTACTTGTCTACGTATTTCCAGGATATTTATTTTATACTTTTGCATCAACACTCTCTCAGAGATGACCGTATAAACACACATGTATATTTTTGTGAGATCGCCAATGCATTAAAAAATTATTAAAAAAAAATTAATTCAAAAAATATTTTTTCAGTAGCTTTGAACCGAAGAAATAAGTAAATTGTTAGATAGCCTGACGCCGAGTTTATCCACAGCTGCCAACATGGAATGAAATAGAGTGGAAACGCCAAAACATGTTGGCATTTATTGGATATCGCGTCCAGCGCCTGCGAATGCGGCAGGGAATGGGGGCACAATCATGTTTGTCTGATATGTTTTCGATCAGTCAGTCTGTCAGTCATTCAACTAGACTGCTTGCCATAGACATGGGTGTACATGGGGTACAGGTGCCACCGTCATCATGACACCGCACCAAACCAAAAAAAAACGGCCAACGGTGGGTCACCACCGGCAAACCCGATAACAGAAACTTGTTATATAACCGGGACAAGGAGAAAATCGTTTAAATGCAATCAAAAACGAAGAGATTTATTTGAAATTGAAGAAATAGCAAACACTCAGCGAAGAACAACAACAACAGTATCTATGATAACGACAACAGCAACAACCACGATTCACAAGTACAATATTAAAAAATCAAAATGCGGCAATAAATTCGCGAACCGCTCCTGGCAATTTCAGTTGCTTGTTTGCGAGAACGTGCATGCTCGTATGTGTGTGTGTGTTTGTGTGAGAAACTGTTACAAGTGCAGCTGCTTAACAACACCGGTCCCAGACATTTTTGACCGGCTTCACTAACATGGGGGACACGAGTATAACACCTTCAAAATGTGAATGTTGCAAAAAGTCTGACAGTGTTACGTTTCCGTTACGTGTTCCGTTTTGCGAAAATCCAAGCAGCGAAGCCAGTCAAACAATTAAAACTTTGGTTTTAATTTTTTGACTCTACGACACCCTACACCACTATGCTGCGAAAGTAACTTATATTTGGTATATCCCACTCTGAATCGATTTCCACTTAAATTTTAGAGAGGCATGTGTTCCTCTCGATTTAATTGCCCCCCTCGATTTGATTGAAACATATATATTGGAACTATAGCTATATCTTAACCGATTTCCCCAAAAATCTATCCCCTTTGATCCGAAATCGGAGAGAGATATGTATAGGAGCTATATCTATGTACAAATCTAAACCGATCTCAATATAATTTGGCACAGGTATTTATGGGCTGTATCTGATGGTACCAAATATCACTGGAGTGCATATTACGAATGTGATGTAAATCGAATGTGTGTGTAAATCGGACGAAACATGTATATGGGAGCTATAACTATATCTGAACCGATTTTCACCAAATTTGATGTATTTGATTCTAGACTGAATTCGGTCAGATGTGTCAAAATTCAGGTCATTTGCACTGATATTGGACATTTCGTGCCCAATTAACCCGAAATCGTCCTTGTGCCAAACAAATATTTTTAGGAAAATGTCATCTCAATCGGGTAATAAATGCGACCTGCGTTATGTTCACAAAAATACATGGATAGACGAACTGACATGCTTAAATCGAATCAGAAAATGATTCTATGAAGATCCTCAAAAGTAAGTAAAGCTGAGAATACATAAAACACTTTTTTGACTGTCTTCTTCGGAAAAGAACACTGAAGCCAAATCTAACTAAGTCAACCTAAAACTATTTTGTTCCTCTACGAAGAAGCCAGCCAAAGACCTAAACCAGTCAAAAAGCGTTTTATGTATTCTCGCATTAAAAGTCTATCGGGCTTGCATCTCCATGTTACAAAACAAATGCACAAAGACATAATACCCTTACCACTATGTGGTGTTGAGTATAAAAAATTCCGAAAATTATGTATGGAACACTTAAGCATGACACCGACGATAAGACGATGTTTTTCACGCATAAGTCTTTGGCTGGCTACTCGCTTGAAATTATGGGTCGAACTTAAAATATTTTAGCCTATACTCCTTTGGAGGTTTACTTAAAAAGCCAGCCAGAATGGTCAATTAGGCCTATAAAAGGCATAAACCACCCAGAAATAAACATATTATCGTACCCAATAAAAAAACAGAGTATGATAACAGATTTATGGTCCTGAGAAGGCACTGGCAGCGAAAGTGATAGGAAAAATGGTATTCACAAATGGCGCCCAAGCCATTTACAAAAAAAAAAAATAAATAAACCTGCTTAATGTATCTGCTTTGGTGGTATTCGTTGTAATCTAGGTTCAAATCCAGGTTCTGATAAGCTCATTCAGCCATAATTAACATTGGATTTTCTTTATATCATAAACACCAGATCCTTAAGCTGATCTTAAAATAGAAACATGGAAAACATGGAAAAGTAAAAAAGCTGTAAGTTCGGCCGGGCCGAACATTGAATACCCTCCACCACTTGAAACGAATTAGACAATGTTCAAAAAAAAACGTTATATTAGAGTCTATACGACGACGTAGACCTGCATAGGCAACTTTTGTTATAAGCCATTACAATATTAAAATGCGAAATTTGAAAAAACGGCGAACAATGTAGCTAAAATCATCAAAATACCGTTATATGGGGGCTATACCAAACCTGCACAGACAATATTCTGCCTTAGGCTGTAGTATCCATTATGAACTTCAAATACGAATTTTGAAACAATTCTGGTGAATAATGTCGCTAAAATCATCAAAATACCGAATAACGGAAGGTACCGTTATATGGGGGCTATACGAAGATATAGAGGCTGTAGTATCCGTTACGAACTTCAATACCAAATTTGAAACAATTCCAGTGAAAAATCATCAAAATACCGAAAATAGGGAGGCACCATCATATGGTGGCTATACCAAAAAGTGGACCTACATGACCCATTTTCAATACCGAAAGTCTGGCAGACATACATTTGAGTAAAATTTTATCAACCTACTTCATTTCGATCGGAAGCTAGTGTGATTTGACCAGACGGACGGACATCGCTATATCGACACAGAATTTAATGCTGATTAAGAATATATATACTTTATACTGGTGGGGCCTAAAATTTATATTTTGAGGCCTTACAAACGGAATGACAAACTATGGTGGAGGCTATAAAAATAATGAACGCAACATTGTCGGGTTTATTTCAGAGTAGAAACAACACAAGGACTTAGACTGATCTCAAACTTGGAAATTGTTTAGCCAGATATATTAATTATATCTCAGTCGAGATTTTTGTTGGATTATTCACATAAATCGATGCAACATGCAACACTGTGCTGCATGACATTATCACGCTGACTTCAAGCAGCAATTGTGGGTATTTCACTTCATTTGATCCTTTTGCTGATCTCTTGGCTAATTTTTCTTCGTCTAAGCCATGTTTTTATGCTGCTGTTGCTTTTGGCTGCCGATGCACATGTGGACACATCCACCGACATTCGTTTGTTACCTAATCGTTTTGGGGCAAATGCTGATAAATCCACCGCTCACAGAGTGCCACTCGTTCGAATGTGGCATGCCCAAGAAATAAATGAGAGTTACATAATGCCACGGATCGCTACAAACTTGGCTCTTCTCTAAGTTTTGACTCTACACCTTTTTTTTCAAATGTTGATCTGTTGTTTGTAATCACGAATCGTAGTGATTTGGACAACCTTCAAGCGAAAAAAAAAAGAAAAAGAAAAACAGCAAACACTTGTTGCCGCAGTTTTTTGACATTCAACTCCAAATGCAATATTTCTACAATTATAATCAAATTAGTTTGAATGCAAAGCCAAATAAAAAAATCAACTGTAACCAATTGGAAACCTCAATTCCAGTTAATACCCTGGGACCCAATCCTCTCGATCGATCGAACGGATTTATTTTGATCAACAAGCAGAGACAAATAAAGGTATACAGGGTGAGATGAAAAAACTGCAACCAACTTCAGACTGCTGACATTTCTAATCCACTCCAGTGACAGCTCATTATATTGTTTACAAGCGTACAAAAGCATTTTGGTGATAATTTTCTAGAAAAAAAAGTTATTCGCTATGGAATTCAAGCATGATAGTGTGATTTCTTTATATTTGGCTGGAAAATCACAAGTGGCTATCGTTCGAGCACTCCAGCATTTAAACAGCAACATCAGCAGAAATGGTTCGAAAAGTAAAAAAAGCGACTTGATCGAAACCCGCGTTGGCGTGGCCGAAAAATGGTTCGTGATCTGAAAATATGGCAATATTAAATTCGCAAACATTGAAAAATGAGCTCCGGGTAAAGCCATTGTAATTTCAACAAGTAAAAAAGCTGTAAGTTCGGCCGTGCCGAACTTTTAATATCCTCCACCATTTGGTACAAATTTGACAATTTCCAAAAAAAATAAAATCCGTTAAAAATTCTGTTAAAATCTTAAAAATACCGAATGCCTATACGACGACGTGGACCTGCATAGGCAACTTTTGTCATAAGTTATTACAATATTTAAATGCGAAACTTGAAGAAAAATCTGTTTATAATGTAGCTAAAATCATCAAAACACCGAATATAGGGGGTACCGTTATATGGGGGCTATACGAAGACGTGGACCTGCACAGATAATTTTCTGGCATGGGCTGAAGTATCCATTACGAACTTCACATGCGAAATTTGAAACAATCCCGGTAAATAATGTCGCTAAAATCATCAAAATACCGAATATTGGGAGGTACCGTTATATGGGGGCTATATGATAACTTGGTCCATGGCCCATTTACGAACTTAACCTGCCTACTAGCAAAATATACATGTGTGCAAAATTTTAGCCTTCTATCACAATTTGTTCGAAAGATAGCGTGATTACAACAGACAGACGGACGGACAATCGTCTTAGAATTTTACGCTGATCAAGAATATATATACTTTCAAGGAGTTACAAACGGAATGACAAAATTAATATACGCTCCATAGTATGGTGGAGGGTATAAAAAGTGCAAAAACTTACACCGCAACAGATAGAATATAATAGACTCAAAAGAGCTACTGTCGAATTTAGTTTTCTCCGATGAGTTTCGTTGTCCAGCAGTTTCTTGCCAAAGAGGTCAGCTGAAAATGTTCACCTTCGGTTAGCCACCAGAACTCAGGCGCCGGCCATGGTCATGGTGTGGGCCGCCATAACAGCCGATGGTCGCTCTCCGCTCGTGTCCTATAATCGACCGTGGCATCAGAATAATTGCCGAATATTGTCGCGAAAATATTCTGGAGGGTGTATTAAAGCCTTGGGCACGCAAACATTTTGGCCGCAGACCTTGGACTTTCCAACAGGACTCAGCACCATCGCACTCAGCACGCGCCACCCAAGAATGGTTACATAATGAGGTTCCTCGCTTCATTTTCAGTACACAATGGCCACCAAATTTTCCGGATACCAATGTGTTGGACTATTGTGTCTGGAATATTTTGGAAAGCAAGGTTGGCACTTAAAGATACCAAAGTGTCGATCACCTCAAGCAAGCGATTCGCCGGGAATGGGCCAAAATACCGCAGAGCAAAATACCGTTTTAAGGCCATAATTTGTGCCAAAGGTGACCAATTCGAACCAAACTAAACTTATTCTAAAATTTGATGCTATTTCCGACATTTTTTGCTTTCATTCAATAAAATTTAAAAAAAAATAAAAATTATGGCGTTTGACTTTGTTGCAGTTTTTTATCTCACCCTGTAGACTAAAAAATTGTCTCATCTGTTATATTGGAAAAAAGAGCTACAATAGAGGTCGTTTATGTTGTGAGAGAGCTCAACCCAATTCACTCAATTCCATGGTAGAAGAATACAGGTAGATGCATCAACGCATTGATATGTCAATTTTTTTTTTTTTAAATAAATAGATCTTATGGTGGTGGAGGTGGTTATGATACGTATTTTTCAAGAATTTGTACAAATTTAAACAATTTTTCATTCAACGTTTTCAATTACAAAATTGGTTTGACAGTTCATTGCCCCAGCAGCTGTGTCGACGCGTCTACCTATATTCTTCTACAATGCTCAATTCTCTCAATACACGAAATACCAAATATTTGTATAATTTACAAATATGTATGAATTAAAAACTGTTTACATTATCCAACTTTGTCGTGAAATATAAGTAGGAGAAAAATGAATAAATTGTTTTCGAAGTCGAGTAACTTTACTAGCTCTGAGTGACTTTACTGTCATTAAATCATATACCTTTTTTTTCTATGGAATAAGCAAAAATTTGATAGAATGAACTCACTCTCTCTCCCTCTCTCTTTCTCACACAAATTCCATATTTTCGTGGTTTCCACCTCTGAAGAGAAACAAGAATGTATTCGTCGGTTTACATAGAAGAAGTTTTTCACAGACTTAAGTCATTGACTGGCCTTTTTGTAAAGAAACGAAAGGGACGTAGGGTGAACCAGACGATGACTTAAGCCAGCAAAAAACATACTCTTTGTATCCTCACCTTCATAATTCGTTGCAGTATTAATTGCTGAGTTCCCGTACTTTATTGATGTTAAACCTAGTAAAAGAGAGAAATGTCATATTCGCTCTGAGTAGTTCGAACTACTTTTACCATAGACAAATTAGGTATAGACTAAAAAGTTGTCTCATCTGTTATCTTCGAAAAAAGTGCTTCAATAGATGTCGTTCATGCTGTGAGAGAGGTTCAGTAGACTCACTCAATTCTCTCAAACTACAAAATATTGAATATTTTTATGATTCTTTATTATTTATCAATTAAAAACGAAATAGTAACTTTGTTTACTTTTACATTATCCAAATATGTCGTGAAATATAAAAATATAGAATTTAAATAGCAGAAAAGTGAATAAGTTGTTTTCGAAGTCGAGTGACTTCACTAGCCCTGAGTGACTTGACTGGCCCAAGATCAACAATAGTGACATCTGCCGGAAGGGAAAATTTTAAAACTTTTTAGTCTATACCTTCATTTGTCTATGCTTTTACGCGAAAGAAACATCACCTCGTTCCTCTGGTTCTACTTTTAAATTTCACTCGTGGTATAATTAAGAAGGTAAAGTAATGCTATCATATGTTTGCAATTTTTTTTAATTATTTTTTTGACAACATCTCATTGTCAAAATACATATTTAAAAATCCATTGTCTTTACACAAATCAGAGATGGAAACCTCCTTTTTCTGTTCAGTGATATTTGACAAGGTAAATTATAGAAAATGCAGAGATAGATGTGCTTATTTTAAACAACTTTACCTTCTTAATTTTACAATGACTTTACTTTGTGATTCTTGCAAAAACTACTTTTTTTGAGTAAAGAAAAACACCATTATCTTCAAAATGTGTTCCAAAAATTCCATTATGTCGAGGCCACACTCATGTCAAATATTTTCTATTTTGGAATTGCAGCTAATTTCGTTGAAAATTGTTGTTGAAACCTTCAAAATACCGGACTCGACCTAAAGATGAGAATACACAAATGGCTTAAAGGTGAGAATAAATTAAAATCTTTTTTAACTGGCTTGAGTCATCGGATAGTTTTTTCGAAAAAAGGACAAATAACAAATTTTGTTATTGTAAATGTACATACTATCATGGTACAATAAGTAGGTAGAACAGCTTAGTAAAAGTGCAGAAATACAGCCCTAAGGGTATAAATACATAAAGGGCATATTTGACTGGCTTAAGTCATCGGCTGGCTTCTTCGGAAATGAACAAAGGAGCCTAGGGTCAAAATCGAATTAAGTCAATCTAAAAGTCCTTTGTTCCTCTACGAAGAAGCCAGCCGATGACTTAAGCCAGCCAAATAAGCGATTTATGTATTCCCAGCTTAAGGCTACGCCCGCTTCCTGTCAGAATTATTCAAAATTATAGGCAACAAGTGGTTTTAATTTATTTGATATTTTTTGTTCATTTCTAAAATGAGTCAAATAGCGCGAAAGATGAATGAAGTGCCTGTATGTTCTCTCAAGAATATGTTGCCAAGTGTTCAATCTTTCAATTCCATGGCAAATCTGGTTGAAATTATTAATGCGCGCCCCCCAATTTAAGTTTCTTCCAATCATTGATTTTGAAAACATTTCGTTTTTATTTTTCAGAACAACAAATACATACACAAAATTGGCAGAAGTCTTAGAAAACAAATTGTAATCAGCTGGTTGCTCTACCTTACCTTTTTATTGTACCATGCATACTGTCGCATTTATTAGGATTAGAAGCGTCGCAAAAGTGGTATCTTAAAAAGGAAGTGAGTGAATCACTTCCAAATGCTTGCAGGGATATAGCCTGTGCCAAAATTGGGAACTGTGTTCATACATACATAACAGAAAAACGACAAAACATACAAAATTATATGAATTAAGATAAGAAAGAAAATTATGTTTTTTATTAAACAAACAAAAACGAATTAGATCAATATCATAGATGGGCTATATGACCCAAATTTCGTATAGACCCCATATAATGGTACATCCTCATTTTAAGCATTTCGACGTCTTTCGGCACATTTCTTAACGGAATTGTCTGGAATTTGGTAATTGAAGGTTGTACAGATTCCTAACCCCTTCCAAAAAAAAAAAAAAAAACAGTTGTTGTATAGCTTTCATATAACGGTACCACCCTATAGTCATTACTCTTATGGTTTTCCCCATTTTTTTCAATAGAATTGGCCAGCCAATGACTTATGTCTGTCAAAAAAGCTCCTTATGTACTTCCACCTTAAGTCATCGACTGGCTTCTTCGTCGAGGAACAAAGAAGTTTTAGGTTGACTTAGTTCGATTTTGGTTCTACGCTTTTTTTCTTTTCCGAAGAAGTCATTTGAAGACAAAAACGCCTTCTCGCCTTTAGATTTTTGATGATGGTAAATAATTTTTGTTAGAAAATTTGCTATAACCCCGTTTAAAAGATTCTACAAAGATGAAAGATGACCTTTTATTTTCCTATCAAATATTTGCTTGTATTGTTTTTCTTTATAATTATTCAACGTTTTTAGAATTTACCTTCTTTGAGAAATGAAAGGCGGTAAAGAAAGCAAACCTCCTAGCTTCTATGTATTATTAATGAAATACGACTCTTATTCGAACGAAAGTTTTGTATTTTTTCTAGTAAAGATGTTATTAGCAACTGATTTACATTTGCAATTGAAATAATCTCAATATTCCATTTGAGTTTTATTTTAACCTTTAAAGTTAAAAGTAGGTTTACATACAAATCACAATAAATTGAACAAACACAATAAATTTAAGATATGTTTTTTATAGGCAGCTTTATTGTGATTGGCCAATTATCAGGGTTAAGGTGAGAATGCATAAAATGTTGGCTTCTTTGTAAAAGAACAAAGGGGCGTAGGGTTAACAAATATAAACAATGAACTGAAATTGATCTTAGGCAACCTAAAGCTCCTTTGTTCTTTTGCGAAGAATCCAACCGATGACTTAAGCCAGTCAAAAAGCGTTTTATGTATTCTCACCTTTTGTATGTAAACGTAATTTTAAGTTCCTTTCTAGTTGTGCCCAGCTGTAAAATTATAACAAATAATTTAATTTTCTTATAACAATTAGTTTTGAAAACACGGGGCGATTCAAAAAATACAAAATAATTTAAACGTCAACGTGTATCGTACGTTGTCTTTTAGGTGGCCAACATTGAATGACAACACACACAACTACCAAATACAACCCTGCTTATATTTGCACAACGGCACCAAACAAAATTGCGGCGGCAACGAGCATTCGCGAAAATTTTATTCGTGTTTGGGAGTGATTTAACAGAAAGACGGAAAATTTCTAAAATTTGATAAAGAATTGTTAAAGCCATTGAAAATAAGTGCTATTTGTTACAAAATCCGGAACACTCCTTTGAAACAATTATAATTTGAATTGCTCGAATTCTTTATACCAACGCATACAAATCGGCTGTAAATTTCACAACTTGCAAGCAAGCAGCTGCACAGGAAAAACTCGTGTGCGGCGGTATTTTCTTTTTGTCTGCTGTTTGTTTCCCAGCAATTGTTTAGAAGCGTCTAATAAATAAAAGCCCAGCAGTAAAAATGTATAAAACCAAAAAAGATATTGATGCCCAAGTTCGAACTGTTTTCGCTAAAATAAAATCGGAACATGAGGTAAGAATTTCCTGAAGAATAAACAAAAAATATTGATTTTTCAGGTGAATGACGTTTGATGGTTTGGTTTGTCATTGGACACGAATTGGCTGGCTGATGTGCATGCAATCGAATGCGTTGGTGTGAAAATTGCAAAATTTGAGGCAAAAAGGCAAACATTCATCTTTACAAACCATTTTTATTGATTCCTTTTTCAATTTGTTGGATGAATGCGGCATAGAAAGCAGACATGGCCCCAGACAGATGTTGTTGAGGTTATGACTGTTTGCGTGTGGCTGCAAACTCTCTTTTTTTTTTTCTCTTGCGCGCCATAAAGAAGCCGGCTTGTTTTGTGATTACTCTCTTTGTAAACTGTGCAAAGAAATGTCGTTACGTTTGAAAAAAAGTGGATGGAAGTGTTTATTTCCCAACAACAATGATTTTAATTCAACTCTATATCATTCCAATTTTAATTAAATTTTTGTTAAAAAAAGCTACTTAGATCGATGGATTTTTCAATTGTCCCAATATTTTTTTGATTTTCGAATATTCTTCAGACAATTAGATTTTGCTAATTTTCGGCCAAACAATTAGCCTACATGAATTGGTGAAAACTTTTTTAGTTATGGCTCCCATATATACCACATCTGCCGACCAATCGATCATAATATTAATCGAGTATATTTTTTATGGAAGAAACATTTAATGTTGTCATAATTTTTGTCAATGTTAGAAACCTATTGGTACTGTTTCAGGGCTTTGTGGGTCAATATTTTATTGCCAACATCAGAAAATAGAAGAAAATTTAAAGGATATACTTTCTTAAAAATAGCAGTGGAATAACTTCTATTTTTTATTTATATGTTTTGTTTTTTATATTCATCCTGCATTTATTTTTTCCTTGCAGCGCAACTTACGTGGATACACCTTTGCAAAATTTTATTTTAAAATCAATGAATATGCTTCGGCCGAACAGTATCTTTGTTCATATCTATCGGTTAAGGAAGACAATGATCAGGCCCACAAATTATTGGGTCAATGCTACCAGCGGCAGAAAAAGACCGAAAAGGCCTTACAATCTTTTCAACGTTCACTCCAACTGAACCCTAAACAACATGATGTTCTCATTGAAGTCTGTCAATTGTTACTTGAGGATAAAAATCTGAATTGCAATAAAGCCAAATACTGGTGTGAACTGGCTGAATCGGAAAAGGTTCAGCATGATGCAGTATTCTCATTGCGGCTCAAACTGATGAACAAGGACAACATCGAGGCCAATCAAGTTGAGGCCTTATTGCAAAAAGAGATTTCCAACAAACCCAACGATGTTCATTTGAGAGTAAGATTGGTCCGTTACTATGTCGAACAGAATCAAATATTGGATGCTTTCAAATACGTGCATAAACTGGAAATGAAACAAAAAGACGAGTTCGTTAACAGCAGCGAATGGTACAATGTTGTTTGGTTGGTGCTCAACAAGTATGAACAAATGCCAAATACAAAGAAAGACTGGGATTTCTGGTTGCTGTTGGCCATCTGCTTGGAACGTCAAGTTCAGATTTCTTTCCTCATGACATCGAATTCCTCTGTGGTGGGAGGCGGAGTTACCGAAACTGCAAATTTGCTATTTCAATTCGACCAATATCTGTTTAAAATTTCTCAAATATCGGATAAATTGTGCGCCCAGAAGGAATTGGTTGAATTGTTTTTGGCCCACTACCGAGGACAGTTGCTTTTACATGCCAGTGCCTTAATATTCAAACGAGAATTGTTGCAGAATAAAAATAAATGGAAGGAAGCGGCGCGCGCTGCATTGCCCTTGCTCTTGTTGTCATACCAAGAAAATTCTGCTGACAAAAAGGAACCGTGGATGAAGCACTGCGATGAGGATGCAAACCAGTTGATTGCTGTGTGGCAACGGGAAGGATCGTTCCGTTGTGCTCAAGTAAGTAAATATAACTCGTTGGTTATTGATATTTGGGTTAATACCATACTTTTATTATTTGCAGACTGGCAGAACTTTGCTCTCATGTATTCAAGATGACGTTAACGCCAACAAAGAAAACTCCCATAACGTAAATAATTTGCTGCGAAATCAACCATCTACGCTGTGGAGCAGTGGCGACGATTTACTGGCACAGGTCAGGCAAATTTGCTGTGATCGTCAATGGAGGCGCAACGTGTTCGCTCTTTTGTTCTGTAATAGCGACCAAAAAGTCAAGGAACAAACATCGCTCTTTGCGAAATGTGAGAAATTTAATGAACCCCTCTACGAACTGCCAACATACGCTGACCTCGAAACTTATGAAGAATCCGCCCAATACCATAGACCTCAATCACTACAGCACATGGTCTACTTATGTTTAGGAAATGATAATCTGGCCTATGTACGTGCCAAGTACTTCAGTGGATTAAATTTCTCGACACAAAATCTGTTATTCTGTGGAGCGGAGTCATTGAATCAATTGGATGTGGAAAGTTTCCTGTATGCTGCCACAATACAGGCAAAGAGAGCATTGGAAGTGGACCGCGAAGCTTTTGACAGCTATCAATCGGGTAATAGTTACGCAGCTGGTCGACCGAAAATACTACCCTTTGTCAACTTGCAACACCAACTATGTTCTGAAGAACAATGTCAGTGGTGGAACAGTGCATATTTGGTCTATAAGAACCTCAGTAATGGCAGTAATTTGGCTGAACTTCGAGCCAATCTACAATATGGAATTGAGGCTGTTCGTGGTATTAACGGGCCAAAATTGGATATGGCAATTGTATTTAAATTGGGCCAGATATTTGTGGCTAGAGCTCAGGATATTGTGAAACCAGTCGAGAAGGCATTCCTTGAGGCAAGGGCTGAGTCGATTTATAGACATGGTCTTAATATGATGAAGATGCACAATAAAGCTGTGCTTGAGCCATTCCGAAAGTACTTTAAGTATGCCAAAGCTAATACAGCAGCCATTGAAAGAGAAGTCGCGTCCATGGCTGAAGATGCTGTGTCGTATCTAGCAACACGTTACTTCAAAAAATCCGAATACGAAGACTTAATAGAAGAACTGTCAGGCATTCAACTTCCATATGCTACATATTTGCAAGCCGAAGCCTATCGAAAATTGGACGAAGCCAGTAAAACGCCCAAGAAAAGCAAGCGTTTATATTTGGACCGTGCTTCGGATTGTTTAAACCAAACATTGGCTTTATTAAAGAGCAGTGCCCACGCAGATCCCAATCACCCTCTAAATTCCGTCATTCACGACGAAATTAAGAGGCTTCAGCAAGCTTCCAATCGCTTCCTAAGTGATTCTTCGAATAACTTCAGTCCCATTACTGGACATAACAATTCTAGTACCTATGAAGACGCAGAGGCTGATTTTTATGCCGAAAATTCCATGCTGCCGCCAGCTAGCATATTGAACTCGAACCGCTCAAGACGAGATACCCTTCCCAATAATGCTATGCTCTTGCAACAGAATCAAGAATTGGAGAATTTAGTAAAGCAAATGGCCTCGAACCTAACAATTCAGAAAGATGCCATTGTTGATGCTCTTAAAACGGAACTTCGTGAAGTGACCAAAGAAATTACAGTGCTGAAGGAGAAAATGTCAAATTTGGAAGATGCCATCAAAAAGGTTCGAATTTCTTCAAATCCTCCCTCAAGAGACGATGCCTCCAATGTCCTGGACGATTTGTACATCATTGAGGAGACTTTACAGCAGCAAATGTATCCCCAACAACCACAGCAGCAGCAACAACATCAGACTAATCAATATGGCCCTGGATCGGTAAGCGGAGGTCCTGGTAACATGTTGGTCAATTCCCCATTTATGGCACAGCAACAGCGCTTACAGGCTGCAGCATACAACAGCCCAATGTTTCCTCCCACGCCGAATTATCCTCTTAACTTCTATGGTCATGCTCCACCGTATATGATGGCTCCCCAGAGTGGCGGTCCGCAAAGTTTGGGTGCTGGTAGGAATACTGGCTTACCTACTATGCCGCCATATTTAGATCCCACAGTGCCACCCGGTGGAATGAACTTCAATATGCCACCGCAGTCCACTCCACTTTTGCCGCCACCTAACCAGCCTCCAAACATGGGAGGTGCAACAGATCCCTCAAGACCAAGCAACTTGTACAATCTTCTACAACAACCCCCCGTTGCAATGACCCCAACATCTATTGCTACATCTGGAATGCAACCTCCATCATTCTCAACTCCCTTGAGTCACAACATGGTTGCACCTCCCCAATCAGGAAGTGCTTTGGCTCCTCCACAACAACCTACCACCGCGCCCATATCCTTTAATAAGGCTCTGAATAGTCAGCCAGTTGAAAAGGGTCCACCAGCCAATGTCGTCATTACCAGCTCTGACCCATTACCAAATCCCAACAGTATTTCCATGCAAACTCAACAACAAGCACCGCTCAGTGTGACCATACCGTCACATCATATCAAAGGCAGTTTGGTTAGTCAACCAACTGAGCCGTTCTCAGGACAAATTGCTAGTGGTATCATCCCAGTTAATAAATCGACGACAACCACGTCCGCTGCTGTAGCTCCAGCAAGCACAGCTACATCCACAAACATATTTGGATCGACTACCGCAATTACATCGTCAACATTCAGCTTCAAACCACATATAGCCGCTGCAACAGCTGCTCAAATGAACAGCTCAGCTAATGAAGTCAACACAACTTTGAATAAGACGACCGAAAGTGTAGGCAGCGATTTCAATAAGTCTGGTGCAGAAGATGCCGAATATGATCCACGCCCAGATTTCAAACCCATTATCCCCTTGCCAGATGAGATAGAAGTGCGTACAGGCGAAGAGGACGAGGAAGTTATGTTCTGCAGCAGAGCCAAACTGTTCCGTCACGTCGAAAAGGAGTGGAAGGAACGTGGTATCGGCGATATTAAAATTCTTAAGAATAAAGATGGCTCATCGCGCATTCTCATGCGTCGCGATCAAACTCACAAAATATGTGCAAATCACAAGATTACTCCGGAACTGATATTGACTGTACCCAATAAGGAGACCAAAGGCTTTATATGGGCGGCCAACGATTTTGCTGACGAGGAATTGCGTTTGGAGAAATTCTTCGTCCGCTTCAAGGTCCCCGATGTTGCCAAGGAGTTCCAAGAAGCTTTTAAGAAGGCCCAAAAGGAAGCTGAGTCCTTGGCTTCTAACAAACCTGAGGCCGATAAAGCAAAACCAGTGGACACCGCAGCCAAATCTAGCGCCCCATTCTCCTTGGCAAAATCATCAACAACCAATTTTGCCACAAGTACCCCTTCTCAGCCTAAACCAATTTTCGGACAGACCCTCACCGCGTCATCTGCACCATCGACAACAGTTGTGTCCAGCACCGCTTCAACAACTCCGGCCTCCAAATCATTATTTAGTGGTCTAAATCTCTCAACCAAAACAACCAGCACTGAATCGACGGTTAAAACTACAACTACGACAGCATCGCCTTTTGCTAGCTTCTCTTTTGGAACTTCTGCAGCTTCTACAACTGGCAGTACCAATACTACTGCATCTGTTCCCACTACAACAGCAGCGGCAGCCTCACCATTCGCAAGTATATTCTCCAATCTCAATAAATCGCAAACATCGCCATTTAGTGCACCTCTAGCTACAATGGGTTCCACAGCGTCTCCTAGTGTCGGTGCAAATGACTCGACGAATGCAGCAGCTTTAAACAAATCTACTGCTTCTGATGGCGAAGATGAATATGTTCCCACAGCTCAGTTTAAGCCCGTTATTCCCCTGCCAGAGTTGGTGGAAGTAACTACAGGAGAAGAAAACGAAACTTGTCTGTTCGAACACCGAGCCAAGCTTTTACGCTTCGACAAGGAAGCAGGTGAGTGGAAGGAGAGAGGTTTGGGCAACATAAAACTATTGCAAGATAAGGATGACAGCAACAAAGTGCGCTTGGTAATGCGACGCGAGCAAATCCACAAGCTGTGTTGCAACCAACGTATCTACAAAGATACCCATTTCAAGTATGCCAAAAATTCGCAGACAGCTGTATCATGGGCCGGGCAGGACTATTCTGAAAACGAATTGGTTACAGAAATGTTGACGGTTCGCTTTAAGCTTCCGGAAACTTGCAAACAGTTCCTGGATGCCATTGAAAAAGTACAAGCCCAAATGTCTGGAGACAGTGTTGAGGCCAATAAGGACAACAAATCGACTGATAATAAGTCCGTTACAAAGGGATTCGGCGATGCGTTTAAACCGAAGGCAGGCTCTTGGTCATGTAAAGACTGCTACACTTCGAATACAGCAGAAACTTTGTATTGTGTGGCTTGTGATTGTCCAAAGGATGATACTGTGCCCAAAAAGGAGGTGAAATCCAATGTGTTGGCCACTAGTGGTAAAACAACATTCAGTTTTGGATTTGGTGCAGCTGCTTCACCAGCTCAGGCAGCAGCAACTGCTGCTACTGTGGCGCCGGCCACTACAAAGTCTACATTTACTTTTGGTATTCCAGCCACTGGCGCAGCAAACACTGGTGCCGGAGGAGTTGCTTCCAAACCCGCAACTGAGTCTAAACCTGCAGTTCCAAAAGAACCAACCGCAGGCTTTGGTGATGCTTTTAAACCAAAGGCTGGATCATGGACATGCCAAAGTTGTTACCTTTCCAATACTGGTGATGCCATTTACTGCAAAGCTTGTGACGCTCCCAAAGATGACACTGTGCCCAAAAAAGATCCTGCGGGCTCGAACAATGTACTAAATTTATCAAATCCCTCGCAGAAATTCAGTTTTGGTTTTAACGCCGCTGCTGCAACCACGACAACCCCTAAAACGGAACCGGCAACAACAATTAAACCTGTTAGCGGTGGCTTCAGTTTCGGTGCAACTCCTGTCACTACAGCCGATAGTACACAAACATCGTCGTTCTCATTTGCCCCTCCTACAGCCACCTCGACCGGGCTCACCACCGAACAACCTGGTAGCACACCACTTGGCAAGGCAACTTTCAGTTTCAGCCTATCTTCAAAAGCAATGGAATCGCCTGCAATGCCTACATCTAACAATGCAGGAGATTCAGGGACAAATGCCTTCTCACTAGACAAAAAGGAGTTTAGTTTTACCTTTAAGCCGAAGAGCCCTGGCAAGACTGGAAAAAGTCCGTTAAAACTAGGCGGTGATGCTGATGACGGTGATGATGGTGAGGGCGAATACCATGAGGAGGAAGAAAATAACACATACTTTACGCCAGTAATACCATTGCCCGATAAGGTACGTCTATTCGTATTTCGCTAACATTTTTTTTAATATTAAACTCGAACATTACAGGTTGAAGTTAAAACCGGCGAAGAGGACGAAGATCCGTTGTATGTTCATCGTGCCAAATTATTCCGTTTTACCGAGGGTGAATGGAAGGAAAGAGGTCTTGGCAATGTAAAAATTCTACGCCACAAACAAACGAAGAAGCTACGCGTTGTCATGAGACGAGAGCAGGTTCTGAAGATATGTCTCAATCACGTACTCAATGAAGATGTCGACTACAAACGCAAAGACGAAAAGTCCTGGCTGTTTGTTGTCAACGATTTTAGCGAAGGTGCAGTCGAATTGGAACAATTTTCGTTGCGATTCAAAACCAAGGAAATTGCTGAAGAATTCATGACAGCAGTTAAGAAAGCTTTGGATGGAACTGCAGAAGTCATAGAGGCGCCAGCCAACACTTCAATCACAACACCTACAAATACAAGTGCACCGGCCAGCGCTTTAAATATTTCCGATGAAGACAAAAAGACCGCAGACAAATTGAAATTGCCATATGAATTCTTTACAGCTAAACCAACTTGTACAGGATGCCGAGGTTGCGATCCCGACAAATTTGTGTTTGCAGAAATAAAGACGAGCGAAAAGTTTGTCAGTCCCGACGATAGCAAGAACCCGCTTGAGCTAATGGAACTGCCGGAATTATCGCTCCTAAACAAGTCTTCGAATCGCACGATCCTTAAACAAAGTGCGTTGTCACCACTATCTGCAAAAACCGAGACTACCAAAATAAATGAGAGTATCTTCAGCGGCTTTGGAGGAGCTAATTCCACTGCGTTTGGTGCTCCTGCGGGAGAAAAGACTTCTAATGCCACATTTTCATTTGCCGCAGCACTGAACAGTACGACTAAACCCCCAGAAGAAACGAAGACAACAGCGGGCTCAGGGGGATTCTTGTTTGGCAGTGGATCAGCTTTGGGAGGAGGTTCGACTACAGCAACAACCGGTTCCATATTCGGCGGGGCTTCCCAGGAAAGCAAATCTCCATTTGCAGTTAAAACAAATCTATTCGGTGGATCTAACACTACCAGTAGTAATACCGCTGTTGCGGATTCCACAACAGCCGGAACGGCTGCCACAAAATCCATATTTGGTGGTTCTGCCACAACAGGAACATCGTCCGGTTCAATATTTGGCGGCAAGCCTGTATTTGGATCTGGTTCACCTGCTTTTAACACCTCAGGCAGTGCAGACACCACAAAATCTATCTTTGGCACATCCGCCAACAATACCACCCAAAGTGTTGGAAGTGGTACATCAATATTCGGCTCCTCGGCCACAACAAATAATAGTGGATTCGGCGGATTTGGTTCTACACAAGGCTCAATATTCGGATCAAATGCACCAACATTTGGTAGCATTGCTAAAGATGCTGGCACTAAGCTGACAACGCCAAGTGCATCGACAGGAACGGCGTTTGCAGATCTATCTAAGACTTCCACAGCTGCCATAGATTTTGCCAGCCTTGCAGCCAAAGCAGACAGTCAGTCGTTGTTGGGAAAATCTGAAAAACCTGGCCCTGGTGGCTTTATAGGTTTAACAAATCAAGATGCGTTTTCAAGTTTCAGCAAACCTCTCAAAGATGCCGACACATCTGCCAGCAAATCAAAAGCTAACGAGTCTCAAAAGAGCATTGATGGTGGTGCTGGAGGCGACGATGCCGGCGGTGAAAATGATGAAAATTACGATCCTCATTATGACCCCATTATAGAGTTGCCAAATGAAATCGTCGTCACAACAGGCGAAGAAGAAGAAACTAAAATTTTTGGAGAACGAGCAACACTCTACAGATATGATGCCACAAACAAGGAATGGAAAGAAAGAGGCAAGTTGTCGTCACACACATATATTTGATTCGTCCATTTAATATAAACTTTATTTCAGGTGTTGGCGAATTAAAACTTTTAATGCATCCCGTTAAGCAATCCTATCGTTTGGTAATGCGCCGCGAGCAAATACATAAATTAGTACTCAATCATGCCATCACCGGTGACTTTCACTTTGCGAATATGAATAATAATCCGAAGAGTTTTGTTTGGGCCACCATGAATTATGCCGAATCGACAGAAGGAGAATTGGAGAAGCTGGCAGTACGCTTCAAAAAAGTTGAATTGGCAGAAAATTTCAGTGCTAAACTAAAGGAGTGCATAGATAAATGTAAACAACGTGAAACGGGTGAAAAATAGGAAAAATCGTGAATTTTAGTGTCATTAAAAGATTCTATTCAGAAGCTATTCTGATTGTTAGCACACACACACACTAACGATGGCATGGTGTATTAATAATATTTTCTGTAGCCCGATATCGGATTTTTGCTATGCGGCGGCAAGAATGAACTTTGTATTTAGTCGATACATGTTAATTTTTTTTTTGAATAAGTTTAATTTAATTTGTATCCATTTGTAGTTTTTATTATTAATATAAGACTTGTCGATTGTTTACTGGCCAAGAAGAATATTGTCCACAAATTTATGTTCCAAAAATGTTGTATCAATAATCTTCTCATTCATCATCTTATTTGTATGTTTTGGAATACGGAATATGTTAGTTTTAGAAATCCCCTGTTGAAATTCAAATTTATGTTATACATAACAACTGCAAATACCAATAAAAACCAGAAGAAAAGAAAATAATAATTATGAAGTTGTGCTCGCTTGTTTTGTTAAGTAGAAAAGGTCAAAGAAGAAAGGAAAGATATAGGAAGACCTTAGTATTGAGTGTGATGGATGAGTGAGCGAAATAAAAGAATTTTCAGTCATTTTTGGAAGCATACTTAGTCACAATGTTGTGTTTTTGTGATGTTGTAGTCACGCGAGCCCGCGTTAGATGACCTTGGTCACCTTGTAGGGGATGGTTAGAGGTGATTTTGATATACTGTCTGGGATAATGGGGAAAGAGCAAATGTCGCATGCCTCCAAATGACTTGATTACTAAATATTATAGCTATATTTTCGAAACTTTGCAAAAGAATGTCCGGCCTGTATCTGATATCGTGTACCGAATATTATCCTTATGTAGTACAGATACGATTAACATATATGTGGGAGCTAGGTTAGGGCGCGCATTTGCCTTAGGGTAAACACTCCACTCGGAAACCCACTGGTTCATCTCATCCTATAATGGAGAAAAGAGAGAAGAGATTGGGAAAACTAATAAAATAATTAAAGAGGTTGTCCGGTTGTCGGCCAATGTGTCAGAAAATGAAGGCAGATGGTGTGTTAATTGTTGTCCCACGAGCCTGTGTCTCACATTGATGAAATTGGCAGCTATATCTGAACCGAGTTTCACCATATTTTATCAACTTACTACTAAGCATGGTAGAAGAATACAGGTAGATGCATCAACGCTTGGGAACATTGATATAAGTACGTTTATATATATGAGGGATAACCCACTGGATTTGGATTTAAATTGTCATATCCATTACTTTTACTTCAAATAAATCCTCTCAAAGTAGGTTAACCCTAAAAAAAGTTCAAGCGTAAACATGGCATATGTCAATATTTTTTATTTTTTTTTTTTTTTTTCAAAACTAAGTAGATTTGTATATATTTTCTTATACGACGCCAATCGGAGGTTGTTATGATGTACATTTTTTAATCGATTTTATCAATTTAAATAATTTTTCATTCAAAATTTTCAATTCCAAAATTGGTTTGACAATTCATTGTCCCAGCAGCTGTGTCTCAAAAGAGCATTGATGGTGGTGCTGGAGGCGACGATGCCGGCGGTGAAAATGATGAAAATTACGATCCTCATTATGACCCCATTATAGAGTTGCCAAATGAAATCGTCGTCACAACAGGCGAAGAAGAAGAAACTAAAATTTTTGGAGAACGAGCAACACTCTACAGATATGATGCCACAAACAAGGAATGGAAAGAAAGAGGCAAGTTGTCGTCACACACATATATTTGATTCGTCCATTTAATATAAACTTTATTTCAGGTGTTGGCGAATTAAAACTTTTAATGCATCCCGTTAAGCAATCCTATCGTTTGGTAATGCGCCGCGAGCAAATACATAAATTAGTACTCAATCATGCCATCACCGGTGACTTTCACTTTGCGAATATGAATAATAATCCGAAGAGTTTTGTTTGGGCCACCATGAATTATGCCGAATCGACAGAAGGAGAATTGGAGAAGCTGGCAGTACGCTTCAAAAAAGTTGAATTGGCAGAAAATTTCAGTGCTAAACTAAAGGAGTGCATAGATAAATGTAAACAACGTGAAACGGGTGAAAAATAGGAAAAATAGTGAATTTTAGTGTCATTAAAAGATTCTATTCAGAAGCTATTCTGATTGTTAGCACACACACACACTAACGATGGCATGGTGTATTAATAATATTTTCTGTAGCCCGATATCGGATTTTTGCTATGCGGCGGCAAGAATGAACTTTGTATTTAGTCGATACATGTTAATTTTTTTTTTGAATAAGTTTAATTTAATTTGTATCCATTTGTAGTTTTTATTATTAATATAAGACTTGTCGATTGTTTACTGGCCAAGAAGAATATTGTCCACAAATTTATGTTCCAAAAATGTTGTATCAATAATCTTCTCATTCATCATCTTATTTGTATGTTTTGGAATACGGAATATGTTAGTTTTAGAAATCCCCTGTTGAAATTCAAATTTATGTTATACATAACAACTGCAAATACCAATAAAAACCAGAAGAAAAGAAAATAATAATTATGAAGTTGTGCTCGCTTGTTTTGTTAAGTAGAAAAGGTCAAAGAAGAAAGGAAAGATATAGGAAGACCTTAGTATTGAGTGTGATGGATGAGTGAGCGAAATAAAAGAATTTTCAGTCATTTTTGGAAGCATACTTAGTCACAATGTTGTGTTTTTGTGATGTTGTAGTCACGCGAGCCCGCGTTAGATGACCTTGGTCACCTTGTAGGGGATGGTTAGAGGTGATTTTGATATACTGTCTGGGATAATGGGGAAAGAGCAAATGTCGCATGCCTCCAAATGACTTGATTACTAAATATTATAGCTATATTTTCGAAACTTTGCAAAAGAATGTCCGGCCTGTATCTGATATCGTGTACCGAATATTATCCTTATGTAGTACAGATACGATTAACATATATGTGGGAGCTAGGTTAGGGCGCGCATTTGCCTTAGGGTAAACACTCCACTCGGAAACCCACTGGTTCATCTCATCCTATAATGGAGAAAAGAGAGAAGAGATTGGGAAAACTAATAAAATAATTAAAGAGGTTGTCCGGTTGTCGGCCAATGTGTCAGAAAATGAAGGCAGATGGTGTGTTAATTGTTGTCCCACGAGCCTGTGTCTCACATTGATGAAATTGGCAGCTATATCTGAACCGAGTTTCACCATATTTTATCAACTTACTACTAAGCATGGTAGAAGAATACAGGTAGATGCATCAACGCTTGGGAACATTGATATAAGTACGTTTATATATATGAGGGATAACCCACTGGATTTGGATTTAAATTGTCATATCCATTACTTTTACTTCAAATAAATCCTCTCAAAGTAGGTTAACCCTAAAAAAAGTTCAAGCGTAAACATGGCATATGTCAATATTTTTTATTTTTTTTTTTTTTCAAAACTAAGTAGATTTGTATATATTTTCTTATACGACGCCAATCGGAGGTTGTTATGATGTACATTTTTTAATCGATTTTATCAATTTAAATAATTTTTCATTCAAAATTTTCAATTCCAAAATTGGTTTGACAATTCATTGTCCCAGCAGCTGTGTCGATGCGATTACCTATATTCTTCTGCCATGCTACTAGGAATGTATTAACGTGAATTTGGTCAAAGATATATATGGGAGCTATATCCAAATCCGAATCTTCAGTGCAATGAAAAGGGAAAGATTTGTGATATAAGCCAATATATCAATTTAATTTTTAACTTCAATTATTGGTTAATATGAAAGCAATCCATCCGCTGAGGACTGATATTAGCTCGTAACTCGAAAACACCGCCCGCACATAGCCCTAATACCTTAGAGAATTACATGAATGTAGTGTTCAAGTCGCAACTGTCTTGCTTTTTTCTCTGCCTGATACGCTGCTCTTATTTTATTTTTTACTTGCCACTTCTTAGCCACGTTCACTTAAATTGCTAAACCATATTGAATTTCAGATTAAATGGGTCAATAGAAAACTTGCCAAAAATGTTCAAAAACTTTTTTTTACTTGAACTGAAGTGTTGTATGATTACGAGCTGAATTATTCGCCGTAGCTTAGAATTCGAAATATTTATGTTGTGTGTTTTGGGAACGACATCAAACTGAGGTTTAGAGGTCTTCTTTTTGTCGAAATGAATTTCAAGGTTAAGCTTCTTCAACAGTTATGGAATTCAGTTGCTTTTAATGGCAGTGTGCGCCTGGCTTCATTGAAATGTTTATGTTTGACCAGGATGAAAAGTAATCAGCAAATTGAAAGAGGATTAAACCAAAACGTTTTAAAACATTTTTCTATGCGATGAGAAGTCAAGGTATCTAAATGGTCAACCTTTCCTATCTTTATAAATTCTTTGTTTTAGCAATTAATACAAAAATTCTGCCCGAGAAAGGGAATGTTGAAGCCAAATCTATCAAATGTATAAAAAAAATGGATAAACCAAGGCATCGGCTTTCCAACATTATCAAAAGAGTAACCACAAAAGGATGATGGCGAATGTGATGACCTAATGATTGGAGGAAACACATATTGCGGGGCTCAAATTAAAGATATTTATCAGTTTTGCCACGGAATTGAAATATTGAGGAATTTGGATCATATTTTTGAAAGAAAATGACATTTCACTCCTTTTTCGCGCTACTAATAGGAAGCGGCCACAACATCAGATCTGCATTTGAAATTGAAATATAAAAGCAAAATATTTTCAAAATCAATGATTGGAAGAAACGTACATAGCGGGGCGAGCATTAAGGTGAGGGTACATTAGCAGCTTGACATCATGGCTAGGCATTTTAATTGAATTGTAAGGAGAAACAAAGGCAGGATTCGAGTGCGGCTCTGACATCCCTTCAATATATGTCACAAAGTATGCCATGCGAAGACTTTAAGCTGTTTATGTAGTCACACCTTTAAAGCTAGTATGCAGTTTGGCCATGGAATCGAAAGACTCCACAGTATTTTTGAAGGAGCCATTTAATTTACCTTTTGTACTATTTAACTCGCTTCATATATATCTAAAAATATAAAATAAATAAAAACAACTTGTTGCATTTAATTTTGAATAATTCTGACAGGAAACGGGCACAGCCTTAGTGATGTCGCCTATTTAGACTAGTCATTTTAAATCGACTCGATTTTTGAATCCAAAATTCAAATCCTACCGCATACTCTCTATTTAATTTGCTCAATAATTCACAAAAACAACGGTTTGAAAGTTAAAAACGGAAAGACATGTGCTCTGTTCCAGAACCTGCAAGAATCTACTAGTTTTTCCGATTTCATAAAGGGAATCGTTTATCGTAGTAAAGTCGTTTACATTCTTGCAATTCTGGAACAGACCAAATGTTTGCAATTATTATTCGCTGTTCTATCAAAAATTTCACATAACTCTTAGAACTCCCCATGGTAGAAGAATATAGGTAGATGCATCAACGCTTGGGAATATTGATATGACAAAAATTTTAAAATGTTTTATGAAAAATAAGTGGATTTTGAAATGTTTTTTTATACAACACAAATCAGAGGTTGTTATAATATGAATTTTTCAACAATTTTTACAAATTTAAATAATTTTTCATTTAACATTTTCAATTCCAAAATCGGTTTGACAGTTCATTGTCCCAGCAGCTGTGTCGATGCGACTACCTGTATTCTTCTACCATGGAACTACCCATGGTAGAAGAATACAGATACGCTTGGGAACATTGATATGTCAAAAAAATTAAATATTTTTTCAAATATAAGTAGATTTTTATATGTTTTCTTATACTACGTCATTCGGAGGCTATTAAAATTCGCGTTTTCAATAAGTTTTACAAATTTAAATAATTCTTCATTCAACATTTTCAATTCCAAAATTGGTTTGACAGTTCATTTTACCAGCAGCTCTGTATATTCTTCTACCATGGAACTACCATGAAATGTGTGCCATAACAAATGAGAGCATTTATCGAAAAAATAAATTATGACATGTCAAAATTAAAATTAGAAAAATTTTAATGAAATTTCAAATTTTTTCAGTAAGACTGAAAGTTATGCATGAAAGATATAATGTTGGATGGTGTATGTCATGGTAGAAGAATATAGGTAGATGCACCAACCCTTGGGAACATTGATGTGTCAAAAATTTTGAAATGTTTTGTTAAAAATAAGTAGATATTTAAATGCTTTCTCATACGATGCAAATCGGAAGTTTTTTACAAATCAGTCGCTCATCAACATCTGTTGACATTAGACTGTTTTTCGCGCTGGTCGCTGTGCTTTTATTTCAAAACAACAACAAATATACAAACAACGCATTCACACACACAAACATAAACAAATTTGAGTTTTTTTTTCTTTTCCCTGCTTTTGCAATTTTTTTTCTTACAAAAGTTAAAATAATCCTTCATTAAAAAAAATGGGGGGAGTAGGGGAACCTCCTCCTCCGCCTATTCCACCTCCTCCTCCGGGGGAACAAAATAAAAGAAGAGCTCCAAGCATTTCCAAAGAAACTAAAACTTTCAAAAACCAAAATGGAACACCTGTAAAACCAATAAACACAAACACAGAACCTACATCAAATAATGAAATGGCAGAACAACACAACTACAACTCTCTAAATAAAGAAACCATTTTGTATCTTCAATACCATCCCGGTCCTTTTCATGTGTTAGTTTCCTCAGAAACGCCAATTAGCACAAGAAGAAAGAATTGTGAACTTCACCTGTATGCAAGATTTCAAAAGATTAATATTACAGACTATGCTTGCAAGAACATTGGATACAATCTTTTCAGAATAACATTTAACAATGCTACCTCAGCCAACTCCTTTGCTACGAACCCAAAGTTAAACCAAATCGATCTCAAAGCCTTTATCCCAGAACGTTTTGTACAACGGTTCTATATAATCAAGAATGTACCAATAAGTATTTCTGCTATAACAATTAAACAACAAATTGAAGCTAATAATGATATGGACGTTGTTTCATTATACCGCTTCACTAGAAAATCCGAAAACAATAAAATGGAATACTCCGAAACCATAAAAATCGGTATTATATATGATGGTGTACCCACGGAGATACTTATGTGCGGAACAAAAATAACACCGGAGTTATATGTCCCCCCTGTACGTTTATGTTTAAACTGCGGACGGTTAGGACACATACAGCCCGATTCTGAATACTCCCCGGGAGATTATTCCCGGGGAGATTATTTTTCCCGGGAATAAAATCCTCCTATTCTAAACAAACGGGGAGAATGGTAATAAGGGAGAGAGAATTTCGATTATTCGAAGTCAGCTGTTTTGCGTCAGCTGTTTTGTTTGGCTAACAATTTGCAAATATTTTTATGACTTCAAAAGCATAAAGTGATTAAAAATAAAAAAAGAACTATAAAAAAACAATTTAAAAATGTTTAGTGTTGCGTTTGTGATGCTAGCTGATGCAGAAAACGCTGAAGTGCAGCAGCAGGAGAAAAATATGCAAAGGATAGAAAGGAGAAGGTTACGCGATGCCATCAACCCACTTGAGTTGCCTCAATCTTTGTAAGTACATACATGAATAAACTATTATTAAATTTTATTTATTAACAAGAATCTTACTTTTCAAAGATTTGAAAAATATTATAGGGTAAACAAACCGGCATTCAAGTATCTGTTGGGCGTGTTAACTTCCAACATTCAACCTAAACGTAAGTCATTTGCAGTTTCTCCTGTTGTGAAACTAAGTGCGGCTCTACGCTTCTTTGCGGAAGGCGGGTACCAAACAGGCATAGGAAAAGATTGCGACGTGTCTGTGGCCCAGTGTAGTCTTAGCAAAGTTCTCACGGAAGTCATAAATATATTTGAGAAACATCTCTGCCCAAAATGGATAAGGTTCTGCAGAACGGAAGAGGAGAAACGTAAAATTGCTTTAGCGCTTTATATAAAGCATGGCATTCCGAGCGTTATAGGATGCGTTGACGGAACACATGTCCGCATTATTGCTCCCTCCGCCAATAAGCACTTATATTACAACAGGAAGGGCTACTATAGTTTGAATGTTATGCTGGTAAGTAGTTTCGCTGATTGTTTGTGTTCAAGATATTCATCGGAATGATCAATAATTGATTTTTAACAACAACAAAAATTACAGGTGTGTGATCATGAGTTGAGGATTCAGTACGTGGATGCATCGCATCCTGGGGCGTGCCACGATTCATTCATTTGGAATACCAGCGAGTTGCGAGCCCACCTTGAGGAAGTCTATCGAACAGGCGGTAGTAAATATTGGCTCCTTGGTAAGGTTTTGAATGACAACAGAAAGTATTCACAAATTAATATTTTATTTTTTACTAGGAGATGCAGGGTATTCTCTAGAACCGTGGCTTTTGACCCCTCATAGATGTCCACAGGATGAATCAGTTGAAATTAAATTCAATGAAATCCATTCAAAGTGCCGCAATGTAGTTGAACGCACCAATGGCGTTTTGAAAAATAGATGGAGGTGCATTCTTGGTGCTAGGGAGTTGCACTATTCTCCTGAAAAAGCCGCAAAAATCACAAATGTTTGCTGTGCCTTGCATAATATATGCATTCATTTCAAATGCAATACTGACGTCAACGATGTTGAACATGTTGATAGTATTAGCATACAATATAGTGATAGTGATGTAGTATCCTTGGCCACGCAGCAGTATTTGTCGGTTGCCCAAAATATTAGAAATAATATTGGACATAATCTGTAGTAGATATTCCCCTAAATTTAGACTCAGACACTAATAAACGGCAATCAATCACTTATATATATTGCGACAGCCTAATGTATATTTGTAAATTAAAATAATAAAACATAGGATTAGTTATCACATAGGAATAGCATCACATTTTATTTTAAACAAACTAAAAAACAATTCAAAAACAACCAAAAAAAAACTCAATAAAATTCATGTTCAAAAACAAACAAAAAGAAAACACATAAATTCATATTCTAAAACTAAAAACAAAACTAATACTATTTACAGGTACGTTCATATGCACGTTTTCAGTCTGTGTGTATGTGTATATATATATATTCAGGTACTTTCTAGATTATTTTTCAGTTCTTCCAGTTCTAAGAGTCGGCGGTTCTTTTCAATTTTATCCTCCACTTCTCTTAGCCGCAATTTTTCCATAATTAAATTGTGCCTTTTCTGCTCTTTTAGTTCTTCCTTTTTGACTTCATAAAGGCGGTCAATAGAACGATACACCTTTTTTGAAATTTGTTGCTGCTCAATCATTGCATCCAACATACGTTTCTGAATGTCTATCTCTTCTGATAGAACGTCGCGAGCGGATGCCTGTGTATTGAAATGCTGGCCACTTATTTTAATTTTTTTCGCCGGCGGCTTTTGCGGAGTGTCTTCATTGCTGTGCACCGCAGGACATTCAGCCTCCTCTCCGTCTGGCTCTAGCAACTCCAGAATTTCATTTGGAAGGCGTTCTGGGTTCTGTATTGTAGAAGTGGAAGATCCTAACCCATACTTGATGGCCACACCTTCCACTGACTCCTTCATGCCAACCAAATCGTATATGGCCTCTTCGTTTGCAGAAAACTTCTGCTCCATGTTGGGGCCTCCACCAGTTCCTCTGGAGTATTTGAGGTTTTGTGCCGCCTTCTGCCGTACATACTTTTTTTGATCGGCCCATACCTGAAAAAGGTTTTGCATTTTTGTCATTTGTGCATTGTACAAATCAAATTTTGTGGTACATACCTTCTTCCACTCGGCAACACTTTTTGATGGTGGCCCGGCAGCATTTAATTCCGCCTCCAAATTGCGCCATACCCGGTTTAGCTCCTCTTTTCCTCCCTTAAACCAACCTCGCGCAATATCGCTATGTAATTGCATAGAGGTAAGCAGAATGTCTAACTGCTTTTTGTTTGTTGTTTTTGACCTGAAAGTAAAAATAAATGTTTTTTTTTTCATTTTTCATGAAAAATTTTAAATACTTACATTTTTTGGCACAACTCGCTTGCAATTTTTTGGCGGAATTATTCCCAAAATTCGTTATCACATTCGCCCTTTTATTGACATTCATAATACCTACTTTTTTCCCGGGGAAGAGTTTCCCATTTTCGAAGTTCATTTAGAATAAGGGAGAAGGGAAAAGGGAAAAAATTCCCCGGGAGATTTTATTTAGAATAGGGGAACAGGGAATAGGGAAAAAATTCCCAGGGAATTGTCATTAAGAATCGGGGTGATAGCCATTCGTTGCAGGTCGACGAAAAAATGTTTAAATTGTGGTAAATTTATTCTATGCCCCAATCAATGTCCCAAAGAGCAGAAATGTAAAGAATGTTTATCAACAACTACGTGCAAGGATATATGCAACTCGCCTCGATGCATTCTCTGTAATAGTATTGATCATTTTGCAACCGACTCAAAGCAGTGCCCAAGATGGAAATCTGAAAGAAATATAAGAAGCATAATGGCCCTTTCCAACCTTTCACGAAAAGAAGTTGTTCAAAAATATCCAGAATCCCAAAACCGTTTCCAAATCCTTTCTGATGATGAATTTAACAATGCCTTTCCCCCTCTTAATAAAAACAAACCACCAAAAAGAAGCGTTTATGAAGAAATAAACAAAAGAGTAACAAAATTAAAATATAGCAAAGTTGCGTCTCCACGAAATCCAATCCATCACGCTATTGCCAGTCCGATTCAAATCACACCATCTCAATCCGTCTTCAACCATACTACCTTTTCAAAAGTATCTGAAATTGAAAAAGCATTAACACAATTTTCAAAAGAAATGTCAAAAGTCCTTACCTCACTTAATAGTGCCGAAGGTTTAAACATCTTAAAAAAATTCCAGCAATCACTCCTTTCATCGGAAATAGATAGTCCATTTGAGGAACCAAATAACAAAGTGCCAAATAATAATACAGATCCTGCAAATTTACAATAAACTTTTATTAAAATCATGAACGTGCTTCAATACAATGTGCAAAGTTTAAACAAAAACAAAAATTACCTCGAATTTTTTCTGAAAAAGCAAAAAATTGACATAGGTTTTTTGAGTGAAATATTTAATATAGACGAAAGTCAAAACTCGTCATCTATACAAGGATTCAGTATAGTATCGAAAAAAAGAAGTGATAATTATGGTGGTGTAGCCTTACTTTTCAAAAAAAATATACAATTCAAAAAGATTACTTTTGAAACCTCCTTGGATATTCTGATTTGCCAAACCACAAATTTAACAAACAATTTAACTCTGGTATCCATTTATTTTCCCCACTCAGTCAGATGTGCAACTATAAAAACAGAACTAAACAAATTAATATCATTACTTGATAATCAAAGTAACACTTTCATATGTGGTGACTTCAATGCTAGACACTCAGCATTTGGTGACTCATTTGTCTCACAGCGTGGAAAAACAATAAAAGAAATCTTTGATAATTCCAACTTTCAATGTTTAAACGATGGTAGTTATACCTTTAAAAAAAATATAAATGATTTGAGTGGATCCGTTCTGGACCTGTCTTTCACAAACTCTATTTTACCAATTCAATGGAAAACTTTCAAAAATATGATCGGTGGAAGCCATCATTTTCCTGTCATTTTAAATATTAACAACACAAAGTGCAAGGGTCAAACTTTTTTGGCCAAAAAACAACTAATGAAAAAGTTAAGTACAATCCAACTAAATACTAATTTTCAAGAAATACAATCCGTGATAATGATGACAATGATATAAATGCAAGAAATCTAATTAAAATGATAAAAAACTTTAAAAATGCCGTCCAATTTGCCAAAAAACACAATTTCATGAATAAAATACAAAATCTAAACAAGGAGCCCAGTTCAAAACATCTCTTTCAATTTGTTCGTGGGTGCAAAAATAGTTTATCATCAAACAGCAAAAGCAAATGGTCCCCAAATAACAACAAACAATTTCTATGCCACCTCAGAGATCAAGTTCCAGACAACAATCCAATTAATTATGTCAGCAAAACTACTTATAATCGGTCCAATTTAACAATGGAAGAGTTTCTACTGGTTCTCAAAAACAAAAAGAAACCCTCAGCTGCTGGCCTTGACGGTATAACATACGAAATGATAAATAATCTAGCCGAATCGGCAAAAACAAACTTTTTGGAAGCAATAAATTGTTTATGGAAAAAGTGCGAAATCATAGATGAATGGCGAAAAATTAAAATTATCCCGATACCAAAAAAAGGCAAAGATCTAGAATTGTTTACAAACTTCAGACCGATAGCCTTAATATCAGTTCCTTTAAAAATAATAAATTTAATGGTGAAAGAACGTCTGCAACAATTCATCGACGAAAATGATATTTTGCCAACAAATACATTTGCATACAGAAAACATATGTCCACTTCGATGTGTATCAACAACTTACTGCACACTATAAATTACTACAAAAACAGAGGTGAGAAAGTGATTATTCTATCGTTAGACGTAGAAAAAGCATATGATTGTGTCAGTATCGAAATTCTCCTTAAAATACTATGCGAACTCAACTGTCCGAGTGACATCTCTGATTGGATTATTAATTTTTTAAGCAAAAGAACTATCGTTATGGGAAATGAATCTCTTGAAATCTTCAATGGGCTCCCACAAGGCAGCTGTTTAAGTCCTACTCTTTTTAACTTATATACCCTTGGTCTACATGGGATTTCTGATGACAACACACATCTGTTTCAATTTGCGGATGATTTCATATTATTATCTGCGCATAAGAACTTTGAATCGGCCAATCAAAATCTGCAATTAAAAGCCACTGAATTTCAATATCTTTTATCACGCTTGAACCTAAACTACAATATCAACAAAACCGCCGCTATGTATGTAGCCAAAGGACCAAGAAAAACTCCTACCATCACTTTACAAGGCACACAAATTACATCGGTTAACAGCATTAAGTTTTTAGGAAGGCACATAAAAAACAGTTTATCTCTTAAAGAACACTATGATGATGTTATCTTGTCCTGCAACAAGTCAATAAATGCATTAAAAATGATCAACAATATCAAACAAGGTCTACTCCCAAATATTGCTATTAATCTAGCAAAATCCATAGTTTTTTCGAAAACAGAGTACTGCATCTCTTCAATGGCTCATATGCCAACTTACTTGAACAGAAAACTTACATCTTTTCAAAATCAGATGCTAAGAAGAAGTCTTGGCCTTACACCGTCAACACCTGTCCACGCAATCTATGCATTAGCATTGATGCTACCACCGGAACAACGATCTCAATATCTCGCAGCGAAAGAATTAATCAAATTTAAATGTCACAATCGACAATTGTACCAAAACATTATAAATAACCCCTCCAACAAGACAAGTTTGGGCCTTATATACATCAAATTTAAACACATCTTCGACAAAGTTGTGGTAAATCAAATTGAATACCCCGGAAACAAATTCACTTTCATCATAAATTTGTTCAACTCGTCCAAAAATACCCAACCAAATGAATTCTATCGAATGATCCTACAAGAAAAAGTTGAAAGGTTAAAAAATACAGGTCATACAATTTGGTCAACTGATGCCTCGGTTTCCAGTGCCTCTACCGGATGTGCAGTATGCAACATCTCATATAACCAAAACTTCCTTTTTAAAATACCTAGTAAAATGTCTTCACTAATGGGAGAATTACATGCTATCAAGAAGGCCATAGACATTATCATAGAAGACAACATTAATAAGGCCACTATCATAACGGACAGTAAAAATGCTTGTCTATTACTAACACGAAATACAACTCAAAACTACCTGGCAAATAATATACTCCGAAAAGTAAATAACTCAAAAATTACACAACTCACCATTATCTGGACTCCCTCACATATTGGCATCCCTGCAAATGAGCGTGCAGATTTCTTCGCCAAACATGCGGCTCAAGTCGGCTCTATAATTCAATCAGACCTCTCAGTAAAAGATGCTCACTCCCAAATCTATCAGCATCTATGGAACGAATGGAAGGAAAATTATAAAAACATCTCAATCTCTAAAGGCACATACTTCTCTCAATTTTTCCCAGAACCGCCGTCTCGTCACTGGTATGCAGGTTCCAACATGCCCCCTGGAGAGATCAAACTCATAAATCGACTATTCACCGGTCACACATACGGAAAAACTTACCTATTTCTCATAAACGCTGAAACCTCCAACTTATGCGACACTTGCAACACTCCAAACACCGAAAATCACCAACTCTTTGTCTGTCCTAAATTTAATAATGACAGATTAAATTACAACATTTTTACAAATTTTTCAAACTTACCTGCGCTACTCAAAAGTTTCGCCACTGAAAATTTTCATGAATTATGCACATTCATTCACAAAAACAATATACAGCTGTAAAATGGATTTTACGCGACGCAGCACAACACTACAAGGAAGCAAAGAAATGAAAAACAAGAAAGAAAAAGATAATTATCGATAACCACTAATCGAATACAAAGCAATGGTACATGCATACTTAAGGTATCGTACCAACCTCGTCTTGACGGCGTAACCAATTACCGATCCCAAAAAAAAAAAAAAAAAAAAAAAATTTTTACAAATTTCAATAATTTTTCATTCAAAATTTTCAATTCCAAAATTAGTTTGACAGTTCATTGTCCCAGCAGCTGTGTCGATGCTACTACCTGTATTCTTCTACCATGGTGTATCTGCATTCAAACGAAAGTAAATTTTGTTTTCTCTCTCGTCTGAGGTACGCTTTTTGTCCACAAGTTGAAAATTCGACAGAAAACTGGAAACAAAAGAGGCAATATTTTCAAAATTTTTGTATCGATAAAAATGATTTAGAGGAGAAACAATAATTTCTTCTATTATTATTAATGCTAATTTTATATACTTTCGTACAAAATCCTATAAAAGTCAACAAACAAAAAATTTAAAAAAAGGAATTAAATTACTATGAATTACGAATCGTGTCGTATGAACGGATTCATTCGTGTACCTAATTCTGAGAGCGAACAACGTGGTTGAAATTGCAATGAGAACATACCAAAAACTTTTTACTACGATAACTCATTTTTCCTTTATGATATCGAAAAATATTGCTAAACTAGTGAATACTTGCAGATTCTGGATCAGAGCATATGTATTTTATAATAAGCAAAGAAATTTGGAAAATGGTCTAAATCGTCAAGTTGGAAAAATGCTAGACAGCGAGAAAAATAGTTGAATTAGTGGATCAGAGACAATTGGTCTGTTCCAGAACGGCAATAATGTAAAAGTGTTTACTAGGATTTCCCCTTTATGATATCAAAAAAAATTTGCAAAACTAGTAGATTCTAGCAGGTTCTGTAGCAGATCAAAATTGTCTTGTGTAAACACCAGGTTATATTCTTCTAATTTGGAAACATGCTATAAGTAATCGATGTTCATAACAAGAAATCGATAGTCCATTTATCGATTTTTTTCTCCATTTCTTAATTTCCCACCTGTCTGTCATTTTTTTAGTTGCGAAATATCTTTTGACTTGGTACACTGCCGTTTTGTACTGCGTGCATTTTCTTCTCCTTTTATAAAAATTGAAATTTTATCTTCAAGTTTTCGACGATTCATAGATACGTCGGTGTGTTTGCTATACTTGCAAAGTATAAAGTAATGAATAGACGTGCCCCAATTCCAAAAACGACGTCTTCCATGGTGGTGTCGTGGTATTTGATGGGTGCCTCAAAGAATCACAATTCCTCAAAACTTCTTCGTGTAACAGCTCTGTCTCACAAACACAGACACGACGTGAGCTAAACTCGAGTGCTACGCAAAATAAACTAAAGAAAAAAAGAAAAGTTTTTTATCGTTTCTGTGTTTTTATCTTCGGTTTTGCTTGATTGTGACGTTTGTTGTTTTTCGGTGATTTGATCGATCGCGAAGAGACACTTGCCCACACGTCCGCTTGTCTCGTCTTGTAGTTTGCCCCCACCACAGAGGTGACAACAAAAACACACGCGTTTGAATGTAGTGTAGCGAAGAGTTTGCTTCGCCGATCGTCGTGTTCTACAGAACGAAACTATGGGCATTCAAAATGAGCTGAGTGTCGTACATTGTCGCAAATCTCTTCTACATCTTGCAATTCTCACGTCCATGTTTGCTGCTGCCGTTGCTACAGCAACAACACTAGACCCCATAAACACTCATCTTCATCAACATCCCACAGTGCCATCTCCCGATTCACCACCAGTACCGCCGCCTCCCCCAGTACCACCTGCCGACGAAGAAAATATGTCGTCGTCCAGCCAGAAGGCCAGCAACGATCAAATATTAGTTGATAAACATCATCTCCGTCCAGCAATACCCTTCTGCAATGATAAGCAGGAACGCACAATCGGCCGTAGGTAAGTGAAATGAAGAGGCTTGCAAAATGAAATTGTTAATAGAATTTTTTTCTTTTTGTTTGTCTTCCTATTTCATTTTCTGCATATGAACGCTGATTGCGCGATGTTTGTAGAACATTCTAGTAATTAATTTTTATCCGTCCCTCTGCGTATTTCATGTGTCTGCTTACAAGGTCTCTCTCCCTCTTCTATCTGTCGTACATACGGACGTACATATGCTGCCTGTTGTCTGTCCGTGTGTCTCGTGTTTGTTCTTATCATCGTTTCTTTGTTTTGTTCACCACATTCTTTGGTTTGTGTTATTTGCATTTATTTTTCTCCGCTTTTTGTTCTGCTATTTTTGCATGCCGCAAGCTTGTTTTCTAGTCGCGTTGGTTTCTGAATAAATTTATATTTTTTCATTCAGTGGGCCAGAGAAATGGCAAATGCAAATCTGTTAAGTGTCTGCAAGTCTGTCGATGAAGCTAATAAATGTTTAAAATGCAATTGAAATTGATATTTCAAAGCGGTGCAAAATCTGGCAACGCCATGACTGAATAGAAGTGAGAAATTGTGCAGCTGATCATATTTCGCGTTTGTCTTGCTAAAGCGTATATACATCTCTAAATTTGTGTTTGCTTTTATGAATTTTGTAAGAGCATTGTGGAGAAATTGAAATTTAAAAGATAAACTTTGGATTTTTGTGGAAAAGTATACAAGCTTTATCTGGAGTTTGGCGTGTTGCTGTGAAGATTATAATACATTGCTGAATTGGATTCTAACTGTAGTTGCTTTGCTTTTTACGCTACTTGTTGCTGTTGTTGTATGCTGTTTGTTCTTGTTCAATATGCCGGGTGCCGCTAAAATTGTATGTGGTGTGTGCTCTGAAAATGTTGGGAAGAGTGGTAGCATCAAATGCATAATTTGCTCACACTGGGTGCATGCATCATGTGCCCAGCTATCTGATAAGGAATTGTTGGCTATGAAGGCGATCAAAGTAGCAGCATTTGTTTGTAGTTCTTGTGGAGACAAACTTGCCAATCCAGGAAGTGTTGCTGATGATATCCGCCAGCTCAATAAGAAATTCGACAATTTTATTACTACAAATCAAGCTGAGCAGAATGCTATTAAAAGTGCACTTGATAACATAAAAGCCGAGATGGTTTCATGTTTGAATGGCATGAAAGAAGATATTGTAAGTTGTAACAACCGCATTGATGATGTTGATTCTCGCACTTCATTAAAAATGAAATCTTTGGAAGCGGAAAATAATATACTTCATCGGAGGCTTAACCGGGCAGATTTTATTATTGGGGGTTTGCCTGAACATTTAAATGATTTGATTGCTGTTGTTGTTGCTTTGGGTGAATTCTTCAAAATACCCATTACGGCAAACGATATCCATCATGTGTGCTATATGCATAATCGCAAGGCGGTCTTGGTAAAATTCAATTGTGTACTGATTCGTGATAAAGTTATGAAGGAGTACTTCCGGACTCGCTCCCTAAAGGTCTCGGACATCCTGAAAGGTGATGGAGGAGATATTAATGCAAGGATCTACCTGAATGACCACTATTCTCCAGCTGCTGCAAAACTTTATACAATATGCAAGAGTATGGTTCGCAAGCAAATTGTAACAAAATTCAAAATTTTAAATGCTGATAAGCTTAGAGCCAAATTGCTGCTGTCCGATGGTAAGGAGGTGATTTATGATACTGAGCGATGTATTTTGCTCCTACATGATGCTGCTTCACTAAACTAAGTTTTTCTTTTTCTACATATTTAACCTAGTTTTGATGATACAATGGCATAATATAATATCAGTCCTTATAAGAAGTTCAACTTTTGTTAAATCTAGGTTATAATTTTTGTTGTCACTATAACTATAGCTTTTGAATTTTTTCTTTTTCTCATAATATGAGTTTACAATTATATTGATCTCGTAAGATTTATGATTAGCTGTGTCTTTCGCATTTTAATGAAATTTCTGGAATTTTTTAATAATACTCTGAATTTGTATAATTATTTTTGTTGGTTCCCCATCTTACGTGCCTTGTATAATTTTGATGTCTTTTAACATGAATATGGGTGAGGCGATTAGTGGAAACACGTATTTTAGATCTATTTTTAATTCAAGCGAAGGAAGATTTATTGTGGCTCATTTAAATTGCCAAAGCATAAGGCCTTCTAGTAATTCAGTTAAATTTGATGAACTTAGTGCAATGTTGGCTGGATCCAAAATTGATGCTTTTGGTATCTCGGAAACGTGGTTGAAGCCTTTTGTCTCCAGGAAAGCGATTAGTATTCCAGGATATAACTGTTATAGGAATGATCGTGAGCAGTCAAGAGGTGGAGGTGTGTGCATTTTTGTATCTAAATCCCTCAAACACAAACTGGTTTTTAAGTCCTCAGTGTTGGGAAAGTGTGAATCGCTCTTTTTAGAACTATATTCTGGCAACACAAAGTGCGTTTTTGGGGTTGTTTATTTACCACCTGTAGGGGATCTGGTGGCTTTCGAAGAAATTCACTATGATTTGTTAATGAGTTTTTCAAATGTGATTGTTGTTGGTGATTTTAATTGTGATATGTTCAAAGTTGCGAGAAGTAGTTTAATGCGTGCTATGTGCTCTAGGTTGAACTTATCCGTTTTACATAACTCTATACCGACGCACTTTGATGTGGCTCATGCTTCCTTTTCTTTGATTGATTTTATGCTAATAAGTGACAGCTTAAAGCCCCATTATTCTAATCAAGTCCAATGTCCCTCATTATCACACCATGCTTTAATTTTTTCCTCTTTTGATATCAATATGAAAACCTTGGATGAAATTATAGAGTACAAGGATTACAATAATATAAACTGGGATGGATTGCAACAAACCTTGAGTAATTTTGACACACCTTTATTCTTCTCAACTAGTGACGTCAATGCTAAATGTTTGCTACTTGATTTGCTTATAAAAGAGCTATTTCTTTTTGTACCTACAGTTAGAAGAAAAATTCATTCGTTTGATCATAAGTGGATGAGTAGAAGGGAAATTGTATTTGCTCAGTCTTTAAGAGATGCGTCATATAAAGCATTCCAAGAGAATAGCACTAATGAGAATTGGAGTATTTTCAAAAGATATCGTAACCGGGCTAAATCATTGATTAGAAAGGTGCGGCGTCAGTTCTATTCTAGACATTTTAATGGAATGAATTGTAAAGAATTATGGCGGGCTTTAAAAAGGTATGGTTGTTCAGGTGCTGAGGGTGCAGATTACGATGATGATGTTAATGCGCTGAATAACTTTTTCGCATCAGGTGCTGGTCCTGATGTAGTTGGATTGTTTGATGTTGATCACTTTGAAGATGTTAGTAATTCGTACTCATTTGAGTGTGTAGGTAGAGAGGATGTTGCAATTGCTTTAGGTAAAATTGAGTCTAAGTCTGTTGGCGTGGATGAAATACCACTTGAGTTTTTAAAGATTTTGTTTCCTCATATTTCTTACTTGATCTTGGACTTGTTTAACTCGATTATAACTACATCAGTTTTTCCTATAGCATGGAAGACAGCGCGTGTTGTTCCTATCCCGAAAACTTCTGCTATACGTTCCTTTGATGATATGCGGCCCATATCAATTTTACCTGTCTTATCCAAGGTATTTGAACATATATTAAAGAATCAAATTCTGTCTTTTACCAGGAATAAAATCTTTGAATCACAATATGCTTTCCGTGCTGGTCATAGTAGCACATCTTTGCTGTTGCATCTCACCGAGTCTATCAGAGGCAACATGAATAAAAATTATGAGAGCATCTTGATTTCCTTGGATCTGTCTAAAGCGTTTAATTCTATATGTTATGCTACTATGATACGTAAACTCAGGAATGGCTTTAATTTTTCCTATACAGCGTGTAAACTGATTATGGATTATATGAATCATAGGTTTCAATTCGTTGAATTGAATGGTATAAGATCTAGGGTTGCACGTCTGACTTCTGGTGTACCACAGGGCTCTGTTTTAGGACCACTCTTATTTATACTTTATATTAATGATTTCTCTGCGTGTTTGAATACAAACTCCTGTGATGCATTTGTATTTGCTGATGATATTTTCTTATTGTTTAGTGCTGATAAGGGATGTGAGACTATTTTAGAAAATAATATAAATGTGTGTCTTAATTCAATACTCCAATGGACAAGCAGCAATTCTTTGACGATAAATCCTTTAAAAACAAAAGCAATTCGATTTACTTCTAATGAGATGGTAATAAATATTTTTATTGGACAAACTATGGTACAATTTTTAGATCAGCATAAGTGCTTGGGAGTCATTATTGATAGAAGGCTTAATTTTGGACCTCATATTGACTCTGTTCATGCTAGAGTTTATGGAATTTTGCGTAGACTTTACTCAACTTGTTTCTATTTTCCAAAATGGATTAAGTTCAGAATTGCTTATGCGCTATTAATGCCGTTGGTTTCATACGCCTTAGAAGTCATATCTGGAACTGTCTATTACAATGTTCTTAAATTGAAATGCATTGTTAACTCTATTATCCGATATGTCTATAATATTCGCCGGCGTGATCATGTTTCCCCATTTGTTAAGCAGTTTCTGGGATTGCCTTTCGAACGATATATTGACCTTCGCAATTTGCTTTTTTTTTACAAAATTATTAAAACTGGTATACCCTTGCCTCTGTGCGATATGTTTAAATTTACCCGTTCCACTAGAAATACCCAGATTGTCTTACCAAGGATTTTTAACTCTCAATTTGAGAAGTCTTTTATAATTCGCGTTGCAAGATGCTGGAACTTCCTACCTGTTGACCTGCGCATTTTTTCGCATTCTAATAATGTGATTCGTTTAAAGTTATGTAACCATTTAACTACTACTGAATTGTAACTTTGCATAATCTTACCTTTGCCTTACAATTTTCCATTTCTCACTTGATGTTTCTTCGATTTATTCGCCTATTCTATAATTCTGTATTTAATCTTTAAGTATTTGCGGCTGGGGAGCCAACAAATTTAAATTTAAATTTAAACTCTAATTTAAACAAAAAAGATAGAGTAAGATAAAGTATTTTATAGTAATGTGTGATAAAATAAATATTTGTATTTGTATAATTAAGATTTTTTCTATTTGGTAATATTACATTGTAATGCTATTTTTGGCCTAAAAAGGCTTCTGTGTTACGAAATCTTGAATAAATAAATAAAAAAAAAAAATAAATAAAAATAAAGGCGGGATTTTGTTTACCAAAAGATTTGTTGATATCTATCGAAAATACTCAAAACAACATGAATTTTGAAGAGATTTTATATGATTTTTTTAGTTTTGGAATAGTTTACTGGCTTTAGCCATATGGCTACAGAGGGTATACCTATATCATTTGATACAGTCAAAATGTTCTTCTGGTGTTTCAATATTTTACTTGCCAGGAAATGTTAAAGATACATTATTTTCGATTAGATTGAGATTAATATATTTTTATTTGCTCTAGATGGCTTCAACGAGATTTGGTCCCTTGGCATGGTTGAAATAGGTACTTCATAGGGAATGCTTCTAAGCTGTGTCAGTTAAAAAAAAATTGTAATAGCTGGCATTTGGAAATTTAACTTTTTATGGACAACCTTATTTCTTCCAAAGTGACATAGTGAAGACATTTTTACTGGTCACTACTGGGTAATATATCAATTATCAAAATCGGATGACAGTGTTATTGACTACTATAGACTGTTTGTGGATAAGGAAGAATTGAAAGAACATTAAGCTACATTTATTGGGAAGGCCGTTTTTATTAAATATATCGCCGTTTTTTCAGAGATGTAACTAAGATTTTGCCATTGCATACGTTTCTAATGACACTTCTATTTTTTAAATATTAAAGTTGTCATCCCGTTTGTAACAGCTCCATTTTACACACAACAAAATATGTATATGTATTTTTGATCAACATTTTCCGTCCGTCTATACATTCGTCTGTGGAAATCACTCCAGCTTCGGAACGAAATAAAGCAGGTTGAAAAAATTTCACTCAGATGTAATTTAAGTTGGTAGAATTTTTAGAGTAAAAAATGTCCACGTTTTGGTATATCCCCCATAGATCTGCACTGACCGACATAAGGTGTTTTAGTCATAATTCTAAAACGAATTCTAGATCCATATATCATATCACCCTAGGTTTTGCAAATTCCTAATAACAGACAAAATATATTCCGTTGGAATATTAGATCTCAGCACTCATTGAGATATTTTCAACAAGGGTTACTTTTCAAACTGAGGTGAATGAATGCGAAAGAAAAACACCAATTCTAGGTATGCTCCTTAAATGCTCTGTTCCAGAACTGCAAGAATGTAAAAGTTTTTACTACGATAAACGATTATCCATTTATGATATCGAAAAAACGTTTCAAAGGAATTAAGCATTTTTGCCAGATCGCATTGCCAAAAGAAATAAAATAGTCCATTTTGAAAACTTAATTGGTCCTACGACTTCAAATTACAAATTTGAAAAAAAATTAACTTAGTTAGGTTAGGTTGGGTTGAAGGATGCGCGGTTGTTGAAACAACCACTCCACTCGGAGACCTATTGGTCCATTGTGTTCATCCTAATTTAAGAAGATAGGAGAATAGAAAAGAGAAGAGAAGGAAATAAATATGAATAAAGAGTAGAAAAGTTAGTAGGTTTGCATTCACGGTGTATCCGCGTGTCGTCCTTAGCCATTTTAGTCTTCTGGTTAACTGAAGAATTACTGCTGGCTCGATGTCGAAGAGGGAGGACAAGTATGGCAGAATTTGCTTACCCAGTAGCCGCTCTCTCACTCTTACAAGAGTTGGGCAGTGACAGAGTAAGTGCTCCACCGTCTCAGTTTCTTCCTCGTTCTGACAAAGCCTGCAGTATCCAGTGCCGTCACCCCCCTCATTTGTATGTCATGGCATTTATGTTGCAGTGTCCTGTAATTAGGCCCACCACAAGCTTCAAGCCCAGCTTTGTCATGGATATGAGTGACCTTGATCTCCTTTCGGAGTTTACCGGCCAAATCTTTTTGGAGACATTACATCCCCTTCCAGTTAGCTAGTTCTGTTGAAATTTCCCAAGGTAATGCTTATGCAGTACTTGGAAGAAGTGACATAAGGGTGGCTTCACTGAGCTCTTAATCTCTGTATATACTGATTCAGGTCAACGTCTGGCCAATTCATCAGCCTATACATTGCCAGATATGTTGCAACGCCCAGGGAGAAATAATGGGAAATTAGTCTGAGTTCCCAGTGTTTCTTGCATTTCTATCAGACATGTTCCCCGATTTAAATATTTTTGGAATTGTTTCGAACAGTGTTTTGCTGGCTGGTACTTCTTGCGTGATTTTACACAAATCAGCGAAATAAGTATATTCGACATTGACACCATTTGAAAACCAAAATGTGATGACTGCAACATTGAGCCAATCTCATTATTCAAAATTTAAAATTTCAGGAACAAAATATATTCAACACAAGCATGCAGTGACATCGGTGTCAAAAATACATAAGGTGGGAATACATAAAGCGCTTTTTGACTGGCTTAAATCGGCGGCGGATTTTTAGGTTGACTCAGTTCGATTTTGGGGCTATGCTCCTTTTTGTTCCTTTGCGAAGAAGCCAGTCGATGACTTCAGCCAGTCAATAAAGCGTTTTATGTATTCTCACCCTTAGTTTCGGGAGACTTTTTCAAGCACATTGTGTCCTTGCTATTCCGAATCTAAAGCGGAGAATACATTAAACACATATTTGACTGGCTTAAGTCATCGGCTGGATTCTTCTTTAGGCCGACTTAGTTCGATTTTGGAATGAAGGGCTTTTGTTCTTTTCCGAAGAAGCCAGCCGATGACTTAAGCCAGTCAAAAAAGCGTTTTGTATATTCTCACCTTAATACTAAAATCCATGTGTGGTTTTAATAATACCCCCTAAAGAGAAGATTAGAGATTTATAAATCGTCAAATCGTAACAAGTTACCAAAAATTAAACAAATTTGAAACATTCTCGTTTAGATTCGTAGACAATGACCTAAAAATTGACTGACTATGAAATGAGTCATTCCGATAAAAAATAATAAAAACAACCCAACTATTATCTGTATATCGTTTATTTACGGAATTGAACATATTTTTTGTGTATTCTATTTCAATTTGCAAGTTTATCTGTTTTGTTTTGCTCCAACATTTACCAATGTTTATATTACTTCTAAAAACAACAACAGCTGTCGCCAGACATCGCGTGACTCCAAACATTCTGACAGCGAACGGGTATAAATGTGTGTGCACACATTGACGCCATACCAACACCGTTTGCATCCCAATCCTGTTTTACTTTTACTCGAATGCCGAGTTTTTTAGATATCGATGATGTGTCACTTTGCTACTTGTTGGTCGGTTGTGGAACCAGAATTCATTTTATTTTCATGCGCAGTCTTCCTTCATTGTTGTAGTGTGGTGTTGAGAACTTTTGCCTTCAAGTCCGTTTGGGCATTTTGGCGGATAAATTTATGCATGTTGCCGCTGCATTGGAAGGAAAAGAAAGATGATGCCAAAATTGTATGATGAAATTCATTTAGCAGTGGGGTGATTATCCATGGACGGGGCTCTTGTAATTTGTATGTGTAGCATCTTTAAAGTGCAGAAGTATACATTTTGTTTGCTGTTATAAAATAACTAAAATATTGCGAATGTATTTTTCTGCCTACAATTGCATTTCTATTTGTGTCTGCATTTTAAGCGATGTTAAACTTAGTTGTTTTGTACGAATGACTCATACTTAGCTGTACTGTAGGCTTGTTAGTATGTTTTCAGTGTTCATTTCTAAAAAGGAATTTTAAAATAGATTAGTCTACTTTTGAAAGATTAGTTTAAGTGTTGATGTATTATGGGTATGTTTTCCGAATTTACTTTAATTTCAATTTGGCGCCGTTTGATTCATACATACATATCAAACTGTTTTCAAAATATTCTATAGTCTCTCCTTTTAAAGTCCTTTCTGCCCATTGTTGTTTTACACATCAGTTTAAAACTTTAAGCGAAACGACTCCTCTCATTGAATAACTTCCATTTAAATGTCCAAGCTCTTTGTTTCGAGTTGTTTCATGTTTCCTTTGTTTGTAATTCATTTCTTATGAGATTAAAAAGAATCTCCAGTAACTTCATATATTTTTTTGTATTCTTCAGCTTTATATAAAAATTCAGTTTTTACGGAAATTCTTTGTTCTGTATTCAACATTCGAAATATATCTGTAAACGAAAACAAAACTAGATTTGATTTATAAGTGTAAAGTTTAATGCAACAACTATGACAAATCCTAATCTAATCAAGATTCGAGATAATAACAAAAGGTAGAGAGAGCCCTAAACAAACAACCATAATATTTATTAATTTTACATTAAAATTGAAAGGCTCAAGTGGCATATATTTTGGCTGCATTCTAATGTTTTCAACGAAATACATTGAACCCGGGGTTTAGAAGTTACTTCCAATTGTGAAATAAATTTCGATTGTTTATATATTCTGAACTAAAATTAATTCGAAATAGTTGTTTTGTTTAAAAGTATCATATTACCAACGAAATGTCGACTACCAGTTATGTGCGAATGGTGCACAAATTTGTTCTTGTGCACAAATTGTGACACGATATCAAAAAACATATCGTGTCACAATTGACACACAATAATTTTGGCGATATAACTCCCTTGGTTTTCGAATTATACGCTTTACAAACACAATTTTCTGTTCCTATTTTCTCATTTCTCTTTAATATTTTTGAAAGTTTATAACTGCAGAATTTTATAAATGTTTTTTTTTTCATTGAATTTATTCAGACAGCAACAATTTCATTTGTCAGCGGAAAATAAAATTTATAACACACAGTTTTAGAGGCAAATATTGTATTTCAAATGGGGAACATTGCTTCAAGTTACAAATATATATTTACAGTTGAGTACATAAAGCCATCTTTTGACTACAAGTGAGCTATAGACAATTCTCTCCCAAAGTCTTTCTGTTTCCACAAGGATTAAAATTAACGTTTATATAAAAATTACAAAACATTTTTTTGAAGCTTCAGTTTTATATCTTGAGCACATATTTGTTGAATACATCAAATTTCTATATTGTTTCACCCACCCCTATAGTTTCGACATTTCCTTACTTCTATATATATAAATGAAAGTTGTGTTAGTTACTACGCTTATAACTTAAGAACCGCTGAACTGATTTTAATGATTCATACAAATTCGGAATTGTCTCTTATCCGAAAAGGATAATATCCAAAAAAATCGCGTAAAAATGTGATATGTTAACATTTTCATTTTGACTTTTGAAATGTACAATAGTAATGTTTTATTTTGCATGATTTTTTCCATTTTGACTTACTTTTTTCTAATGTACATTTGTAGTGTTTTTTATATTTTATTTTTGAATTCGAATATTAATACCAATTTATTTAATTGACTTGATTTCTTGAGAACTGAAATTGATAACGGGTTACATGGAAGTGTAGTACCGAATTATGTGGTGGCGAAACGGAATAGATGATACCGAAATAATTTAATGCGGTCACACCAAAGTTAAAAGAAAATTACTTTTTCAAAATCGTTAAAAAGAAACACGAAAAAAGAGATCTCATTGCAACAATTCTCAAAACGGGAAAATATCGAAAAAAAATTCCAATGGAATTGAATTTTAAAATAAAAGTACATTCTATTGACAAACTTTGTAAGGATCTTTAAACAGTTGCTGTAAAAAATCAGCGGACAAGTTGAAGATTTTTTCAATTTGTTATTCTTCTTTTGTCAATTTTTTTCAATTTGTAATATCATATTGAATTCAGTGGATTTTTTGTGAACAAAATAAAGAATAATTTTTCACTATATACAATTTTTCACCAAAAAAATGAAATAAGTGCGAAATACGATGGTAACTGACATCTACCTTTCAACTCCAGGGCCTACATCGTGCTTCAGCTGGAAGATGCGCAGACATTTAAACAAACAAAAATGACCGAAAAAGACTAATGGGGCTTATTTCAAAGCGTGGCCCTACTTCTTTCATGTGACAATAATCCGTCCAATGAGAGCTCAAAATGCAAAAATTTTTGGGAGTACAATCAGTAAAATACCAAATATAAAGGGTGCAAAATAGTAGAGCGAATGGGACTTTTAGTAAGAAAAGGATTTCTATCCTTCCAAAAATTCTGCCTGAACATTTAAGATACCTTAAATCGCTTTAGCAGGTCATGATATCGATCATAAATAATCATCGTATGATTTAAGCCATTTTTGGAGCCTTCGCCATTTTCTTCTATTTTTGGCCCTTATTTGGCATCTTTGTTTCTAAGGGGGGTAGAGAACCTCTTCGCATAAAATTTTCGGAGTAGGGCCCATATTGGTCTTGACCACTAAAAAATTTTATTTATGCTACCCTGGGGTAAGGAACCATCGTACAGATAATTGCCACATAGAAATCTATTCATGTAAAGTCCCCACATTGGAGTATCCCCAAGTCCACTTTCACATCTAATGTGTGGTCAGAAAAGAAAAATTTGTATTCTATTGAATTTGTAACCCCCAAGAGAATATTGGTTGGGAACGTAGATTTGGGATATACATCTATATGAAATAAATTGTGAAAACATGAACAAATTACAAAAATAAGAAATTAGCACGGGACCGAATATTTGTTGAATCGTCATTAAATTATACTATGATGAAAAATATGGACTCCAACTTACAATTTAAATGGCAAATAAAATTAATTCCCATCTTACGGTAATGGATGTAAAATAGCTATATTTTTGATTTGGCCTCTATTTGTCATCTTGGATTATAAGGGGTGAAGAAAGTTTTCAATGTAGGTCGATGTTTCGCATTTTACCATATTTCAAAGGATTTGGCTAAAAATGAGTATTTGGGGATGAAAATCTTACACAAAAATTTCAACATATCTACAAATTTTAGGATTTTCTCCATGTAATAGTATCCCCTCAAGTCCACCTTTTGGCGGACAAACAGACCGACATGGTTAGGGGGACTTATGAGGACTCTAATGCACAATCTGAGGTGCTAATGGGTTCAAAAAAGTAATTAACTTTGCCTATTCTTAAATCAATTAGCCCTCAATTACGAGTTGTACAAAGTACAGTAAATTCCAAATTACTGCTCATTTCACTAAAAATTAAGAACTAATCGACCAGTACGTGAACATTTATAACATTCATATCTTTGAATAATCATGCTTTGACAAATATGCATAATAGACAAAAACTATGGGCCGGCAACGCGGACCGGGCCAGCTAGTATTAAATAAATCGAGAAACTTAAACTTGTCTTGGTTTGAGATTGCAACGACAAAGTTTTTTTATTGTCCATAGAATGTGTGAAACATTCCATTTTCTATATTGTGGATCTTTGTCAGCTAAGTTTTAACGAATCTATTTAAAATAAACATTTAATACCCTCCACCTTTGGGTAAAGAAAATATTTTTATATAAAAGTATCTGAATTCAAACGTGTTCCACTTTAAACTACAAATACCTGCAATACCGTGGATAATGTGGTTAAACTTTTCAAAAAACCATACAGTGAGGCCGTTATATGAGGGCTACACCAAAACGGGAACCTCTATAGACAATTGTATACTTCAAGGATTGTCATCTACCAAATATTCTAAAATACTAATTCAGAAACAATTTTGTGGGTAAATGTGACTAGCATCATTAAATACCGAATATTGCTGGGTATCATTATGTGTGCGCTATAGGAAAACGTAAATCTAAATATTCAAGGATGCGCCAACGGAGCTAGAACCCATTATGAACTACAAATACAAATTCTTGGACAAATCCGTGGAAAAATGTGGCAAAAATTATCAAAATTCTGAATATCCGGATGTCCCATTATGTGGGGCTATACGAAAACGTCGACCTATATATACTATGTTTCGCCAACGGAGAACCCATTGCGAACTACAAATACCAATTTTTGGACAAATCGGGGGAAAATGTGGCAAAAATCGTTATATGGGTTCTATACAAAAACGTGGACCTATACAAAGCATGTTCCGCCACCGAAAACCCCATTGCGAACTACAAATACCAATTTTTAGACAAATTCGTGAACAAATGTGACAAAAATCATCAAAATACCGAATATCGTCTACATATACTATGGTCCGCCACTGGAGCTAGGACCCATTGCGAACTACAAATACCAAGTTTTAGACAAATCCGTGAAAAAATGTGGCAAAATCATCAAAATACCGATTATCGGGAGGCACCGTTATATGAGGGCTGTATCGCGATTTCAGCAGACAGACAGACGGACATCGCTAAATCGACTTAGAATTTCATGCTGATTATGAATATATACAGTGTGAAATAAAAAACAAAGTCAAAACGCCCTAATTTTCCCCAATTTTTTAATTTTATTGAATGAAAGCAACAAATGTCGGAAATAGCATAAAATTTTAGAATAAGTTTAGATTTGTTCGAATTGGTTACCTTTGACACGAATTATGGACTTCGAACGGCCAATGAAACCGTCACACGCGACCCGAATGTTGCTCTGCGGTATTTTCACCCATTCCCGGCGAAGCGCCTGCTTGAGTTGATCGATACTTTGGTATTTTTTAGTGTCAACCTTGCGCTGGAAATGAAGCGAAGCACCTCATTTTGTAAACATTCTTGGGTGGCGCGTGCTGATTGCGATGGTGCTGAGTCCTGTTGGAATGTCCAAGGTCTGCGGCCAAAATGTTTGCGTGCCCAAGGCCTTAATACACCCTCCAGAATATTTTCGCAATAATATTCCGCATTTATTCTGATGCCACGATCGATTAATACGAGCGGAGAGCGACAATCGGCTGTTGTGGCAGCCCACACCATCACCATGGCCGGCGTTTGAGTTCTGGTGGCCAACCGAATGTGCACATTTTCAGCTGACCTCTTTGGCAAGTAAACACCATAATTTTGTTCGTTTACAAACTGCTGGACAACGAATGTATTTTCATCGGAGAAAATCAAATTCGGCAGTTCACCTCTTTCGGCCAAGCGAAGCAACTCTTTAGCTCTTTTGAGTCTATTTTCTTTCTTGTACTTCTTGGAATTTCAATGACTTTACCCTGAGCTCATTTTTCAAGATTTGCCGAATGGAATATTGCAATATGTTCAGCTAACGAGCCATTTTTCGGCCACTGCGACGCGGGTTTCGATCAAGTCGCTTCTTTACTTTTCGAACCATTTCTGCTGACGTTGCTGCTTTTTTTCCATCCACTTCCTTGACGTTGCGCTACGCTCCAGTATCACGGTAACGAGCGGTGGTACGAGACACAATAGATTTATTCACATTTAAATGCTGGAGTGCTCTAACGATAACCACTTGTGGTTTTCCAGCCAAATATAAAGAAATCACATTATCACCAAAATGCATGCATGCATACGCTTGTAAACAAACTATGAGCTGTCACTGGAATAATTTTAACAGCTGTCGGACTAGTGGCTCCGAAATGACGGGGAAGGTTTGTGGAAAAGAAATGTGAGGTCAACTAATTACAAGTAATCAATTCTAATTCCATTTCATTTCTAAACTTTAGTGTGAATTGGGACCATCATAAGTGGCCATGACATTGACATTGCACGTTGTATTATCTTGTACTATGCCGCTGGAACCAAAATTGATTTGTTCACTTACGGGACGATTGCGATTTTTGTTTTCCGTAAGTTCAAGATAAGACTAAAGTACTTTTGCAAGCATTAAGTTGACAGTGCAAAAATGAGTTGCTTTCATTTTTGTTTATGCTAAAAAATTTTAGTTAATTAATTTAACAAAAAGAAGTCTGTTCGAAAATTTTTTGTATAACAGTCAATTTGTTTAACAACCTGAATCTATCACTAAAATCTTTCCGATGCTTTTTATTTAAAAATATATAACCTGAATTCAAATTAGTGGCTTAAAATAATACTAGACGCAATACGTAATAGGGAAAATTGGGAAATTTGAAATATCGAATCTTAAACTTTTTAATATTTGGGTAGGAAGTACTCCTCATAAAATTACCCACTTGGGCCGGCAGAATTGAAATGTACCAAACTCACGGCCAATGAACGTTATTAATATTGAAAAAGAAATGCATCCTTTCCTATTTAATTAATTGTTGGTGGCAAGCTATTTTAGCATTAAATAAAAAATATATATGTAATATTTTCCCTTTATTGCAAACTGGTATTACCAGCCAATAGGCGAGTCGCAATTCTTCATGTTTTTGTTAGAAATATAGTAACTTTTAGGATTTTTGATATATCCGATGACCACCGAGTAATTACTCTACTTAACAAAATTGTAGCATTAGTATGGAATCAGGATATAGAATGAGACTCTAGCTTAATCTGATAGATATAAAATAATTAATGAAAAAATTAAACATTACACTCTTTTACGATTCTGTGTTATTGTAGCGCTCTTGTCGCTTTAGCCTTTTGGGCAGTTGCAAAACAGTCACTAGTTTTATACCCGAGAAGAAGGAGTTCAGATATTGGATTCTTTCTTCTTTTATCGAAAAGCATTTAACATTCCAAGTAGCAGGTCCTTTTCGCTTCTTTTTCATGTTCATACAGTCAATAATGATCAATATCGCCGCCTTCATAGAATTATTGCCTTTATGTTGCAGAGAGCTGTTATAACACTTACCACGAGTTTTTTTAGGTATAGAATCGAACTTGAAACTGTTGACTGTTGAAACTGTCGAGGCTCTACACCCAAGATAGCCAATTTTGATCTTTTTGGAGTAGGGAAAAATTTGGAAAGAGTGGCTTCCCGAGAGCTCAACAATTAAATCGCTAGACTCCCATTGGTATCTATTTGACAAACTATTCCATAATGAAATTTCTATTTGAAGGTGTTATGTGGATCCATTTCAGTCAAAGTTATTTAACGAATCTGTTTCAATATAGAACTTCCATTAATTTGAGAAGGTTATTCAGATATGCATATTACGTCCAAATTTTTAAACACCAGTTTTTTCTTTAAAACGTTCTTCTTGTAAGCAACGAACGTTTTTATTTAGCCTGATAGCGTATGAAATTACAGTAGTTTTCCGATTAAACAAACCATCGGTTTAACGAATTCTGGATTTAACGAACATCCAATAAATTTACATTGAGTACCTTATATTACGAACTTTGTAAAACATTTGTACTCGATATTTCACTGAATTCTGTAAGGGAGGCGATGTTGATGTATACTCAGCGACGGAATGTCAAAAAAACAATGAGTGTCAATTGAGCGAAGACATTTGTGCCACTATTCCGATGATATAGAAAAAGGTGGTTCCCCAACAATGTTTTGTTTGATGCTATGACTGATGTTAATAGTAAGTAAAGACAACATTCGCTCAGAAGAACAACCAAGAATTGAGCACGACGTAGTTGCAAAGCATTTTGAAATGTGTATACAATGGGTGTAACAAAATAATATAGCCTGCCTCCAAATCTGCAATATTGAAAGAACTTCAAGAAGAGGCGATGCACTAAAAGTAGTTAAGTTAATTTACAAGCACAATTCCAAGCAATATCTCACAGTAAAAATGCATATCGATACCATTAATTTGATTTAAAAATCTGTTTTAAATTAAAACTAAAATAAAGGCACGGTCCAAATCATATGAGATTTGTTATTTCAATACTTTCGAGTCAACAAATCTTATTATAAATAGTACTCGGTTTAAAGGATTGACATTATATAGCCTGAAGCGATTTCGCTTTTGAAATTATGTCATAGAGCCCTGCCCTGATGGTTATCCTAAGCTTTTTGATCGGAGTCCATTTGAACCTCTAAATGTACATCTTCAAAGGATTGACATTATATAGCCTGAAGCGATTTCGCTTTTGAAATCATGTCATAGAGCCCTGCCCTGATATTATCTTTAGCTTTTTGATCGGAGTCCATTTGAACCTCTAAATGAACATCTTCAAAAACAATAGGCTTTTATGCTGACCCTAACCCTACCCCCATGAAAAATTTTGTGAGGATCGAACGATAATTGCGACCAGTGTATGATACCTTCAACACATAGTGTTGCAGGGTGTAGAAAAACTTAAGAAAATGTACAATTCAAAATAGTAAGTTAAATTGGAAAAATCGCATGCGATAAAAAATATGATTAAAATTGAAAAAATATAATAAAAAATATTCACTTTTTTACTGTCATATTTTTACGCGATTTTCTTAGATTCTACCCTTTTCTGGCAAGAGACCATTCCGAATTGATGAGAACTGTGTAAATCGCGGTTCTTGGCTTATAAGCAGAATAACTAAAATATATTTATTTTAGATATCGATTGACCTTTTTCGTTATATATCTATATATATCTTGGCTATCAGCATCACTGTAATGGTCAGAAGTGACCTCTTAGTGTATTTGTGATTTGTCCGGGATTAGAAATATTCGCGATTTAGTGGGAATTTTCATATTTTTAACATAAAAGTTATGGTTTATATAACCGCTAAATATGGAGATGGAATATTATTTATATTAGTATTGAAATGAGGAATATCCACGAAAATATTATCGGGTCGTCTTTAGCCCTTATAGTCTTCTGGCTGACTGAAGAATGACTGTTGGTTCAGTTTCGGAGAGTGAAGACAAGTCATGCAAATTTGCTTGCCCATGAGCCTCTGTCTGACACCAAAAATAGTTGGACAATGTGCTCCGCTGTCGCTATCTCCTCCTCGTCTTGGCAAAGCCTATAATATTCAGTAACGTGGACCCCACTTAGAAGTTTTGGTCCTTATATTACAGTGACATGTAATTAAACCTACTACAAGTTTTAGGTCAGATTTCGCCATGAAATTTAAAGGCCAAATTTTTTTGGAGGCATTACACCTCTTTAATTTTAACCAGTTATGTTGAAATCTCCCGTAGTAATACTTATGTATTACTTGGAAGAAGTGATACAAGGGTGGCTCGTTGAATCTCTAGACCAGTTGACACGGAACTACGTCTTGCCAATTCATTTGCTGAATCATTGCCCGAAATGTTGCAAGGCCAGGAACCCAACAAAGCTTTAAAAAGGACTTAACTTTGAATTGTCTTTTACCTCATAATTTTTTTAGACATAAGTAGATATAATTAGATAGTTGCATTTTTCCTACCATTTCCATTTGCAAAATACCTTTCATACTACACACAACTCAGTTCACAACTATTTTGAGAAATTATGTTCTTCTAATGTCTAAAAATTCAAAATAAATGAAAACAATTTGTCCAGAAGAAAGGAAAAATAATCGTACTGAACTAAGTTACCGTTGCACATCCGAGTGAGTAGTGGTCAACACATTTTTCTTACATCAATCATATTTTATTAATACCCGGCCAGAATATAATTATCATTTATGGTGTCTTCTGTTATCTGTTTTATTGTTGTTTGTAATTAATTCCCATTTATTGACAATGCTTTTTTCGGTTATTCGTGGTTTCATTATCAAATCGGCGGCAGAAAAACAAGATGCATGTGTGAAGGCAAAACAATTAAATAGTCGTTTCTGTGAAATGTCATTCAATGGACGTCATTTGTTTGAAAAATTTCCTAGTAAAGTCAGTTTTGCAGATCAAATCGAGCAAATGTTTTTATTAATGATATTCTTGTGTTTTTGCTTTTCTTGCGTTTCAGACTTTTATATGTGAGTACGCTAGATGGACGACTGTCCGCGTTGGACATCACCAAAGGCGGAAAAATGCGCTGGAGTATACCAACGGGACCGGGCCCATTGATTTCCTCCAGTATACATCGCTTGGAATTGACAAACAATGGACAATTTGTGCGAATGATACCATCACTGAGTGGTGGCATATATAAATTTGATGGACAATCAATTGATCCCATACCCATTACCACCGACAACTTGCTAAGTTCTTCTGCCAAGTTCTCCGACGATTTGGTAATTTCTGGAGGAAAGGAAACTCGAACATATGGTGTCTCAGCACGTACTGGACAAATGCTTTACGAATGCTCCATGGAGGGCTGTGCAAATGCCACCGGCCCTGATCCCAATATCATGGCCCCCATAGAAGATGACGACAACACCTATGACAATGAAAATGACGAAGGATCATATCGTACTCCTAACTATATGGATGAACATGACCCCCTGGTGGATGATGTCATCGTAGTTAGACGTTTGACACAAACAGTACGTGCGATTGAGACTCGCACGGGTATGGAGCGTTGGAATTTTAGTGTGGGACAACATGAATTGGATTTAGTGCGTTCCGAAGATTGTCACGATCGCAAATTTAGTGACATTGATATGGCCATGTTGGACTTGGATATTAAAGTTATTGTGCCCGAGGGCCTTATATGCGCTTTTAGCAAAATGGAACCATCGGTTATGCTATGGAAATATAAGGTAAGTTTATTATACTTTATGTTTGGCTCGAATGGTCTTAGCTAATCGTGTGTTTCTTGTTTCTCAACTTTTAGTTCAGCCATCCCATTGTTAATGCTTGGAAAATAAGTGCATCCGATAAATTGGAATCAATTGATATGTTTGGATCTGCCCAATGGTTATGGAATCGAGATGATAATGTATACGAAATGCCGCCACCAACAATAAATCCATCGATATATGTGGGAATGTATGATAAACAATTGTACATACAGGTAACTATTGATAGGTGAACATTGTTTCAAATGTATTATTTAGCAAACCGGGTGGAATATCAGTTCTGTCCACCATATGGTGGTTAGGACGACTCCCACGATAACACCCAAGTAGGTGCTGCAACGAAAACATATGATTATGCTGACGTAAGGGAATAACCTTCGTCTCCTCATGTGAATGGTTAACTGGAGTCGTGAAGAGACACCCTTTTGCACTTCTTAGGGCACTATTCTCGCAGTTCTGAATACTTTTCCAGTGCGTTGCACTCGTATTCGTAGACCACACTGGAGCCGCATAGCTAACCACAGACCGACCTATCGCTTTATAAGAGGCTAAAAAAGTTTCCTTATCCGCCCCCAAATGTTGCCGCCAAGCGCCTTGAGTACATTGTTTCTACTTTTCAATTTATCGCGGATAGCTTGCGAGGAAGACTTGAACATGCTATCGAATGTGACCCCAAGAATTTTGGGGTAGTTAGTGGTCGGAATAATGTGTCCCTCGACCTGCACATTCAGCTGTCTTCTCATCTCCGCAGCCCATGTGGTAAATAGTGTGGCCGTTGATTTAGTATCGGATATTTTCATATTCCTCGCATTGAAGAAGGCGGCAAGCTCTGCGAGATAGCTGTTCACCCTGACACATATCATCAACTACAGGACCCAACGCCATGATCGTACAGTCATCCGCAAATGTTACGGTCTCGATGCCGTCTGGAGGACGCGGAATTCCGGTAAGGTAGAGGTTAAACAGTTCTGGATATATCACCCCACCTTGGGGAATTGCCGGATTCACTCTACGGGGCTTAAACTTCTTGTTCCGGAATTCCACGGACGACTGGCGTCCACACATATAATCGACTATTCTTGGGTAAATCACTTACAAGCGCTGATTTTTGGAAAATAGTTTTTATTTTGAAGACATATTGAAAAATCATAAGCGTGGGAAGTCCCGAATAAATACCTAATACTCTTGATCTATTTAATTTATAATACGTTTTTTGAACAATATCAGCCACCTTTTCTTTGTGTCGCGCGACATTTACGATGACGCATCGTTGGACCAAAAATCGTTTTATCTTAACTCGGCTTGTCCTTCATTCTCCTCCTCGGCGGTATACCTATGACATCTTCATCTTCGGATTCGGAGTATTGTCATTATATATACGTTTAATTTCCTCTCGTGTGGCACCTTCAGCCTTATTGGACCCATCTTGCGGCTTGACAACATATCCACCCAGGACAGCTTTAGGGATTTAAAGTTGCATTTAGTACTTTAAAAACATCCTCGTTTCGTTCCATCTACTGAATAACAATTCTCTTTCTCACAATTAAATATTAAAAAAAAAATGTTTTTTACACAAATTGTTCATAGTCCTATGTTTATTCTTTTACATATTATAGAATTTACTCCTCAATGATTTTTGGTTATGTGTCATTTCCTCTTTTTGAAATTCAATCTCGATCTTCGCTCCTTAGTTATATTAGATACTATATTTTTGAGCGTTTAATTCAACTCACCCATTCTCTCCTGTACTTTAGGAATCTGTCAGCCTGCGCAAGGAAATACTTGATCAATCAAACTTATACACCCAAATAATGGCAGAATCCCAAATGCCGAAAATTCCTTGGCGTCCCATATCAGCCAGTAGCAGTTCTCTGGTCATATACCAAGAGAACGGAGATAAAGTTATTGCACCAGGCGGAAGTGATGCCCCAGCCTTGCCTAGCTCAGAAATTCGTGGTAACGAGTTAGTACCATACGATGATGAAATGTTCGCTTTGTCCGCTCAATCGGTACTGAATGCTTCAGAATATGTAAATGGCAATGGTTTCTATCTTTACACAGACAAGGAATTGGAAAGGAGTAAAGACGATGTTGTATGCAATTCAAATAGTAGTAAAGAAAAAAGCGGTTTGCCGGCTATTAAAGATGCCGAAGAAAAGGATACAACTTCCAATAATACCAATGATGACGATTTAGGCTTTAATTTAGATGATATCGATGCCCCAGTGAGAGTGGTCATCTTGTCGTTGTGGTATTGGTGGAAGGAAATTGTCGTTATCGCCTTTACATCGGCAATATTGATGAATCTTTTCATTGGACAACGAAATCGAGAACGGCAAATAGTAGTCATTGAACGTCACATACCAGTCCCCACGGGTATAGAGGCAACTGAGTCCTCAACAGCCGCACTTCTGGGCCCAATAACAAACACTCCACAAACAACAACGACTAACGCCAATACCAATTCTAAGAGTACCAATGGCCCCCATCGTTCCTTATCCGAGTCAACTTCTCATTCTGGAGAACATTTTACTTCACGTTTCCAATCTGATTTTGATATGATGCAGTGCTTAGGCCGTGGTGGTTTTGGCGTTGTTTTCGAAGCCAAAAACAAATTGGATGATTGTAGGTATGCCATTAAACGCATAACATTGCCCAATAAAGAGGAGTCCCGAGTACGTGTTATGCGCGAAGTAAAAACTCTGGCCAATTGTGAACATCAAAACATTGTTCGATACTTCCAGGTAAGTGCGAAATTATTTCGCATAGTCTTTTCTTTTATATAATTACTTCTTTATTTTAGTCATGGGTAGAGAAACCACCACCAGGTTGGCAAGAAGAGGAGGACAGCAAGTGGTTAGCCAATGAGATGTCAACTTCCATACAAATTGAGACGCCTACCGACACACATTCCGTCTTCACGCCTAATCCCGTGGATAAGAAACAACAATTAAAGTCATGGATGGATTCTATGGCTTCAACAGCTTGCAGTTCTGATCATGGATGTGATAATAACCATTTGAATGGAATAGATGAAGACGAGGATGACGATTCATGCATTATATTCCGCTCAGAATCACAATCGTTGGCCATGAGGGAAGAAGACACTGAGAGCGGCAGCGAAAGTGACGATGAATGTTCAACGACAAATAAGACAAAATCTCATAATGGCGCTATATCCATTGATATCCACACCAATTCCACTGACATAAGTCTGAGCCGACGTAACAAACGTAACATTGACTATTCCCAACTGTCGGATTCATTTCAAATTGAATTTGTTGGCTCGGCTAATGGTGAAGATTCACAGGCTGATATAACACAAGATAATGACGACGATGATGCCAACAAGGCTTTCAATAAAAAGAAAAGTCGACCTAAGGATTTGGCCTTGAATATCAGTATGGGCGAAAATAATAATAATTGTCGTGAACTTATGCAGGCCTCGCATGTGGCGAAACCGGCCCAAAACAAAGTCTATCTATACATTCAAATGCAGCTGTGTCGCAAAGAGTCATTGAGGGATTGGCTTCGAGACAATGTTACCGAAAATCGTTCAGAATATATAGCCAGTATTTTCCACCAGATTGTTGACGCAGTCGATTACGTACACTACAAAGGCCTCATTCATCGTGATCTCAAGCCCAGTAATATATTCTTCTCCCAGGAGGGACAAATCAAAATCGGCGATTTTGGTCTTGTTACAGATATGGCTGATATACCAAATATGGTGACAAAATGTGGCGACAAAACCGGTATGCCGTCTTGTGCCCGCCACACCCAGCAGGTTGGCACCCATCTCTATATGTCTCCCGAACAACTGCGTGGCCTTCCCTACGATTTCAAGGTGGACATATATTCGTTGGGTTTGATATTTTTCGAATTACTCGTTTACTTTGGCACCGAAATGGAGCGTATTATGACCCTCAGATCGCTACGTGACGGAGTGTATCCAAAGGATTTTCCGCACAAGCATCCCAAAGAGTATGATCTGTTGAAGAAAATGCTTTCTTCTACCCCGTCTGAGAGGCCTGCAACACCAGAATTGAAGGTGAAGTTGAATGAGATCTTAAAACTTCCCGAAATGCCTGGAGATAGTGAAGCTGCTGCAATAGTTGCAGCTGCACGACGCTTAAGTCGTTCGCGTACTTTTAGTAGCTCTGAATAAGTTAAAAATAAACCATTACTAACATAACACACATACCAACCACAGTAGAGAGTATATAAGGATTTAGTTACTGAGTTCGAATCGAATTGCAGGATCCACAATTTCTTTACATTTATTTCAACAAATCTAGTTTTTCGGTTTTGAATTCATGTAAAATTTATATGAAAATATACTATTACAAATAGTTTGTAATATTTTTTCTACACAAAATATGAGCTTGATTCCCACGGAAATGGAAATTTTGTTTAGTTCAGATTATTTGGCCCAAAATAGTTGTATTGTACTTATAAATATTCCTATTTCTATTACAATTGAAATAAATACGTCTTTCACTGCTACATACTCCCTTATCATTTGACCACTTTCCCGCCCTCTCATAATTTATATTCAATTGGCGTCTTTCGAAGTCTAGAAATGTTGAATTAATTCTTTTGTGTTTTTTGTTTGTTTTGAACTGCTGTCATGTCCTAGGAGTTTTCTTAATTTATTTTAAATATTTTTTTCTATTAACATTTTTTCCTGCATTAACAATTTCACAATTACTAACATTTTTAATTTTATTTCTAAGCACTGAGTTATGCACTTAAGTTAAGTATGCTTAGCGTATTTGCTTTTTGGCATACCATTCTCCGTATTTGTATTTATATCTCCCGATTAGCCATAATCCCTAATGCAAATTTAGGATTTTGGCTGGGGTGGAGAATTTTCTTTTAAGCCATTGCCATCGTTTTGAATGTCAAAGACACTTCTATCATAAGTTAGAGTTTAACGCAGGAATGTGATGTACCCATCGGACAGTTTTTGTTATCGAATCTGATGGCGAAATGTTCTGAACGAAGACTAAGATTAATATTTTTTATCATATAATTAAGATTAGTTTAAAAAATAGTTTTATAAGCTTAGATAGAGTGTGTCAAACTATTTATAGACTATTAATAGAACTCGACTTATTGTGAATATCTATAAAGAAAACAAAACTATATTGTAAGTACAAGCAATAAAATGTTTAAAAATTATTTTATTGACTGAATACAAAAATGATGATTTCTTGATTTTGGGGGGGTAGTTGTGGTCTTGTTTTTCGTAAGTTGAAACTATTTTTTTTATAGGGTTATGCTGTACGAATTTTGTGTTAAACGTCGTGATCATGTATCTAATTCTGTGAACGAGTTTATTGGTGGTTCGTTCGATTGTTTTGTGAATGCTGTTCTACAAACATTTTAAAGACACATTCTTCTCTTTTAGATCTTTTTAAGTTTTTTTCTAGATATGTAACGAACTTGCAAATCATTATGCCACACTTTACTCCTAGGTTTGAAAAATCATTCTCTATAAGAAATGTTCGAATTTTTATAATCTGACATTAAATTCTTCCTTAAAATGTTATAAGCGTGAATTGTTTGCTCATTTCAATCTAAATATTGTTTAAAAATTTTACTGGTTTTCATGTGTTAATTTGTTTTTGTTTTTCCCTTGCATAGCTGATTCATTCATTCAACCGATTGTTATTTTTGTTCATAGTTTTTATGCCCTACACCCCATAGTAGTGCATTTGTTTGTAACATGAAGAAGGAAGCGCTATAGACCTATAGTTACTTTTGAGGATCTTCATAGAATCACTTTCTGTCTGCATGTCAGTCGGTCTGTCCATGTATTTTTATGAACCAAATGCAGGTCGCATTTATTATCCGATTGAGATGAAATGTTCCGAACTATTTTTGTTTGGACCAAGGACGAACCCCATTGAAATTGGTAAGAATTTGTTCCAAGTTAGATATAGCTCCCATACATATCGTCTTCCGATTTCTGGTTAATTGTGCACCAAATGACTAATACCAGTCCAAATGACCTAAAATTTGGGACATCCTACTGAATTCATCCAAGAAACAAGTACTTCAAATTTGGTAAATATCGGTTCAGATATTGCTATATATTGCCATATATATGTTCCATCTGATTTAGGGGTTTAAGTCCCTTACATGCGTAATAAGCACTCTAAAACATTGATCTTCGGTACTAAATATCAGTTACAGTCCAGAAAAAACTCTGGCAAATCTTATCGAGACCAGATCAACTTTGGATATAGCTCCCATATATGTCTATATCCGAAATTATGATTTTGGGCACTTAAATGAACTGAATATTGGCAATTCTGACTGAATTCATCCTAGAAACAAGTACTTCAAATTTGGAGGAAATACATCCGATTTGGGCTTTTAAGTCACATTCGTAATATACACTCTACAACAATTATATTTGTTACCAGATATTAGATACAGACCAGAAATACATCTGCCGAATTTTATCAAGATCGGTGTAGATTTGATTAAAGCTCCCATATATACTTTTATACATGGTACAATGAATTCAAGGTAGGGCAGAACTACCATATGATTTAAATTTTTTTATTTTTCTGGCTATATGTCAACTTCATTTGCTTATGTGTGTGTCTTCTTTTCAATAATAAAAAATTGTTCAGAAAATATTCAAATTCGGGTGTTTTCAAAATGCTTATTGCAACAAATGCATTGACAAAATGTACAGTTTTTGTCGCGAAATAAACCATAAGAGATATATAGAACATGATATTGAAAAGAAATTTTGACCATTCATTCAGTTTTCGCGGTTTTAAATTATTTATTCAAAATCAATGCAACAAGTTGTTTGCTTTTTTATTGTTTTGATAGTAATTCTGACATTACAAGCCAAACAGGTAGACCTCTATACTTGCAATTTTTTCAAAGTTGACCTACCTTCTCTTCATTGTACCATGCTTTTATACTATTTCAAGTACATTAAATGACTAATATCAGCTCAATTGAAGTAAACCGAATTTAGCATCGAAGCATGTACTTTAAATTTGGTGAAAATCGGTTCAGGTATAGCTATAGCTCCCATATATATGTTTTATATATGTTTTATCCGATTTTATACTAAAGTTCCTCACATGTTTAATATACAATCCACAACAATGATACTTGAAACCGGATAATCAGATACAGCTCGAAAATAATTCTGCCAAGTTTTATCGCGATCGGTTCAGATTTTTTATTGCTTCGATATATGTAATATCAGCAAAATTCGATAGATTTGTTCATATTCAACTGAATTTTACATTTGGTGAAAAACGGTCCTATTGCTACAATAAGTAATTTTTAATGTTATTTGGTACTAGAGGTACAAAAGCCTCCGTCAAATTTGTTGGAAATCGTGTCAGAGTTATATATAGTTCCAAAATTGTGACTACTCTGAAGCTTTGATACGTATTCGAATAAGGTTCATAGTTTTTTTGTTACGAGAGATCTACCATAAACGCATAGTGGTGTAGAGTATCAAATTGTCGGCTCCGTCGGACTTTTTTTTCTTACTGTTTTTTTGCTAATTTGTTTTTATGTTTAATGACCCTCTGGGCTAGGTAACTGTATTAATTGTAAATAAATAAATGCACTTAATTATAAATTTAGACACATTTAGGTCACATACAGAATTTGCAGAGATTAGGAAAAATCAAAATCATAGCTTTGATCAAGATGGTACTGAATTGAAGGCAATCGGAATTAGGCACTGCCTTCCGATTTGTTAAAACAGAGAAATTTATGGAAGAGATGTTTTGTGAGTAGCTGGAATGGACGGAAGTTTTCTATCGGTTAGAAAATTGACAAATGAAGGTAACCAAGTACATTTAATTGGAATCGTTGTTTGATTTTAATGGAAATCGGGTTATAGGAAATCGAAATAAATTTAACCTTAATTAGTTTATGCCAATTAGTTATGGCCAATATTTTTTATGTTTTTTGGATTTTTGAAATTCCTTTAAAAATAGAAAAGGTAAGGCAAAGCCACCAGCTGACAGACAATTTTGTGTATGTATTGGTTGTTTCGAAAAATAAAAACAAAATATTTTCAAAATCAATGATAGCGCTTACTAAATAAATTTATCAGTTTTGGTATGGACTTCAAAGATTTAAAAGTTTGAATCATATTTATGAAAGAAAATCCAAGTACTTCATTTATCTTTTGCGCTTTTTACTCATTTAAAATATGATATAAATGAAAACAACTTGTTGCATCTGATTTTGAACAATTCAGACAGGAAGTGGGCATAACATTAGGGGTGTATTTCAATAGTTTTACGATGCTTATTCTTATTGTAGGAAATACGTCCATATTTTTAAGGTAATCCCCTACTCTACTTTATGTTATTTGAGAAATATGAAAAATTTAGAATGCTAGAGAATGTCACACATGTGAAATTATTGGAGACATTGTTGGAAGAAGTTTACAACTCAATGAACCTTACTTAAAAAGTAAAAATTAATAAAATTAACATTCCAGGAGGTATATGTCTGCTCATTATTCGGAACAAAAACCGGACCAACCTTTGGAACGAATTAAAGTATTCGCTGCATACTGATAGGGCACAGACCCAATTTTAAGGATATCAACACATTTCCCCAAGGGAATAATTACCAAAGACGATTTACATTGGATATGTTACACATTATAAATGTACCAAAATGACAAACGAATTAGTTATAAGACTGATTCAGACAATTGCGCTCACATTTACACAAACGTAGTTCACAGATGGAAAACTAGTAAAAGCTACGCGTAAATGTATATATTGGGAAATTATGTGAAGTAGATCAACGTTTTTTTTTTGAATGTTTCAGAGCAGTTAAAATTGGAAATCGAAAGGAACTAATGTATGGAAGTTATATCCTACCGTGAATCTATTTCCACTATTTCCACGTACCAAATGCCATTTCTATAGACAGATCTACTGCATAATAAACGTGAAACCGGACAAAGATATGTATGGGAGCTATATACAAGTCTGAAAGTTTTTCCAGAGGACTTCTCCTAGACCGTGTAATGTGAGTAATTTGAAGACAATTGTACTCTTACATTACATTTTATTTATTTTATAAGTGTTATAATTATTCAAAATTTTGACACTTTGTGGGGGAGGTATTTGATGGAGTGGGCCGATATTGTCCATTTTCGCACCTGACCTAGAACAGATGCAAATATTATTATTTGCAAAATTGGAGCGATTTCGGTTTATCATATATCTTTCTGTGCAGTAAAATATTTTCGTTGAAAATTTCGAGCTTTTGTGGGGAGGTACCAGAAGAAGTTGATCGATATTGCCCATCCCCGAACTCGACCTAAGTTAGATAATAAAATTACGATGAACCAAGGTTGGACCAAATCGCATACTGCCTTCGACAGTTATCGTGCGCCCCAGCCAGATAGACAGACAGACGGACGGACAGCTCTAGATCGATTCCAAATGCCCTGAAACGGATTTGGTCCAAAGATACCTGGGTCTAAAACCGTTATTTCGATGAGTCACGTTTTGGCCGTATCAAATATATACCCTCTCTAGCCATATGGCTGAGGGTATAATAATTCAACTTTCTCTTCTTTCATTGTGCCAAGTGCGGTTTTAAAATTCAGAAATATTATTTAAGCGCTAAAGTTATAATTTTTTGCCTTGCGGTTATTGGTAACGCTGTAAAGTTCTAATTTTACAGCTCTGAAAAATCTACATTTTTTTCAAAATTTGAACACAAACAACATGAAGTAACAAAAATGTAAAAATCTTTTCCTTGTAATTTTTTGCAATTTTAAATTCGTTTTTCGTATCGCCGAATTCGAATGATATTAAGGTGAGTACATTACTCACATAGACAATGCTTCAGGTTGCGGCCCAACTAGAATTGTTCCCATAATGTTTGCGGTAACTGTCGTCGTTATGTTAATTGTCGTTGCATTTCAAACTTACCTTCTTGCAATAGCAAATGCATTTCCTTTTCGGTAGTATTTTTATGATGAGGTCATCGACCATTGGATCTTGACCATATTCTATGCCATAGTTTGATTATTTCCTACAATAATAATTCCGATTGTTTGGATGCCAGCAATTTGCTAAAGTTTGCAAAAAAACTACTTTTCTATAATTTATAAATCATTACGTATTGCTGAAGGTCAATTTTGTTGATGTCGAATCTGGCGGTCTTATCAATTTCTAATGCTTATCGCTGCCGTTCCATGGGAATTTCGCAAATTGACTCTCGCATCGGACTGAAGATGAGCGTTGTTGTAGTATTCCGCTGTCATTCATAACGTAAACATACCTTTTGAGACAAATAGAGCTCCAAGATTTAGACGATGTTGAATTTCGGGTTTGCTCCGATTCTGATTGCCGTGCTGGGACTTGCGATTGAATCGGATGCGGGCGCATTGAATATAACAACTATTTATCGGGATTATTTGCAGAACATGATTGATGCCATAGACGTGAGCGTTGCACCTTGTGATAACTTTTTCCTACACGCGTGTGGCAAGATGAACTTTAATGTCACGACTGTAGGAGATAAGCAGTCACAGGAGGAATATCAACGTTCGCAACGCATCCCACCGTTTCTCTACAACCACCAAGATTATTATGAATTTTTCGAAAGTCAAAAATCGAAGTTCAACACCCAACCGGGTGTGCTGGTACGAGATTTATATGACCTCTGCAAAGAGGCAAACATTGAGAAGGTTGGACCGCGTCGTATCTGGTTGTATATGATTAATGACATTCCCGTGATGGAAAACGATCGTCACCTGCTACGCAAATGGCCTTTCCTGCAATATCAATGGGAGACATATGAGCGCCAGTTGGACTTGAGCTGGCCACTGTTGGCGGGGGAATTTGCTGCCCATGGTTTTGAGATATTCTTTAATATCTTCTTTGCGGAAAACACAATCTACATTACACGCAACAAGGATTTCCTATGTCCAAGTCTGGAAAAATTCCAAGATTCGCTGAAGCCGCTACTTCGGCAAAGAAATCCTCAAATCGCCACAATTACGGGCAATGAAATGTGGCATTTTTGTCGCCAGTTGAAAGGCGAGATTCCTCTGTCCCACGAAACTCTGGAGATGACCGATTTTCTGTTGGATGAAACCATGAGCGACTTTCTGCAGCGTTACTTTGCCCGCCTCAATCTAACGGATGAGGATATTGAAGGGGCACGTAAAATTGTGGTCAATGTCCACATTTTGAGCGAAATGATGGCGGTGCTGAAGGCGACCAATCCTCGCATTGTTTACAATTATGTCGTCTGGCATGTGTATCAGCAGCTAATGGACATGAACGATTGCTTTTCGCTGGCGGACGAGTTCCAATATTTGCTGCAAGCAGAATACTGGCAGTGGTCCGCCTTTGAAGATCATTTCCGGCGTGAGGTTGCCATGGCCACATTCCTCTTTCATACAACACGTTTCCAACGTTATTATCGCAATGGCGTTACCAGCTCATCGGTGGAGCGTTTATTTCAGAATCGTTCTCAACGCAAAGATCTCAACATCGAGAGATCCATACGCAGCTATGCCAAAGAACTACAAAATCCCGAGAAATTCTCTTCCATATATGAGGTGATCGAGTCGAGGAACATGATCCACAAAATGAAATTCTACACAAATCTCGTGGAAATAAGAAGACTATCGATTCGCCATTCTTTCTACAATTCATATGTGGACCAGGAAGATATGAACTTTTTCCAGGAATTTATAAATTTCTGTATTCTAGTGTTATACCGACCGCGTCTTCACTATTTCGCCACCTATGATCGAAAAATGTGGCTGGATTCAAAGCTACTTGAAAGTTCGGATGCTTTACTAACGGCCATGGATTGTCTAGATCGCCAGACTCTGCTGCATGCCGATGACTATGGTGAACTGTATGAAGCGCTGAAAATCGAACAGGTCACCGATATCTACAACTTCTACAAATCGTTCGTGGAATCGGTAGCCGATTATAACTTTTGGCTGGAGAGCGAAAACTTTGCAATGGCCGAAGATTTTATTTTTGAATATTTCCACTTGGACTCGTCGCGCATTATGTTCTATGCAGTAGCTCAGCAGCTGTGCCAGCGTAACGATGCCCTCTATAGCGTTGTCATCAATCGTAGCTTTATGAATATGCCGGATTTCCAGCGAGTATTCGAGTGTAGTGGCATTGATCCAATGAATCCATTGACAAAATGTTTGAACGATAAATAAAAAAATTGCGATATTTAATTTAGCGAAAAAAGTGTTTATTTAAAAAAAAATATTCAAATTTAGTAGAAATTTTTTTGGGTTTTTTGGACGAAAAAAAAAACATAGTCATATTTGGAACTCGATACTGTGAAAAATTTATTTCTTGCGATTTTCCCTTTCACTTAAATACTTTGAGAAAATTGTTAAATAACCAAAATAACTTATTCCATTTGTTATTAATAAATTGAAAGTTAAATACTCTAGCTTCAGAGTGGTATTTTTTCATAATGAACCCTACCTTGTAAGGTTTGATAGACAGTAATTAAGCAATTAAATATAAATTACAAGAACACAAAAAAGGTAAGGGATCCCACATAAAACATCGCATTCCGAGCTCTACACACATGTATGTGCTATTTCTAGTCATTTTTATACCACCAGCCCTATATGTCAAAATGTAACTCATATTAATAACGGCTTTAGACGCTAGGTTTCTTTGGACGAAATCCGTTTTATGACATTTGGAGTCGATCTTGCCATTTCTGTCAATGTGGCTTCAATCTTCAGAACATCGGATATCACAAGGTATTGTTATAAGGGTGATATAGTAAAACATGGACCTGTATACAATGTTCTACACCTTTTTAAGGTGTAGGATATAATGGTAAAGTTATTATAACCTCCATAGTATGGAGGCTACAGGGTGAGATAAAAAACTGCAACAAAGTCAAACTCCATAATATTAACACTTTTTTTTTTAATTTTATTGAATGTCGGAAATAGCATCATATTGTAGAATAAGTTTAGATTTGTTCGAATTGGTCACCTTTGGCACCAATTATGGCCTTCAAACGGCCAATGAAACCGTCACACGCTTCCCGAATGTTCCACTGCGTTATTTTTGGCGAATTCCCGGCGAAACGCTTGCTTAAGGTGATCGACACTTTCGTATTTTTTAGTGCCAACCTTGCTGGACAACGAATGTTTTCTCATCGGAAAAAAATCACATTCGGCAGTTCACACTTTCGTCCGAGCGAAGCAACTCTTTACATCTTTTGAGTCTATTTTCTTTCTATTGCAGTGTAAGTTCTTGCACTTTTTGGAATTGCAATGGTTCAAAGCTCATTTTTCAATATTTGCCGAATGGAGTATTGCGATATGTTCACCTCACGAGCCATTTTTCGACCACTGCGACGCGGGTTACGATCAAGTCGCTACTTTACTTTTCGAACCATTTCTGCTGATGTTGCTGTCACGGTAAGGAGCGATGGTACGAAACACAAACGATTTATTCACATTTAAATGCTGGAGTGCTCTAACGATAGCTACTTGTGGTTTTCCAGCCAAATACAAATAAATCACACTATCACGCTTGAATTCCATCACGAATAACATTTTTCTGGAAAATTCTCACCAAAATGCATTTGTATGCTTGTAAACAATATAATGAGCTGTCACTGCAATAATTTCAACAGCTGTCGGACGAGTGGCTTAGAAATGACAGCAGTCTGAAGTAGGTGGCAGTTTTTTCATCTCATCATGCATAGCTTTTAAAACTCCGAATACCAGATCATACGGTTATATGAAGCTAAACTCTACGAAAACGTAGACTTTATCAGCCAATTATCTGCCAGAGAAGGAGGTGCTATTGCGAATTATGTTGAAAATTGTATTTAAATCATCAAAATACCGAATATTGGGAGGTAACGTTATATGGGGCTACACGAAGAGAATTTGTATAGGCATTTTCTGGCATAAGAAGCAGTGACACTACGAACTCCAAATTTCGAATTCAAAATAATTGTTGTGAAAAGTTTGGCAATCATCGTCGAAATACCGCATATAGGGAGGTGCAGTTATATGGGAGCTATACCATGATGTGGACCTGTATAGGTAATTTTCTGCCATAGGAGGTAGTACCCATTACAAAATATTAATATTCCGGTTGAATTGTTATAATCAATGAGAATTATGGTCAAGTCGTATTTCAATTTTACGCCAATTCCATATGTATACTTTTGGGATTTCCGGCTAAAATGAGGAACTAATTCATATTTAAGGTATTTATACACCTTGCATATCTTGTCACTTTTTCTATCCAACAATACCCCCCCCCCACACACACACACAAGACGAAGTGTTCGCTTAAATGTTCTTCACAGAAATTGACAATGGCATAGATTCACCTGAAATGTCTTTTGCCCTTTTTGGAAAATTGACTTCTGCTCTTTCTCTCACATTTTTTTCTCTTCTGGCTGAAAATGACGTTTGCTTCATTGAAGCGACTAACTTTCATTTTGTTGTCAAATTAACTCACAAAGCTAATTTACATAGAAATGACATTGGAAATGAACGGATATCGGGCAGACACTCTTCCCCCTCTCGCCCTCTCTCTCTCGTTCTCCAGCATTTGCATAAACTTTTCTAGGGAATCTCAAATACTTTTGCTTCAGAAATTTCAATTTAGAACTGGTTGTCTGTGACACATAGGATAAATACAAACACGCCATATCTGGTGGTGTTCGTGTCAATTTGTTCATATATTTATATCAAAGCGGAGGGGGGTTTGACTTGACATGTTGTTGGTTTTTTTTAGTTAATTAATTCAATTTACCTTAAATATATCGGGTACTGCTGATATAGAGTTCTTGTAAGTCGTTTACTCTAACAGGTCATTTCTAATCTTTGGTAATTCAGATTAAAGCAGTTATGACGTGTTCAATCATGTGAGTTAATACAATATCTTATGGGGAGTATAAGAACACGTAAGCCTGTATGGGAAATTTTCTGCCAGAGGGGTTGGAACCCATTCCCAACTTCAATTTTACGGTTTAAACTACACGTTCGAAATATGTCCCTAAAATCATTAAAATACTGAAAATTTGGAATATACTGTTATTGTACCCTCCAATATAGTATGGAGGGTATATTAAGTTTGTCATTCCGTTTGTAGCACCTCGAAATATGTATTTTGTACCCCACAATGTATATATATTATTGATCAGCATAAAATTCTATGTCGATTTAGCTATGTCCGTCCGTCTGTGGAAATCACTCTAACGATCTAATGATTTAGGCGACATTATTTAGCGGAAATGTTTCAAATTTGGTGTTTGAAATTCGTAATGGATACCACAGACAATTGTCTGTGCAGGTCCACGTCTTCGTATAGCCCCCATATAACGGTACCTTCCGATATTCGGTATTTGGATGATTTTAGCAACATTATTCACCGGAACTGTTTCAAATTTGGAATTTTGAAGTTCGTAATAGATACTACAGCGTATGACAGTGCAGGTCCACGATTTGGTATAGTCCCATATAATCGTACCTCCCTATATTCGGTATTTTGATGAGTTTCGCTATTTTTTTAAGTTTCGGATTTGAATATTGTAAGGGACTAACGGATTTTTTTTTTTTTTTTGAAAATTGGAAATCCGTTCCAAACGATGGAGGGTATTAAAATTTCCGCCCGGCCGAACTTATAGCTTTCTTTCTTGTTTTTTTTTTCTAAGTTAGTTGGACATAATATAAATTTCCATTGACGGTAATATTTTGTGTTGTACCAACTATTGTGCCAAATATCATGTTATGGCACTTTTCAAGGGTTAAATATAAAATCGAGTGAAACATATATTCGGAGCTGAAGCTTTATCTGAACCGATTTGGTCGAAACTTGGCTGATTTTATTCTAATCGGCACTTGAACCGAGCATGGAAATATATATGGGAGTTATACGTAAATCTGAACCGATTTGGACAAGGCATATACAGGGTGAGATAAAAAACTGCAACGAAGTCAAACGCCAAATTTTTACATTTTTTTAATTTTATTGAATGAAAGCAAAAAATGTCGGAAATAGCATCATATTTTAGAATACGTTTAGACTTGTTCGAATTGGCACGAATTATGGCCTTCAAACGGCCAATGAAACATGTTGCCCGAATGTTGCTCTGCGGTATTTTGGTCCATTCCCGGCGAAGCGTTTGCTTAAGGTGTTTCAATATTTTTTAGTGCCAACCTTGCTGTCCAAAATGCTCCAGACACAATAGTCCAACGGACTGGTATCCGGAGATTTTGGTAGCCATTGTGCGCTGGAAATGAAGCGAGGAACCTCATTTTGTAACCATGCGATTGTGCCGAGTCCTCTTGGAATGTCCAAGGTTTGTGGCCAAAATGTTTGCGTGCCCAAGGCTTTAATACACCCTCCAGAATATTTTCGCGATAATATTCGGCATTTTTTCTGATGCCACGGTCGATTAATACGAGTGGAGAGCGACCCTCGGCTATTATGGCTGGCCACACCATCACCATGGTCTGCGCTTGAGTTCTGATGACCCACCAAAGGTGCACATTTTTAGCCGACCTCTTTGGCGATCATTTTGTTTGTTTACAAACTGCTGGACTTTGAATGTTTTCTCATCGAAGAAAACCGAATTCTGCAGTTCACCGCTTTCGGTTAAGCGAAGCAACTCTTTAGATCTTTTGAGTCTATTTTCTTTCTGTTGCGGTTTAAGTTCTTGCACTTTTTGGAATTTCAATGGCTTTACCCCGAGCTCATTTTCCAATATTTGCCAAATGGGATATTGCGATACGTTCAGCTCACGAGCCATTTTTCGGCCACAACGACGCGGGGTTCGATCAAGTCGCTTCTTTACTTTTTGAATCATTTCAGCTGATGTTGCTGTTTTCTTCTGTCCACTTTCTTGACGTCGGGCTACGCTACCAGTATCACGGTAACGAGCGATGGTATGAGACACAAAAGATTTATTCACATTTAAATGTTAGAGTGCTCTCACCATAGCCTTGTCACTTGTGGTTTTCCAGCCAAATATAAAGAAGTTACACTATCACGCTTGAATTCCATCAGGAATAACTTTTTTTCTGGAAAATTCTCACCAAAATGCTTTTAAACAATATAATTAACTGTCTCTGGAATAATTTTAACAGCTGTCGTATATTAAAATCTGAACCTGTTACTTACACCTTCAATATGGTTCGTCTTTGTGCCAAACAAATAAATTGTACAAAATGTTTTTTTCATTGGGCAATAACTTTTCTACTGGCGATTTATCTGCCGAGTTTTCAACACCGTGATGTGAAAAAACAAAAGTTCTGGCTCCGAACATCGGATATGTGCAATATCGATCCACTCCTGGTACTTCTCCCACAAAGAAAATAATTTACCTTATAGAAAGGGAAAGGACCATTCGATTTTGTGCCAACTTTGGAAATCAGAATATTTTTATTAGTGCTAAGACAGGTGCGAAAATGGACAATGTCGAACCATTCCAGCAAGTACCTCTCCCACAACGTCTAAAATTTTGAAAAGCCATGAATAAATTAAAAAAATAATAGCATTTAAATGGAAAATTAATTTACTGCGTGATATAGTCTTCCACCGGGGCACACACACACCCTCCAATGTATCCCACCTAGCCTTCAATATTTACATAGAAATTAAATGGGGATTTGAAAATAATAAACATGTGTCCATTTGCATAAAACTGCATCAGCATCCTGCAACAGTGTCGAATGCTGCAGCCAGCCAGCCAGCTCCCCCCACCCCCTACTTCCTGCTCATTTAAAATGTAACACAGGGGATTAGTGTGTCAAGTCCATTAAAGATGGCGCGAGGAACGATGTGGCCGAGGAACGAATAAAACCCCCCAGAGAAACAATAACCGCAAGTCGTTCCGCATAAATGGAAACTTGAATAGTTTTTCTTCATTATTTACATTCAAAATCACCTGCCTGCCTGCCTGACTGACTGACTGCCTTGTGGCCATAGTCCTTGCTGGCTGACTGGCTGGTATTCAGGCAGATGTAGTCAAAGAGCATAGCTAACGTCAGGCTGAATAACTGTGTGATGCAACAACACCTTCGAACATTGTGCTGGCCAACTATTGCTTGGCATGAAGTTGGGCAAAGAGGGCACCGAGTTCTGAGTTCTGTTTTCTTTGCTCAGTAGTTTAGTACCTTAAGACTATGTAGCGACGACGGCGACGATGAAACTCGTTGTTGCACCTGTTGGTCGGTTGGAAAAGCTAGTGTTCAAGGTCTGTAAAGAGAGAGAGAGAGAAAGGGAGAGGGAGGATTCCATAAAGGACCCATTCATTCGCTTTATGCTAATGGTGTTTATTCAGCTCAGTTCGACCACAAAAAAAAACGAAGTAGTTTAAATAGTTGATGCGGTTGACTGTATGGACGCCATTCTTTTGTGGGCCACAACTTTGTGTGCTTTTCTTTTTTATGAGTTTTCAAATAAGTTCAGAACCCAGAGTATAGGGATAGCGTGAAAAAGAATGACAATAAATACAATTTAGACATTTTAAATGTGATATTGGGTCAGAAGTAAATGGTATTTGTAGGTCTATTCAAAAAATTTGCTCTGGAAATAGTTTCTTGGCTACAAAATAAATTAAATATCGAAATGACAAAAATTGAGAATTGCGTATTCAATCAGAGAATTGTTTCGGGTTACTATTCATTTAGTTTGGAGAGTAATTACTAACGTTGATTCATGGTGTAGCATGTTTAGAAGGATAGCATCTGGCCCTGGTAGTTTAAAGGGCTTGGAGGACCAGGATTGTCAGAATGAATGTTGGTTTCATTGGAGGTTGTTCACCCACGCCTACAATGAATTCCTAAAGGGGATTTCCTTGAGTGACTCTTGTGCAGGGTAGTACTGCCAAATTGCATATTGTACACGACATTGCAATTTGGCGGAATGAGCATACGATTTCTTTCAAACTCGGCATATCTTAATATTTCTTTCAACACAAGATTTGTTGTCGGCCTACTCCTTCTGGTACCTCCCCCAACAACGGGTCGAAAGTTGTAATAACCCAAAGTCTCATAAAATGCGAAATACTCATTTGATTCATTCCTAGCTTTATAAATTCCAGTATTTTCACTAACACAAGAACTGGTGTGAGGATCGACCATTGATTTTCAGGCAAAACATTCGTTTTTAGGCCGCCTTGCCTTGCGATTCGTTTCTAGAAGTCTGACTTGATGAGTGCCTCTGGTTAAACAGCACCTTATTTGAGTCGTGATAAAAGTGGTCCAGCTTTCCTGGGTCCCACATAGTGGGAGGCTGTCGTAGAGCTTCTTCGAATTTCTGTATAATTCTGGCCTATATTACATTTCCAAAATGTTTGCGAACACCTTGACTTTTGACCTTTGAAGAATTGACTCGTCGGTTTACTGGACGTTGGTATAACAGTTACATCAAATTCTTCTCCAGAGGGAGGTTGGAGGGAATATTCTCCTGGCTTAACCACAGGGCACTGTTTTTTTCCGGGAAGGCGAACATTTTTTGACTTTGTCGGTTCGAAGTTTGTAGGCTGACTTTTGGTATGTCGGGTCTACTTAGGTTGTTGCTAAGAATGATGTTTTCTTTGAGTGTAGAAAAACTTTCGACAAATGGTATTTAATATTATTACAACCGATTTTAGCGGAGTTATTGGTAAATATCCGAAATACTAATTTTCAGTCAAATCGATTGGAAAATATGGCCAAGACCCTTACAGATAGTTTCTTGAAAATATCGTTTATACTGATAAGAACTACATAATAAGAAAACATGGCCAAAAAGAAAAAAAAAAACACTTGAAATTGAGGTAGTATTTATATGGGGACTATTCCAAAAAGTGGGCCAATAAGACCCATATTCTGTGCCAATGATTCTGTAATTCTAAGATCTATATCAAATTTCTATCCTGAATATTGCAAAATAAATCTCAAAATACATATAGAACAAGTTAAAAAGTATCAGTCAGATTTTCCCCTGTATACCCTCAACCAATATTTTCAAATTGTTGACCCTCTATGGATTAGGTTCCGAAGGAATGGGCCTATATTGTCCATTTCGTATCGGCCCTAAATTAATATGATATAAATATTGCGACGTGCCAGGTTTGGTACGGGCGAGATAAAAAAAACTGCAACAAAATCAAACGCCATAATTTTTAAATTTTTTTTTAAAATTTTATTGAATGAAAGGAAAAATGTCGGAAATATCATCAAATTTTAGAATAAGTTTAGATTTGTTCGAATTGTTCACCTTTGGCACGAATTATGGCCTTCAAACGGTCAATGAAACCGTCACACGATGCCAACCTTGCTTTCCAAAATACTCCAGACACAATAGTCCAACGAATTGGTATCCGGACATTTTGGTGGCCATTGTTAAATGTTTTCTTTTAAAATTTCGACCTTTTGTGGGGGAGGGGGAATGGACCGATATGACCCATTTCTGAATTCGATTTTTTGTGGTTACTTTTCGATGCAATCTTTTAAAACGACAATACATGCAACATCTATGTTTAGCTCTACTTCTTATTCTTCTGGAACCATAGCTGTTCTTATTCTCCATACGAAATTGGGAGCTGACAAGCTCCCTTATGATATACTATGATAAGTAGAATGGCACGGATTCACAATACACCTCAGTGTAAGGGATTTGGGTAATTTAGGGGCGCCAATAAGCACACCTCGCCGAATTTTAATCCATGTTCAGCCTTTCTCTACACTTATGCTCTCGACCTTGTTAAAACGTACATAATTGTTTGTCTTCGAATTGTTTTACAAAACAAATATAACATGATTTGACTCAGAATAATTTTGTCAGTTAGTTTTCTTCTAAAAAAGTGCACGAAATTTGTAAAATTAGTCCAAATTGGATGTAATTTGGCACATACAAGCCTAGATACTAGCATGTCAAATTTGGTGGAAATCAGTTCGGATATAGCTAGAGCTACGAAATTTATTGTTCAACCAACTTGTTAAATTTGTCTTCCAAAGCCGTAATATGCAGTCGGGAATAACGATAGTCAGGGAAATACATCAAATACAACACAGAAATACCTCTGTAAAATTGTATCGAGATCGGTTCAGATTTCAATATAGCTCCCGTATACTTATCTTTACTCGATTTCAAGTTTATTGTGCACCAAATGGTGATATAAGCCCGAATTGAATGGATTTTGGCACATACAAACGTATTCAGGCTGGAAGAAAGCGTATCAAATTTGGTGAAAATCGGTTAATATATAGCTGTAGGTCTATATATATGTTTCATCTGTTTTTTATTCAAGTTTCTTATACGGCTAAATTGCACTTCACAACAACGATATTTGGTAATAAAAATTATCAGGTATTGTCTAGAAGTAACTGTGCTAAATTTTATGGAGACGGTCCCGTCCGACTTTTTGCCTTTCTTTACTGTTTTTTTTTGCTTTCCTCCTATTGCATGTTTGATGATAATTGGTACATTCATAGGAATTTTCTTCTTGACGCGGTTAAAATACGTAACCTAGACTTTTTACTAAGCTATTGATTAATGTTAAATATATGAGTGTAGGAAAGATGTACGGTAGAGAGTGGGTATGGGCATCAGAGTGACATAATCGTTGCAAATTAGCTTTCAGAAGGTACTAACTCATGACATCAGCTGACCACATACACGAATAGGCTAAGACCTTATGGGTATGATACATAAGGAAAAATCATAGCAGGATTCGAAAGCAGTTCTAACATCCCTTTATGTCATTCCATGACACCAAGCTGCTTTTGTATCATCACTCTTACTCTGACATCAGATATTGTTCATTTAACATTGGTGCCATCGCCCAGGCAATACAACAATGTGGTTGAATGCCATTCTCCATCCATCGCAGAAGAAGATGTACAGTATGGTACAACCGCTTCGCAAAGCATTGAACCTGAACTGATGACAACTTACCTAACATAGGCTTAGCATGTGAATTAGAACCACAACCATCCCATGGTCCTCCATATTTAATTTGGACACAGTCAGTCCAGGTTGAAACCTTTCTATATTTGGAAATAGAAAAAGCTGAATACTGCCTGTAATGTATGTTGGAATATTTTCTTCGTCAATTCACTGCTTTCGCAAATGTCAGTTCTTAAAAGTATGCACCACACCAGGGTGAGTTAATTCAGTGAGTAAAGCGTAGCCAATTCTCAACCTACAATTTTATGAAAATAGTCCATCATTCCGAAAACGTTTCCCCTTTCACAAAACAAATGAATGAATGTTACTTTGAAACTAAATAATCATAAAATCAAAGTAATAACATTTGTTATCGCTTTCTTTAAAAAGTCGTTAGATCGCCAGCTTTGCGGAGCACAGCTTAGAGGGACTAACGTAAATACATACATACGAATATTTATTCTGGATAGTATAAAGTGAAATCACCACTATCCTTTGGATAATTATTGTGGTTAAACGTAGACGACAGCTTCGTAATAAAGTCATTAGATATCCACGTTTAATAAGGAAATGCCTAGGATTTGAAAGAGTCGTAACTATGGTCTTTGCAACACACTTTTAAATCCAAGTCGTTTGGGAATGAGTAATCTTAAAGATTATTTCGTGGGAAATCTAGGACATTTGTTAATTTTGTTGTTTTTATTTTCGTAGTGACTCAGAAAGAGTCGATCAACGTTTTAGTGTCAAGTCATGCCTATAAATGTCGTTCTATATGAAAACTGGGAATGAATTTTATTAAACAAATGTGTGCACTACGTACACAGTTCTTAAAAAAATAATTACATATAGTTTCCATTTTAGTAGTCTGAATATTGATGAATCTCCATACAACTCCAAGTGGTATGTTTAGAATGAAATTATGACTCTATGGCACAGCATTTTAATTAACTTCTTTTTAGAAAATTATAACATTCGAATTCATAAGGTAGCACTGCATCATGGGTACCTGATCGATTTGGATGAGGGTAGTCAAGTTGATTTGAAATACTGGTGTGGAGTTTGAAAGATAAAATTTCCAAGTGTGACCAGAGTTCACGATATCATTAATACAATAATGTATGACCTCAATTTAATGTTTAAATTTGTCCGTCAGCATAAATTTTGTAAAATTCTTGGAACCACCACTACATTACTGCATATACAGGGTGAGATAAAAAAATTGCAACAATGTCAAACGTCATATTTTAGAATAAGTTTCAATTTGTTCGAATTATGGCCTTCAAACGGCCACACCAACCGTCACACTTTGCTCTGCAGTATTTTGGCCCATTACCGACCAAGCGCTTGCTTGAGGTGATCGACACTTTGGTATCTTTTAGTCCAAACCTTGCTTTCCAAAATATTTCAGAGGCAATAGTCCAACGGATTGGTATCCGGAGATTTTGGTGGCCATTGTGCGGTGGAGATGGAACCACATTTTGCAAACATTCTTGGGTGGCGCGTGCTGAGTCCTGTTTAAATGTCCAAAGTCTGCGGCCAAAATGTTTGCGTGTCCAACGCTTTAATACACCCTCCAGAATATTTTCGCAATAATATTCGGCTTTTATTCGGATGCTCTGATGCCACAGTCGATAAATACGAGCGGAGAGCGACCATCGGCTGTTATGGCGGCCCACACCATCATCATGGCCGGAGTTCTCTAACGATAACCACTTGCGGTTTTCCAGCCAGATGTAAAGAAATCACACTATCACGCTTGAATTCCATCACAAATAACGTTTTTTTCTGGAAAATTCTCACCAAAATGCTTTTGTACGCTTGTAAACAATATAAGGAGCTGTCACTAAAATAATTTTAACAGCTGTCGGACGGGTGGCTTGGAAATGACAGCAGTCTGAAGTTGGTTGTAGTTTTTTTTCATCTCACCCTGTATGCGTCAAGAATCCATACGGAAAAAGTCTTTTAGGGATAGGAAGTTGAAGAACCTTGTAATACCTACCTTTCTGACATGACATCTTGGAATCTTTATGCATGGGAATGATTGCATGATCAAGGCGTGTGGTCATATGAATGAAGATAAGAATCTACTTATCTGACGTGGTATAGGAGGTCGTAAAGATCTTATTGTACATCACCGATCGGAACATCCTTGTAATAAACCTATCTCTATCTTATCTCTATGTCTAGGAAGATCTTTATGATTAAAGAAAAAAGAATTGAGTCGACAAATTCCATGCGAAACACTGAGATATACTTAGTTTAAAGAGAATCACTGACTGGGATGTTAGTTTCTTTGCGGAAAGGACAATATAATTAAAAATTAAGTTAGGAATTAAAAACTCTGCAATTTCCCCATAAGTTCCATTGTCTATGTAGGTTTACGTGCTCTTATAACCGTACCTCCGGTTATTCGGTAGTTTCACTTTTGCAACATTCCCAATAGATTTGTCAAAAATGCAGTAGTTCTAACTCCGATGGCAGAATATTGCCCATACTGGACAACGGTACCCTCCTATATTCGGTATTTTGATTTTTTAAGGAATTATTTTAAATTCCAACTCTCAACAGATAACAACCTATGTACCGGAAAATTGTCTATGTTCATTTATCTATATCTATAAAAGAAGAAAATGTTTGTACGTTTGTTTGTTTGTTTGTTTGTTTGTTTGTTTGTTTGTAATTTATGGACTCGAAAACTGCTGAATAGATTTTTCTGAAAATTTCCATATATACTGCAACATCGCCTGAAAGTAACATAGGCTATATACATTTTTGAATTTCCACTTGGAACTGGAGATATAGCATCAGAATCGGAGGTACCTCCCAAAAATTTAGATTTTATATGCACATATCTATTGATCGGTTAAAGATACAGTATACAAATTTGGAATGTGTAACGGAATTTGGAACAAAAATAAGTTTGCTAAATTATATTGTAATCGGTTCAGATTTGGATATAGCTACCATATATATTTTCGACCGATTTCGTTCATTTGATGCCTCAAACACAATATGAATGTTCGCTTCCAATGAAATTTGGAATATGTGACGGGATTTGATCCGAAAATAAATTTGTCAAATTATATTGAAATCGGTTCAGATTTGGATATAGCTCCCATATATATTTTCGGCCGATTTCATGTATTTGGTGGACCAAATAAGATATGTATGTCCAAATTTAATGAAATTTAAAATAAGTAACGGAATCGGGAGCAAAAATGAATTTTTCAAATGATATTGAAATCGGTTCAGATTTGGATATAGCTCCCATATATATTTTCGACCGATTTCATGTATTTGATGCACCAAACACGCTATGTATCTCTAATTTCAATGAAATTTGGAATCTGTAGGGGAAATTAAAACGAATATACATTTGTCAAATTATAGTAAAATCGGTCAGATTTGGATATAGCTCTCATATATATTTTCGACCGATTTCATGTATTTTATGCACCATGCACGATATGTATGTTCGATTCCAAAGAAATTTGGAATATGTAACGGGATTTTGATTAGAAAATAAATTAGTCAAATTATATTAAAATCGGTTCAGATTTGGATATAGCTCCCATATATATTTTCCGCCGATTTCACATATTTGATGCACAAAACACGATACGTATTTCCAATTCCAATGAAATTCGGCATGAGTGGCTAAATATGGTACAAAAATAAATTTGACAAATTATATTCAAATACGCTCAGATTTAATTTTAGCTCCCATATATATACTCAGCCGATTTCACATATTTGATGCACCCAAAGCGAGAAAGACGAAATCTGGCACCAGAAAAAATTGCCAAATTTTATTGAAATCAGTTGAGGTTTGGGTATAGCTAACATATGTGTGGTTACAATAATAAATGTGACAAATTAATTGGAAATTATTCACGTATTTGACGCACCAATTTCAATGAAATATGAAAGGTGTGGCGGAATTTGGTATAAAAGTAATTTTTTTAAAATTATATTTAAATCGTATCAGATTGGGATATGATTTTAATAAGAACCATTGACCCACAACGCCTTAGGCTAACACTAAAAAACAACACAACAATTAATTTAAATACGCTTATTACGGCGAAGTATGTTGCTATCTCGAATTCATTAATTGCAACAGAAATGCCACTCAACTTCAAAAGATTGCAGTTTACTGCACGCTTGGTATTTGCTATGAAATAAATAAATCCGAAGGACAAACCCTTCGTGTATATATGTGATGTTACTGTTTTTCTAATGGTTTTGTATATTTACGCATTAAAATAGTGCAATAATTTTTTTTTTTAATTATAAAATTTGTTTTTTTTTTAACCAACATATATTCGTAAATAAAATTTTGAATGCATATAAAATCAAAAGGGGTAGCGAAGCGCACCGGGTTCAGCTAGTATATCTATAAAAGAGGAAAATGTTTGTACGTTTGTTTGTTTGTTTGTTTGTTTGTTTGTAATTTATGGACTCGAAAACTGCTGAATAGATTTTTCTGAAAATGTCCATATATACTGCAACATCGCCTGAAAGTAACATAGGCTATATACATTTTTGAATTTCCACTTGGAACTGGAGATATAGCATCAGAATCGGAGGTACCTCCCAAAAATTTAGATTTTATATGCACATATCTATTGATCGGTTAAAGATACAGTATACAAATTTGGAATGTGTAACGGAATTTGGAACAAAAATAAGTTTGCTAAATTATATTGTAATCGGTTCAGATTTGGATATAGCTCCCATATATATTTTCGACCGATTTCGTTCATTTGATGCCTCAAACACAATATGAATGTTCGCTTCCAATGAAATTTGGAATATGTGACGGGATTTGATCCGAAAATAAATTTGTCAAATTATATTGAAATCGGTTCAGATTTGGATAAAGCTCCCATATATATTTTCGGCCGATTTCAAGCATTTGATGCACCAAACACGCTATGTATCCCCAATTTCAATGAAATTTGAAACGTGTGATAGATTTTATCTAAAAAAATTTATTTCCCAAATTATATTGAAATCGGTTCAGATTTGGATATAGCTCCCACATATATTTTCGGCCGATTTCATGTATTTGGTGGACCAAATAAGATATGTATGTCCAAATTTAATGAAATTTAAAATAAGTAACGGAATCGGGAGCAAAAATGAATTTTTCAAATTATATTGAAATCGGTTCAGATTTGGATATAGCTCCCATATATATTTTCGACCGATTTCATGTATTTGATGCACCAAACACGCTATGTATCTCCAATTTCAATGAAATTTGGAATCTGTAGGGGAAATTAAAACGAATATACATTTGTCAAATTATAGTAAAATCGGTTCAGATTTGGATATAGCTCTCATATATATTTTCGACCGATTTCATGTATTTTATGCACCATGCACGATATGTATGTTCGATTCCAAAGAAATTTGGAATATGTAACGGGATTTTGATTAGAAAATAAATTAGTCAAATTATATTAAAATCGGTTCAGATTTGGATATAGCTCCCATATATATTTTCCGCCGATTTCACATATTTGATGCACAAAACACGATACGTATTTCCGATTCCAATGAAATTCGGCATGAGTGGCTAAATTTGGTACAAAAATAAATTTGCAAATTATATTCAAATACGCTCAGATTTAATTATAGCTCCCATATATATACTCAGCCGATTTCACATATTTGATGCACCCAAAGCGAGAAAGACGAAATCTGGCACCAGAAAAAATTGCCAAATTTTATTGAAATCAGTTGAGGTTTGGGTATAGCTAACATATGTGTGGTTACAATAATAAATGTGACAAATTAATTGGAAATTAGTTAAGATTTGGATACAGCTCCCATATATATATTCTCGGCCGATTTCACGTATTTGACGCACCAATTTCAATGAAATATGAAAGGTGTGGCGGAATTTGGTGTAAAAGTATTTTTTTTAAAATTATATTTAAATCGTATCAGATTGGGATATGATTTTAATAAGAACCATTGACCCACAACGCCTTAGGCTAACACTAAAAAACAACACAACAATTAATTTAAATACTCTTATTACGGCGAAGTATGTTGCTATCTCGAATTCATTAATTGCAACAGAAATGCCACTCAACTTCAAAAGATTGCAGTTTACTGCACGCTTGGTATTTGCTATGATTCCAATGAAATTTGGAATATGTGACGGGATTTGATCCGAAAATAAATTTGTCAAATTATATTGAAATCGGTTCAGATTTGGATATAGCTCTCATATATATTTTCGACCGATTTCATGTATTTTATGCACTATGCACGATATGTATGTCCGATTCCAAAGAAATTTGGAATATGTAACGGGATTTTGATTAGAAAATAAATTAGTCAAATTATATTAAAATCGGTTCATATTTGGATATAGCTCCCATATATATTTTCCGCCGATTTCACATATTTGATGCACAAAACACGATACGTATTTCCGATTCCAATGAAATTCGGCATGAGTGGCTAAATTTGGTACAAAAATAAATTTGACAAATTATATTCAAATACGCTCAGATTTAATTATAGCTCCCATATATATACTCAGCCGATTTCACATATTTGATGCACCCAAAGCGAGAAAGACGAAATCTGGCACCAGAAAAAATTGCCAAATTTTATTGAAATCAGTTGAGGTTTGAGTATAGCTAATATATGTGTGGTTACAATAATAAATGTGACAAATTAATTGGAAATTAGTTAAGATTTGGATACAGCTCCCATATATATATTCTCGGCCGATTTCACGTATTTGACGCACCAATTTCAATGAAATATGAAAGGTGTGGCGGAATTTGGTGTAAAAGTAATTTTTTTAAAATTATATTGAAATCGGATCAGATTGGGATATGATTTTAATAAGAACCATTGACCCACAACGCCTTAGGCTAACACTAAAAAACAACACAACAATTAATTTGAAATACGCTTATTACGGCGAAGTATGTTGCTATCTCGAATTCATTAATTGCAACAGAAATGCCACTCAACTTCAAAAGATTGCAGTTTACTGCACGCTTGGTATTTGCTATGAAATAAATAAATCCGAAGGACAAACCCTTCGTGTTACTGTTTTTCTAATGGTTTTGTATATTTACGCATTAAAGTAGTGCAATAATTTTTTTTTTAATTATAAAATTTGTTTTTTTTTTTAACCAACATATATTCGTAAATAAAATTTTGAATGCATATAAAATCAAAAGGGGTAGCGAAGCGCACCGGGTTCAGCTAGTATATAGCTAAAAACGGTATACGCTTTGGTATTCCGCCCATATATTTGTTCCACGCACTTTATGGTGTTTTGAAAACTTTAATTGCATTCTCCAGTCGATCATTTGCAGTTTATATTGGAACACGTTTGAATACTGAAGCCAGATACTTTTATTATACCCTCCACCATACAATGAAGGGTATATTAAATTAGTCATCCCGTTTGCACAGGTCCCCAAAAGCACATATTTCTGATCAGAATAAAATTATAAAAGGATTTAGCGATGTCCGTCTGTATATATACATGCTGATTTGTATTGAAAATGGGCTATATTGGCCAACGTTTAGGTATAGCACCATATAACGATACCTCCATATTTTCCGATTTTTGAAAGTATCTGCCAAAATTTCCAACAAAATCAGCTGAAACTTTACATTTGAGGTAGATTTTCTTGATAGATTTGTAATATTCTCGCGAAAATTGTTTGATTAAGATCCACTAATTGGTATAGCTCCCATACAAGGTACCTCCTGATTTTCGGTATTTTTGAGGTTTCTGCCACAATTTCCAATCAAATTAGATGAAAGTTGATATATACGGTTCTTTAAAGGTATATTTTCTCCTTGCGAAGGTTAACTAATTGGTATAGCCTCCATATAACGGTATATTTGATAAACATAAGGGGTGGAGGGTATATAAAGTTCGGCCCGGCCGAAATTAAATCTATTTTTACTTGTTATTAAATGATTTCTTTACCTCCTCGCCGAACTTAACGCGTTTTTTACTTGTTGGTACTACAAAAGGTAAAGAAAGAACTAACAGCATGCGGAGGCCATCTAGAATTCTAAAATTTGGCTTAACGGTCGCTGATAGCGTGAATACATAAAACGTACAAAAAGTGTAGGAATAAATTGTACAGCATTTTTATGGGGGGACCGAGCTATAAACTGAGATAAGATGACGTTATCCGAAATCCGTCCCTTAAGGGTATGAAAAGTTCTAAAATTTACCAAATTGTTCTTAATTGTAACAGTGAAATCGGTAGTAGTTAAATATTGAAATTAAGCTGAATGCATAGAGGTGGTCAATAATTTAAATGTGGGCCACCTTTATGAAGGTGAGTGATATATATTTCAAGGTATTTGTACAAATACTTTTGTTTTGTGTATGTGGTATAATCCTAAAAGGTCGTATATTTTCAAGCCGTTAAGTTATTTGAGTTCAATTTTTAATTCAATTAAATAATTAACTTGATATGGAATACAAAAGTTCAAGGGGTCAGAATTCAGTTCCAAATATCCTTAATTTTTCACTTTAGCGAGTAACAGTCATAATAGTCACGGATGTTGCCTTTTTAAATATTTCTATACCAAAAAAAAACATATTTTTTAACATGTGGCATTAAATATTTGACCCGCAGCGAAAACAAACAGCAATTGGGTTAATCCAATGAACATTTCATTACCTCAGACATTTTTGTGGGATGTCCTGCCGTCTCCTAGAGTTCAGCACAAAATGGATTTTTTTCTCAACTGAATTAAAACATAAACGCTTCAATGCTCCCAAAGGAAATATATAAAGATCAAAACAACAGGTCGTGATGATTAGGAAGCACCGCAGGACAGCAAAGCCAAAGGCCGTAAACCAAACCTTGAAGGCTGTTTTTTTGTTTGTCTGCTTATTTGTTCCATTCAGCAGTCTTCAATCTGTTGGATATGTTTTGTTTTGGGCTATGGGTCGATATTAGGGGAAGAAAATGATTTCATGCTTCATGGAACTTTTAAATATTTCCTCTGTCGCTGATTGTATTTTGCTGGAAATGAGAAGAATGGGAGAAAAAGAAAAAGAAAAATTCCCAGTTAATCTTATCTGTTCGGAACATACATGTGTGTGTGTGTGTAAATGTAAAGATAAAACTGGAATCTTAAATTACTATATCACACAAGATTGATATTTTTATGCCCATCAAAATGTGTTATAATTAAGAAAAAAAGAGTAATTCTGTTGGAAAATCTTGTGCTTAAAAATTGGTTGCCAAAATGATTTTGTATCAAATACGGAGTTATACATACCGTGGGATATGGGATATGTTATGCATAACTAGCCATCTGTAAAAGTAGTGTTATCAATTGGCTTATCCACGCTTAAAAAACGGCTAGGATCAGAATCTTGAAATTTGGCTTATATGTGGCTATCGGTGTACAAATAGGTTTTCATAATTCGATTGGAGTTATGTGGTGCTATACGAAAAAGTGGACCTCTATGGCCAATTATAAACAGAGAAGTTGCCTATTACGACTTCCAAATACCAAGTTTTAGATAACTCTGTAAAAAATGAAGCTACATACTGGAAACACAAACAAATTTGTGGCTAAAACAACCACAAGAATTTAATTTTCCGGTACAGTTAAATGGGGGCTATACCAATACGTTTACCTACATGTTCCATTTTCAATACCAAAAATCCTGCAGACTTAAAATGCATTTGAATAAAATTTTATAAAACTACTACATTTCGTTTGGAAGATGGAGTGATTTCCACTGGCGGACGGGCATCGCTAAATCGACATATATTCTTATACTGATGAAAATGCAGGGTGAGAAAAAAAACTGCAACAAATTCAAACGCCATAACTTTTGCATTTTTTTAATTTTATTGAATGAAAGCAAAAATAGCATTAAATTTTAGAATAAGCTTAGATTTGTTTCAATCGGTCACCCTTGGCACAAATTATGGCCTTCAAACGGCCCATGAAACCGTCACACGCTGCCCGAATGTTGCTCTGCGGTATTTTGGCCCATTCCCGACGAAGCGCTTGCTTGAGGTGATCGACACTTTGGTATTTTTTAGTGCCAACCTTGCTTTCCAAAATACTCCAGACACAATAGTCCAACGGATTGGTATCCGGATATTTTAGTGGCCATTGTGCGCTGGAAATGAAGTGAGGAACCTCATTTTGTAACTATTCTTGGGTGGCGCGTGCTGAGTGCGATGGTGTTGAGTCCTCTTGGAATGTCCAAGGTCTGCGGCCAAAATGTTTGCATGTCCAAGGTTTTAATACACCCTCCAGAATATTTTTGTGATAATATTCGGCATTTATTCTGATGCCACGGTCGATTAATACGAGCGGAGAGCGACCATCGGCTGTTTTATCATCGGAGAAAACCAAAGCCATTTTTCGGCCACTGCGAAGCGAGTTTCGATCAAGTCGCTTCTTTTATTTTCGAACCATTTCAGCAGATGTTACTGTTTTCTTCCGTCCACTTCTTTGACGTCGGGCTACGCTACCAGTGATACTGGTAACGAAATTGATGATTTTAGCAGACGATTTAATAGAATAATTTAAAATTTGGTATTTAGAGTTTGTATTGAGATCTATTTCCCGTGGCATTATATTGTCCTTATAGGTCCACGTTTTCCATATTGTTTTCGTCCATATTTGGACGATTTTAGTTTTAGTTTCTAGCGGAATTGAATGGTTCTACCTCCTTTGGCAGAACATTACATATATATATGTCCACGTTTTCCTATCGCGCCCATATAATTGTACCTTCCCATATTCGGAATTTTGATGTTTGTAGCCTCAGTTTCTAGCAGAGTCCATAAGTAATTCTATCTTCTGTATCAGAACTTTATCTACATAGAACCATTTTTTTCGTGTAGCCCATATAATTGTACATTCATATATTCTGAATTTTGATGATTTAAGCCAAATTTTTAGTTTATAACGGTTTTCTACGTCATACTGATACGTCCATAGCCCCCATATAAAGGTACTTCCCGATATTCGGTATTTTGACGATTTAAGCCACATTTCCTAATGGAATTCATTAAAATTCAGTATTGGGATTTTGTAATGTGTTCTTCTGCTTGTATTGAATAATTTCTATATAAGTTAACGTTTTTCAATAGCCCCATTACTCCCAATATTCGGTATTTTTGTTTTTGTTGCAAAATAGTCAGGTTGCATCTCATTATTGTTGTTTTTACAATAACAACGTTATTATTTATTTATTCTATTTATTTATTCTAAGGACTCATTTTAAAATAACTCCTAGGACAAAATCTTTTTAAGAGTTAAGTCATTGACTTCTGCAAGTTTAAGTTTATTTGTGTTTTGTACATTAGTAGTACGAAAAGTGCTGAAAGACTTAAGATAGTGTAAAATTTTTATCGAACGATCGAACGATCGATAAGAGATAAATCTTTGCACTTTGGCTTGAGAAAGTGGATGAAGTAAGGCGATAGTGGTTGAAATAAGGCGGAATTAAAAACCAGTAAGGAAAAGTCTAAAGTCGGACGGGCCGACTATATAATACCCTACACCTCTATGCGACAGTGGTGAACTGCCGAATTTGGGTTTCTCCGATGAGAAAACATTCGTTGTCCAGCAGTCGTGTTTACTTGCCAAAGAGGTCAGCTGAAAATGCGCACTGTCGGCAATGGTGATGGTGTGGACCGCCATAACCGCTCTCCGCTCGTATTAATTAACTCCATTTGGGCTGATATTAGCCATTATTTGCACAATAAGCTTAAAATCGGATTAAGGATATATATGGGAGCTATGTCCAAATCTTAGCCGATCTAGACTAAATTTGGCAAAAGTATTTCCGAGCTCTATAAGATATCTGGTACCAAATATCATTGTTGTCGAATGCATATTACGAATATGAGGGACTTATAGACCAAATCGGATTAAACTTATATATGGGAGCTATAGCTATACCTGTACCGATTTTCACCAAATTTTATTTACTTGCTTCTAAACTGAATTCGTTCGTGCCAAAATGCAGGTCATTTGGACTGATATTGGCTAGTTGGTGCCCAATTATAATTATATATGGGAGCTGTATCTAAATTTGATCCGATTTTCACCAATTTCAATAGGGTTGGTCCTTGCGTCAAACAAAAATTCTTCATGACCCAATTACGAACTTAATAAGCACTTCGTAAATAATAAAGAACGTAATTTCAAAAATTCGGTCTACATTTACTCTCTTGGATGCCAAGCCACCGAAAAGAATGAGAAGAGTGCGTACAGAACATGCTAGAATAATACAGGTAGATGCATCAACGCTTGGGAACATTGCAACGTCAATGTTAAAATGTTTTTGTCAAAAATAAGTATAGTTTTAAAAGTTTTCTTTTACGACACCAATCGGAAGTTGCTATGTTTGCATTTTTGAAGAATTGTTGCAAATATGAATAATTTTTCATTCAAAATTTGGTTTAACAGTTGATTGTCCTAGCATCTGTGTCGATGCGACTACCTGTATTCTTCTACCATGGTACAGAAGAAAAAATTGCTGTCGTTGAGGCCTGTGCTTATCGATTCGTAGATGGAAATCGGTACAAAATCAGGATCGAAAAATTTTTGTTGCCAAAACTTTAAGATATGAATGTAAACGAAATGTGGTTTCTACAGGATTGGGCCACTTGTCATACTGCTGGCAAAGCAATGGACTCATTAAAAAAAAATTTCAACGACAATATTATTTCCAGAAATGGACCGATAAATTGGACACCGCGTTAGTGTGATTTGACACCACCCGATTAGTTTTTTTTTTGGGATAAGTAAAGCCATTGGTTTAAGTGGATAAACCTGCATCGATTGACGATTTGGAAACCAGTATTTAGCCAAATAGTTGAAAATAATGACCTTTGTGCAAAATGGTCGTTGTGGCCCCTTGCCCGAAATTATAGTTAAATGTTAAATGACAAGATCTTATATACAAAATAAAAAAAAACCAAAGTTGGTTATTTTATAATTTGGCATGTGTTTTATTTAAATTTAAAAATTAGCAAGCATCCACATCTGGCTCACAATTTGTACAAAGGAACGAGATACGACTAAAGTTTTTTTCATTTCACTTGATGGCGGAAGTAATATATTTGAGCTTTATCTGGTGTATTGTTTTGCTGTATGTATGAAGGTATGCAACGATCTTGACAAGACTGAAATCTAAAATCGGACGAACTTACATATAAGAGCTATATTTAAATATATTTTGTTCAAAACGGGTAATCAAATATCATGAAACCTATACTTGGGACCTATAGCTATATCTGAACCGATTTACATCATATCTTGTAAATTTGCATTTTGGCTGCATTCGGTAGTATGTGTCAAACCAACCAAAATACCTGCGAAATCGGACAATAATGCGACCTGTACTTTGTTTACAAAAATAGATGGGCAGATAGTTCGGCGAACATGCAAAAATCGACTCAAAATGTAATTCCATGCACATCTGGGTAATGGGTTAGCATATTCATAATACAATTTGGTTTCATTAAACCAAGCTAATTATGATGTCCCACTTAAAAGAAACAGCTGGCAATATTTTAAAATAGAATTCCAAATTTTTGAACATGGTTTTATTTTGCATAGGAATACTGCCCGATTTTTTGAAATTTATCGGGTTATAGATCCTTTTTTTCGAATTTGAACACAGAAAAAGTGAATAATTTAGTGAGGCCCAGCCACTGCTCTTGCACAAGCAACGTAACTTTAAAACAATCGAAATATTCATTGTCAAAAAAAGTTTCTTGTTTTTTTTTGTTATTTATGTTCATCGGATTTAAAACCAATAAAATATTATTTGAGGATGACTTTTATGGCTTTCCGCATTGTAACATTTGTTACAGCATCCAACCCACTCAATTCGTTGCGAGACACTTGCCTTTGATTGAAAGCTAAACTCTGGCTGATGATTGTGATGGCTTGTTCGTTGGTTATATTGCCATTCAGTCAACCTTTATTTGTGATGTGTCCTGTTTGTCTGCCGGTCTGTCCCGCGTATCGACAGACACCGCACACAAATGCCGCAAGTTTTTATTAGCATTCGAGCGAAGGCACTTCAGGGCGGCATTTAATCTGTTGATACATTATATTGAATATTTATTCACCGATCCACTCCATGGCTTCAATAAATTTCGATATAACATTTTATGTTTGTGTTTTGCATTCACACATATACATACATACATACATACATACACATAAATATATGATAGAAAGGTTTATGTGTGTGCCTTCCTTCGTACGCAAATATCTCAAGTCCCACATTCATTTACATGACAGCAAGAGGGGTGGAGGGAAAAGGTATATCAAAATTGTGAGAAAAATTCATATGTTTGTGTGTTGGTGTGGAATAATTTGAGATGGATGTTAAAAGGCATTGTGACACACACACAGAGGTTATCTTGAATAATAGTCACTTGCAGATATCAGTTAACACGTAGGATATTTCGGTGATTATGTGTTCGTTGCTGACAAATTTATGTTAATGCTTGGCATTCAGATAAAATTATTATTACTGTATAGCGATATAAACAAATTAACAGAATATTTTCTGCCGTTACATTCGGTGTTATGTTAAAAATATTATATGTAAGCGTACATTTTGGCAAGCATTGCATATTTATGTATGGGGGCTCCTAGGTTGCGTATGAGCAATATCCTAGGTTTGAGTTTTTTTTTTATTATTTATACGCCACCATGGCACTTCATAAGAAATGATTGTGTAAAGAATTCGATTTGTATGCCCTCCACAATTGTATGGAGGTTTGTCATCCCCTTTATAACACCTTGAAATATACATTTTGGGCCCAAAAAAGTGTGTATATATATTATTCTATGTCGATTTGGCAATGTCCGTCCATCTGAACGTATGTGGAAATCACTATAGCTTCCGAACAAAATGAAGTAGATTGATAAAATTTTAGTCAGATATATTTTAGGTCTTTATAGTTTTTATACTCTCAGCCATATGGCTACAGAGGGTATATATCATTTGATACAGCCAAAACGTGCCTCATCGAAATAATAGTTTTAGACCCTAAGTCTCTTTGGACCAAAAATATTTCAGTAGATCGAGGGGTGTCCGTGCCTCTGTCTGTCGGGCTGGTGCGCACGATAACCCTCGAGGGGAGTATCCGATCTGATCCAAATTTAGTACATCGTAATATTATTGTCAAACTTAGATCGAGTTCGGAGATGGGCAACATCAGTCCACACGTTCTGGTATCTCTCCCACACTTCTTTCCGAGATTTCTAGTAATTTTATTTGAAATTTGGCGATTTCTCTAAACTTTCCGAATACAGTGACCACCTCCATGCAATATGTGTACCGAAATTGCAAAAAAAAAAAAAAAAAAAAAAAAAAAAAAAGAATCAGAATCGGAAATTCCAGTAGAGATTATGAAAGAATTCCGAATAAAATGTTAGCTGAGTAGTCATAATGTCGATTTTCTTCACACTGCGAGCATTTGTTTTTGTAATCTGAAGAAAGGAATAAGATCTCCTCCTTCTTCATAAATTTTGAAATTTCGGACTAAGTTTTCTCAAGGAATCTTACTCCGAACAATTTAAAAGTTATGGAAGTTTTCTCCCTCTATTTAAGAGAAGAAAGGGCGGGGATATGTTTTTAACCACTTCGAATCCAATGATGAAAATGTCAGTCTGGTTAAACTTTTCTATGTAGTTTAATATTTTTGACGATATCGGACACCACGTCTTTTATAAAAAACTGCTTTTTAATATTCCCGCTCTCTGGAATTGATGAGTTAATTAAAATATGTCTCTGGTAACACTGTTCTTAAATGGGGGGGGGGGGGGGGGGGTGTTGGCTCACTCGCTCACACGCACTTACATAAACACAATGTAAACGTAAGTGTCAAAATTATCATATTTTAACATCAACACATTGCCAGCTTAGGAATTTCCCCCCAAAAAAAGGACAACATCCTGATGTAAAAAGAAATCTAGAAAAAATGTGAAATAAAACTTTTTGAAAACAAAAACCTCATTGAAGTTCAACACAAGCCAATAAAACAACACATACAGGCACTCACACAGACACCCAGGCACTCACTTACACTCTGAGAGCTAAACATAAATACGTTTATTTTATTACAAACATCATAATCACCGAAAAGAGATGCCATCCATGCCATCGAAGTGTGGCTGGAGGAAACGGAAAATGTTTGAAAATTGGAAAAGGAATTTCATATCCAAAGTTAAAGTAACAGTCTATCTGATGGCGAACAAGGAAGAGGGGAAAATAGATAAGGAACCGCCGAGAATGGGCAGACGGCCAATGGCAAAATGTATTTGGCAGAAAAGAATCATACCAATAAACAACAACAACAACAGCATCGTCATCGGCAGTACCACGCCAAAGGTAAAGGAAACGCCAAAGAAGAATCCCGAGAAAAGATCTTAGAAACTAAACTAAACAGAAATAAGATTATGGAGGACGATAAACGATACTCTTGGCATAAGAGGAACAAAGTTAAAAAAACAGCAGCAGCAGCAGCAATACCCTGACATGGACACCACCCAGTCTCATCGAGCACCTGGAAAAATATATTGACATTCCCGTTCGTACAATGTTGCTCCATGGAATGTAAAACGAACGCAAAAATGTGTGTCAACGTGTCATACATCCGACGGTGAATACATGTGGCGCCCAATAGATGGCTGCTTCGTTGGTTGGCAAATCTAATTTGTGACACAAACTCTAAAGCAATTAATTATGTGAGCCAACACAGACAACAAAATTATTTTTCCATCTGCCATATTGGGAGCAGCGGTACGTTGCACGTAACAGATGGGACCACAAATTACCTGTTTCCGTCCGCCAGTACATACTTATTTCTGAGCTATCACATCGCAGAAATATTGACTGACAAGTATCGCCATCACCATCATCATCATCAGCCTGAGCACGGATGATGAATTGCATTGCCAGGATATTTGCTTGTGCTCTAAGATTCATTAGAAATGAAGGTGTGTTCATTTGAAGAATGTTTATTTGGGTCGCACAATTCATCACAAGGATCTTTGTTGAATCGGTCGGGGACTTTGTTAAGTAAAGGGGAATATTAAATATTGTTTTCATCCTCAATATGTAGAAAACGTTTTTAGATATTATATTGGATACGAAATGGGAAAAATTACTATCATCAGTAAGTTTTATTTACAATTTATGAGCCGAAAGGGCCGAAAGGGTTGAACAGGCCTCTCTTAGCCGACTTACAAGTTTGTGACCCATAATGGGGGTTCCTTTGACATTAAGGTCTTAATTTGCTTATAGATCGAAAAAGTTGACGGGTTCCAACTGTCACGTTGAAATCTAAGCAGTGGTATAACAGTCTCATGTATGGACATAGTTAAATTTGCTTTTGCCAGGAACCTAACAAAACGCAGCTGAATGGGGTATATCAATTGGGTATAATCGCTCATTTATTTATACAACTTTAGATTCTAGTTCCCTATTTAAAACTTGTTTATGCACCCAATATAGGACGCCTCCTGAATCATTATAAAAATACATCTCCCTTAAAAATTTGGTTAGCCCATGTGTTATTCGTACCACCAATAGGAATAACAACTACATAGTCCCTACATTACCCCAAAAATAGTGACAAATTACCAGTAAGCTAAAAAATAATGATTCATTCCTATACAATTTTCACAGCAAAACAACTTACTTATTCCTTACCATGTAATGAGTAGCTCCACACTTACAAGTCGTTAAATAACAATTCATGTTCGTAACAATGGTTGAGGATATGGTGTGTTTAAGTACCAATCAGAAGATCGCAAGCTCAAACCTTTCATAGGGAAAACGGGATAACAAAACAGCTAAAATATTGGAGCTACATAAGCCGAATGATTCCGGTGTTTGGAAAATATGGGGTACGTGGTCCGCACTGCCAAAAATTGGTAAGGAAGCCCATTATTTGGTAATTTTTGTTTTTGATGGGTAGTATGGAGGGTATATTAAGTTTGTCATTCCGTTTGTAACATCCCTAAATATTTGTCGAAGACCCCTCAAAGTATGTATATATTCTCGATCAGCATAAAATTATGTACCGATTTAGCGATATTGTCTGTCCTTCTTTGGAAATCGCTTCCGAACGAAATGATGTAGGTTAATAAAATTTTACTCAAATGTTTTTTAGGTCTGCAGGGCTTTTGGTATTGAAAATGGGTTATAAAAGTCCACGGTATAGTATCATATAACTGTACCTCCATATTTATAGCATTTTGGTTGTTTTAGTCGCTGGAAATTAGCAGCTTGTGTTCCCAGTATGTAGAAAATGTCCTTGCATAGAACTGTCTATATAGGTCCAATTATAACCTTACCTTGAAATATTCGATATTTTGATGAATTGAGTCATACCTTTCAACAGAGTTATTTCAAAATTGGTATTTAGAGTTCGCATGATAGAAAAATTTCCTGTACAGATCTATGCCTTCGTATAGTCCCCACAAACAGTACCTCCCACTATTCGGTATATTGATGACTTTGCTACATTTACAACGGAAATATCTCAAACTTGGCAGTTAGAGGTGGTATTAGGTGCGGCTTTCTCTGGCGTATAGCTAGCTATAGGACTAAACGTTTTCGCATAGCCCCCATATAAGGGTACCTCCCTATAATCGGTATTTTTATACCCTTCACCTTGGAAAGGAGGGTATATAAAATTTGTCATTTAGTTTGAAACATTTCTAAATATTCTCGTAGAGCCCATGTATCCTTTACATATTCAAAATCGGCCTGAAATTCTAAGTCGATTTAACGACGTTCGCCTGGAATGAAACAACTTCGAATATCTCGTGTTAGAGTTATATAGGGTTATTCGAAAACTTTTAAATACCAGAGAACATGATGCCTATTTCGAACTCAAAACATCAAATTTTAAATAATTCCGGTGAAAAGAAAATTCCGAATATCTGGAGAAGCTTTTTAATACCCTCCACCATTAGGTAAGGAAATCATCTTCTTCTTCTATATCTATAAAAGAGGAAAATGTTTGTATGTTTGTTTGTAATTTATGGACCCGAAAACCGCTGCACAGATTTTCCAGAAAATTTCCAAGTATACTACAACATCGCCTGAAAGTAACATAGGCTATATACAATTTTGAAATTCCACATTAGAATCGAAGGTACCTCCTAAAAATTTAGATTTTGTATGCATATATCTATTGATCGATTACAAATACAGTCCCCAATTTGGAATGCTAAACAGAAATTGGAACAAAAATAAATTTGCCAATTTATATTAAAATCGGTTCAGATTTGGATATAGCTTCCATATATAATTTTCACCGATTTCATTTATTTGATTTCCAATTAATTCTGAAATGACAGGATTGACAGGATTTTATCAGAAAATAAATTTGTAAAATTATGTTAAAATCGGTTCAGATTTGGATATAGCTCCTATATATTAATTTTCGATTTCACATATTTAATGCACCAAACATGATACGTATGTCCGATTCCAATGAAATTCGGCATGAGTGACTAAATTTGGTACAAAAATAAATATTTTTAAATCGGTTCAGATTTGGATATAGCACCCATATATGTTTTCGACCAATTTCGTTTATTTGATGCACCAAACATGATATGTATGTCCGTTCCAATAAAATTCGGGCAGAGGGGCGAGATTTGGTACCAAAAAAATTTGCCAAATTGTAAAAATCGGTTGAGGTTTGGGTATATCTCCCATATATATTTTTCGGCCGATCTCATGTATGTTATGTACCATACACGATATATATGTCCGATTCCAATGAAATTCAAAATGTGTGACGGAATTTGGTTACAATAATAAGTTGTAACCCCTCCGTGTATGCGGACTATATTTGGCATGTTCTTGATTTTCTCATGGTCAGCTGGTCCTGGCTTGTTCACGTGCTGAGAGACGGAGCTATTTGTTTGTTTACGCATTAAAGTATTACAATAATTACAATTTTTAATTTTTTATACCCTACAACACTATGTGTTGGGGGTATTATAAGTTTGATTCCGCCAAAATTTATGTAACACCTCGAAATATTGGTTTCCCACATGGGAAAGTATATATGAATCTTCCTATCTTGCCGAACTGAGTCGTTCTAGCTATGTCTGTCCGTCCGTCGGTCCATGTTAATTTGTAATCACTCTACAGGTCGCAATTATGCCCCGATCTTCACGAAATTTAGAATATGGGTGGAGTTAGGGCCAGAATAGAAGCCTATTGCTTTTGCAGATGATCGCATAATATTTAGGGTTTGAAATGGACCAAAAACTAAAAATTGTCCTGATTTTGCAGTTGCTCTACAGGTAGCAATACCAATAGACGCGGAAGTTAGTATGGGGCTAGAGCTTAGGGCTGGGCAGAAGCCTTCCAATTTTAATGTTCATTGGATAATATTTAGGGGGTGAAATGGACCATAACCGATTTTGTCAATTCAGAATTCCCTCTTGGCATAAAAAAATAAAATCTAAAAAAATCGCATAAAAAGATGCCAATAATGATGTTAATATAGATTTTGTAGTATTTTGGGATCTTTATTTTATTAGTTTTTAATATTTTTTATCGCATGCGATTTTTTTAATTTGACTTAATATTTAAGTGTATATTTTGTAATATTTTTCACCTTACAACACAGCTTGGGGTTATTATATACAGATGGCAAATATCGTCCGATCCTCACGAAAATTTTCACAAGGGTAGGGTTAGGCTCAGAAGGACTAGGCCTATTGTTTTCAAAGATATCCGCAATATATTTAGGGGTTGAAATGGACCAAAAAACAGAAAAAATGCCCGATCACACAATTGAAGCCAATCGATACGTCTGAGAAGAGAGTTAAGGATAGGGATAAAATTCTAGCATTTTGAATGACCATTGCATTATATTTAGCTGTAAAATGGACCAAAAGAGCTAACTGCACGTCGGAGTAAATATTGGGCAAATGTCCCTGTTCAAAATGCTGAGGGTAATATGTGGGCTGTGCTCCGTGACATAATTTTAAAATGGATTTGCACATAAGGGGGGCTTCTAACATATTGTAGTGTTGTAGGGTATCACATGGTCGGCCCGCACGACCATAGCCTTTGCTCACTTGTTGAATTTGTTTTATTATTTATTATTTGACCAACAAATATTCATATATAAAATTTTTCCATACAAAAGCGAAAGGGGTAGCGAAGGGTTCAGCTAGTTTTTATATAAAAGTATGTAGATTCAAAAGTGTTTCACTTTAAACTACAAATACCAGTAAGATTGGTTCGAGAATGCAGTTAGAGTTTTCAAAAAAAAAAAAATAAATAAATAAATAAAGAAATAAAGCCGTTATATGAGGCCATACCAAAACAGGAATCTATATCGACAATTTTACCAAATTTGAAGCAATTTCCTGATTAAATGTGACTGGGATCATCAATACCGAATGTCGATGGGAACCGTTATATTTGCGCTAAAACGTGGACGTACATAATAAGTATTCTGCCAACGCAGCTATGACCCATTACGAACACATCCGTGGAAAAATGTGGCGAAGATCATCAAAATACCGAATATCGGGAGGTACCGTTATATAGGGGCTACAAAACGGTGGATCGACACATTTCATTTTCAATACCAACTATCATAGACAAAATATAAATTATTGTGTCAAATTTTGAAGCTCTACGTTTAATAATGTGGGCTGTATCGTTATTTCAACAGACAGACAGACAGACGGAGAGACAGATAGACGGTCAGACAGACTGACGGACATCGGTAAATTGACTTAGAATTTCATACTGATCATGAATATACATTCTTTTTGGGGCCTACGACGAATATTTAGGGATGTTACAAACGGAATGAGGTATAAAGGTGGGTATGAAAATGCTTGATTCTATGAAGCCTTTTTTACGTTTTCCCCGTTCCGATATGATTTAAAATTCATGTTTTTACCAGCATAAGACTCCACTTAGACAAGGGTCTAATTTGTGACAATTTCGTATTTCGACATGTAAATGAAATCTGACCCCGGTTGTACCACTTTGAAGACATTTCTATCAATTTTTGTTGTTAAAAATCATTTATGTTGGCTAATTTCAAATTCAACTCAGACACATTTGAGTGGTGATGAATATTTAAGGGTGGGTGTGTCAGTGGCGTTTTTTTCCTATTTCAACACTTTGTCATTTTGCTGCTTCCGAAAAACAAAAACACATCAACACTGGAACTGTAAACTGATGTCGCGTCGTAGACAGCGTTGGCTACAGGAAATCATTGCGAATTTCGTTGTAATTTCTGTGGCTAAACAGCGGAAAATACGTGACCGAATGTGCCACAAACATTGACTTCAATGAACGTCAACTTCTTTTCTCTTGTTGTTGTTGTTATTTTTATTGTTGTCTTCAGCTTACAATGGTAGAATGCCAACATTACAACCGGATGTACATACGGTTTTTATTATGGCTGTAAGGTTCCTTCGCCTTGGTCGGAGAGGGGACACAAATATCTTCCCGCAAATTGAAATAATTTTGGCATTTTTATGAAGATAATCCCCTGCCGGTGTTTTGAAAGACGTTGTTGGTTTTTATATTTCTCGTTTCTGTTTTTGAACACTAATGTAAAATGGTTTGTCGTTATGTTACCACCTGCTGAATTTGAAAATTTTTTAGTAATGATGGGTACCATGTAAAAAAAAAACGGTAAAGAAAGGCCAAAGTCGGGCTGGGTTGTCTTTATGATATCCTACACTATTGTGTATACATAGTAGAGCTACATACAACAAATACATATTTTTAAGGGAAATTTATGTGAATTAAAGCGTATCAACTATGATCGTTAAAGCAGATATAATTTAAAGCCGAAAGAACTAATATATGACAGGTTTTTATCGTATTTTTTTTTTAAATTTGACGGAGACATTGGTGTCTGATATGATATGAATCAAAATCTATTCTATTTGAGTTGAATATCAGCACAATGAACTTTAAATCGAAAGAAGATATATATCGGAGCTATATCCATATTTGAACCGATCTCTATAAATTTTAGCAGAGGCATTTCTATGCTGTATCTGATTATTCGATATTGTGGTGGGTGTTTTACGGATGTGAGGGAGTAAAATACAAAATCAGATATAAACATATATAAAGGGTGAGATGAAAAAACTGCAACCAACTTCAGACTTCTGTCATTTCCAAGCCAATCGTCCGACAGCTTTTAAAATTATTCTAGGGACAGCTCATTATGTTGCTTACAAGCGTACAAAAACATTTTGGTGAGAATTTTCCAGAAAAAAAGTTATTCGTGATGGAATTCAAGCATGATAGTGTGATTTCTTTACATTTGGCTGGAAAATCACAAGTGGCTATCGTTAGAGCACTCCAGCATTTAAATTTAAATAAATATTTTGTGTCTCGTGAGCAGAGACATCAGCAGAAATTTTTCCAAAAGTAAAGAAGCGACTTGATCGAAATCCGCGTCGCAGTGGCCGAAAAATGGCTCGTGAGCTGAACATATCGCAATGTTCCATTCGACAAATATTGAAAAAAAGCTTGGGGTAAAGTCATTCAAATTCCAAAAAGTGAAAGAACTTACACCGCAACAGAAAGAAAATAGACTCGAAAGAGCTCAAGAGTTGCTTCGCTTGGCCGAAAGTGGCGAACTGTCGAATTTGGTTTTCTCCGATGAGAAAACATTTGTTGTCCAGCAGTTTGTAAACAAACAAAATGATCGTGTTTACTTGCCAACGAGGTCAGCTGAAAATGTATTCCTTCGGTTGCCCACCAGAACTCAAGCGCCGGCCATGGTGAAGGTGTGGGCAGCCATAACAGCCGATGGTCGCTCTCCGCTCGTATTAATCGTCCGTGGCATCAGAATAAATGCCGAATATTATCGCGAAAATATTCTAAAGGGTGTATTAAAGCCTTGGGCTCGGGATACCAATCCGTTGGACTATTGTGTCTGGAGTATTTTGGAAAGCAAGGTTGGCACTAAAAAATACCAAAGTGTCGATCACCTCAAGCAAGCGCTTCGTCGGGAATGGGCCAAAATACCGCAGAGCAACATTCGGGAAGCGTGTGACGGATTCATTGGCCGTTTGAAGGCCATAATTCGTGCCAAAGGTAAACGATTCGAACAAATCTAAACTTATTCTAAAATTTGATGCTATTTCCGAAATGTTTTGTTTCAATAAAATTTTGAAAAAATGTAAAAATAATGGCTTATGACTTTATTACAGTTTTTTTTATCTCACCCTGTATGGGACCTGCAGTTGTATCTTACCCGATTTTCACCAAACTTTATACACTTTCTTCCAGGCTACATTCATTTGTGTGTGTGCCAAATCCATTCAATTCGGGCTTATATTGACCATTTGGTGCACAATAAACTTGAAATCTAGTAAAAATATATATACGGAAGCTATATTCATATCTGAACCGATCTCAATAAAATTTGGCAAATATATTTCTGAGAATATCGTTGTTACGAAGTGTATACTACGGCTGTGGAGGAGAATTTTAACAAATCGGATGAAGAATATATATGGGAGCTATAGCTATATCTGAACCGATTTCTCCCAAATTGGACATACTAGTTTCTAGGCTCAATTTGGCCATATGTGCCAAATTTCTTTCTGTTTGGGTGGACGTTACTCATTTGGTACACAGTAAAAAGAAAATCGAGCGAAGATGTATATTGGAGCTATATCTAAATGTTGACCGATAATCTCTAATTTCAATAGAGTTTGTGAAAAGTTTCATTTTGATCGGGCAATAAATGCGACCTGTACTTTCTTTACAAAAATAAAAGGACAGACGGACGGACTGACTAGCATAAATCGACTCAGAATGTGATTCGATGCAGATTATCAAAAGGATCTATGGGTCTAACTCGCTTCTCAAAGACATAATCAAAGACATAATACACTGACCACAGTGTGGTGTAGGGTATAACAAGCGGATCATTTAGTGCTAAGAAAACTTTAATTTCCATATGAGTTTCATATTTAAACTTTCGTGTGTGTGTGTGTGTGTGCGAAGCATGTTGTACTAAAATATAATGACATGTACTAATCATCTACCATAAAACCTACGGTTCATTATTCGTATCAACTTTTATATTTTAAACCGTTTGCTTTGTGAATTGCATCGATTTCCACTTGAAAAACACTGAGTTTTTACCAGGTGATGTCGAAAATCACTTCTTAAAGCCCAGCGTCAGGAGTGAGATGCATTCCGGATTATTTCTGCCACAAGATCAGCCACCACGATTAAAACTTTTCTTCACTTCTCCTCTAGAACGTTTGATTTTGAGTGGTAGCTTCTCAATGCCTGGTTTCCTCAACATGTCATTTATTGGATAAAATGTATTCTTGGCTAATGGACAGAAAGCGTACAAGAAAAAACACCTACATACATGGGCTATTAACCTTCATTTCCTTTCACATTTTCGAGTTAAATGCATCGAGGTGCATGCAAACATACATACCTAGATACGCCTTACATATCCGAGTATGGAGTAAAAATGCTAACGTTCTTCTTCTTCTTATGTAAAATGTGTAATGGTGCATGGTAGAGTAAACATTTACATCGATTTTATGGTGAATGTTGGACTTTTTGTTGTCGTTGTTGTTGTAGAATGAAAAACTATGTTTCGAGGAAAAGAGTTTTACTTGTCTTGCTCTTCATCATTGTTGAGTTATTTTTTTATATTCCTGCCATAACTCCATTAAATCGGATTATAATTTTTATTTTCTTTGAATGCATTTTTTCTACTCTTATATACTCTCTCGAGTTGTGGAGTGGTGGAGGATTACGAACTGGAAATGCTCTTAATGAAAGAAATAAATATACATATATACATTTTTAAGTTTCAAATGATGATGGATGGATGATATACTTTATCGTTTAAGGAAAACATGGTAATGAATTAAAATATTAATAGTATTACTCTGTGAAAGTGGCAATGAGAGATCTATATCTATAAAAGTGTATGTTTGTTTGTAATTTATGGACTCGAAAACCGCAGCACAGATTTTTCAAGTATACTACAACATTGTTTGAAATTAAAGAAAGTAGGTCATATAAATTTTTTTAACCTTGTCATTCCGTTTGTAACATGTCTAAATATTCGTCGTAGACCCCATAAAGTATATATATTCATAATCAGCATAAAATTATAAGTCGATTTAACGATGTCCGCCTGTCTGTCTGTCTGCCTGTTGAAATCACGATACAGGCCACATTATTTGACGTAGAGTGCCAAAATTTAGCAGAATAATTTGTATTGTGTGTAGGATGGTTGAATTACATATATCGGTCCACGTTTGGCGTAGCCCCCATATAACGGTACCTCCCGATATTCGGTTTTTTTTTATCATTTTTGCGCATTTTTTCATGGATTTATCTAAAAATTGATATTTGTTGGTCATAGTGGGTTCTAGCTCCGGTGACGAAACATTGTATGTGTAAGTCCACGTTTTTGTATAGCCCCCATATAGCGGTGCCTCCCGATATTCGGTATTTTGATGATTTTTGCCACGGATTTGTCTGAGAATTTGTATTTGTGGGTCATAATTGGTTATAATGTTTCCATTGTCCTAAGGTGGAGGGTATTCAAAGTTCGGAACGGCCGAACTTAATGTTTTTTTACTTGTTGAAATTCCACTTGGAACTGGAGGTATGGCATCAGAATCAGAGGTAACTCCCAAAAATTTAGATTTTATATGCACATATCTATTAATCGATTACAGATACAGTCTCCAAATTTAGAATGCATAACGGAATTTGGAACAAAAATAAATTTGCCAAATTATATTGAAATCGGTTCAGATTTGGATATAACTCCCATATATATTTTCGACCGATTTCGTTTATTTGATGCACCAAACACAAAATGTTTGTTCGATTTCAATGAAATTTGGGATAAGTGATGGGATTTGATCCGAAAATAAATTTATCAAATTATATTGAAATCGGTTCAGATTTCGATATGGCTCCCAAATATATTTTCGGCCGAATTTAATATTTGATGCACCTAAAGCGATATGTATGTCCGATTTCAATGAAATTAAGAAAGTGTGACGGAATTTGGTTTAAGATTTGGATAAAGCTCCCATATATATATTCTCGACCGATTTCACATGTTTCATGTACCAAACACGGTATGTACCTCCAATTTTAGTGAAATGTGGAAGGTGTGACGGTTCAGTTTGGGATATGATTCTATTAAGAAGCATTTACCCACAACGCCTTTGCATTGATATTAGGCTAACAGTAAAAAACTAAACAACAATTTAATTGAGGATACGATTATTACGGAGAGGTATGTTGCTACCTCGTACTCTTTAATTGCAACAGAAATGCCACTCAACTTCAAAAGATTGCAGTTTCCTGCACGCTTGGTATTTCCTATGAAATTAATAAATCCGAAGGACAAGCACACCGCGTATGCGGACTAAATTTGGCATGTTCCTACTTTTCTCATGGTCAGCTTTTCCTGGCATGTTCACCCGTTGCTAGACCGAGCTAATTGTTTGTTTACGCATTGAAGTATTACAAACATTTTTTTTTAATTTTTTGAATTTATTTTATTTTTTAACCAACAAATATTCGTAAATAAAATTTTGAATTCTTATGAAATCAATTGGGGTAGCGAAGCGCACCTGTTTTAGCTATTTCATATAATACTGATTATACGAGTAATATTCTGATGTGCAAAATTTAAAGAAAATCTAGCATTTATTTCCATTTTAACCGAATAAGTGGTCGGTTAATATCAGAAAGAGTTGGTCGAAATATCCCGTCTTCACACCAGTTTCTATGTTAATAGAAGTATTGGGGTGTGCCAAATTTAAATACAATTGGGCTTTTGTTCCACATTTTATAAGAATTATAATTATTTAAAATTGTAACCCATTGTGCGGGTGGTACCAGAGGGAGTAGTACAATATATCGGACTACTCCTTCTGGTACCATCTTCTCATCAGATCTTGTAATATTGAGATGAGCCAAGTGTGAAAGGTGTCAGTAAATCATTCCGAGGTTAATGAGCTTCACGTTTATTCAATATTTTGAGGCGCTGTGAGGGAGGTACGAGGAAGAGTGGTCTGATATATTCCAAATTCATACCCGATCTTTTGTTGGTGAATATGCCAAATTCGAAGACAAACGGACTCTTGTTTTACATTCTATAAGAGTTATAATTATTCAAAATGTTGACCCTTTGTGGAAGAGGTACTTGAGGGAGTGATCCAATATTGCCCATTTTCGCACCTGACCCAGAACTAATAAAAATATATTGATATGCATAGTTTCAACAAATTTGGATAATCCTATTTTGTTCTATGAGGACAATTATTTGCTGTGAAAATGTTTACGTTTTGTTGGGGATGTATCAGAAGGAGTGGTCCGATATTGCCCATCTCCGAAATCGATCTAAGTTGGACAATAATAATACGATGTACTAAATTTGGATCAAATAGGATACTCCCTTCGAGATTTATCCCTTCGTATCGTATGGCTGAGTTTATAAATAATACAGGGTGAGATGAAAAAGCTGCAAGCAACTTCAGACTGCTGTCATTTCTAAGCCACTCGTCCGACAGCTGTTAAAATTATTCCAGTGACAGCTCATTGTATTGTTTAGTAGCGTACAAAAGCATTTTGACGAGAATTTTTCAGAAAAAAAATTATTTGTGATGGAATTCAAGCGTGATAGTGTGATTTCTTTATATTTGGCTGGAAAACCACAAGTGGATATCGTTAGAGCACTCCAGCATTTAAATGGGAATAAATCTTTTGTGTCTCGTACCATCGCTCGTTACCATGAGGTCCAAGGAGGTGGACGGAAGAAAACAGAAATGGTTCGAAAAGTAAAGAAGCGACTTAATCGAAACCCGCGTCGCTGTGGCCGAAAAACAGTTTCCGAACCATCACCGTTGGCGTTTTATTAAATATAACAGCGAATATTTCTATTTTTAGCAAAAAATATGTTCAAATTGCTCTGTAATGAAATTTTATATCAAAAAAGGGTATACCTTTTTCATGTCAAGAAATGGAATTAAATACCAAAATGTCATATCGGATTTGACACCAGTATTGTTGTAGAGCCAAGTTTGGGGTTTGCCGCTGCCTGTAATAATTATACCATATATCAGTCCTACTTCGAGCGGACGGAAATTGTTATATCGTCTCCAAGTCCAAAATTACATTTTGTCCATTTTATATGATATACACCCTCAAAGCTCGAGTTATAGTAAAAAAAATATTTTGAAATTTATCACAATTGTCAAAAATAAAACAATTGTTTTATTCGTAAGCTAATTCTGTGATAATTTAATTATATTCATAACCGAAGCCTTTTGTCTACACACATATCCATATGGCTATATATATTCTTTTGAAAGAATATAAATTTGATTTCTGTTTCCATTAAACTATGCCCTATTCTAGGGAAACCTTTGTTTTCACCTGCGCCTCACATCATCGATTCCATAATGGCTTTTCTCTTGGTTGAACTATATTTGACTGTGGCACCGCGCTCGCCGATTGACATATGAATATATTGGCGGTGCATGCATTGAAAATATATAAATATTTACTATGTACATATGAAATTTGTATGCATTTATATAGACACACATACAGATCAAGCGTATCTGTGTAAAACTACATAGCGATAGATGGATGGATGTATATCTTGAACATTTACATGCACAGATTTGCATTTAAGATTGGCATACATGAATGCATTGAGACGTTCGTTGACAGGAAAGAGAGAGAAAGAGTATCGACAAGTGAAGGCGTATGAAGGATATTCGTGTGTCTATGTGTATACATGATAGTAGAATATAAGTAGTGTTTATTCACCAGGTGTATGTTTGTCTGAGGATGGCAAATCTTGTGAAAATTTGCAAAGTTGTATCGAAATTCAATATGGATTTGTTGTTAATAAAAAATGTGAAATAAAATCTCGACTGTTGAAATTTATTTTTAAAGTATTTACAAAATGGTATTAATAAAGTAAACGCTTTGCAGGACTATCTAGAATTCGATAATGCGCAAAAATACTTCACCTTCCCCACTATGACAAAATGCTATACGAAGGTAAAAAAAAGTGACGATTTTAACAAATTTTCATTCGGATTTCATTTTTATTATTCGTCTGTATTCAATACAAGAAACAAAACAGGAAAAAGAGCTACTAGAAGAGAAAGGTATCTATCATCCTCACGCCAGATCATGTCTTATTAAAAATATTGCTATGTGTGAAATATGAAGAGAATCGGATGCTTATCTCGCATTTTATACAGAAGGAGTGGTTAGTGGTGGTCAGATCCATCTTCATACCGGATCCTGTTTTCGGAAGAAATATTGAGATTTCCGAAATTTAGAGAAGAATCGAACTATTATTTCTCGTTTTAGAAGGAGACGGACGGACACCCCTAGATCGACTCTAATTGTCCTGAAACGGATTTGCTCCTAAGAGACCCCATGTCTTGTCGTTATTTCGATAAGGCACGTTTTGGTAATACTAAATATGGCTGGGGAAATAATCTGCCAGTGTTTCTGTGGCAGTCTATTCTATCACGAATTCCATGTTTTAAGTTTTGAATCGTCGTTTAGCTAGACCGTATTTTTCACTTGGCCCCAAAAGCAAAAACCTCGGTGGCCTTTTTTTCCAAAAGTTCAGTTCGACTTTGATGTTAACTTAAAATAGACGATTTTCCTCTACAATAAACTTAATATCGCCGAATATTCATGATGATTATCGATGAAAATAAATGAATAAACAAGTAAAAAAAAACAGGTAAGTTCTTAAATTATTCCAATACCGAATATCGGGTGGTACAGTTATATGGGTGGTAAACGAAAGCGTGGGCTGTATTGTCAACTATATATAGGAAGATGTGGAGTTCATAGGTATACCCATTGCAAATTCAAATATCGTTATATACAGGGCGAGATAAAAAACTGCAACAAAGTCAAACGCCATAATTTTTACATTTTTTTTTAATTTTATTGATTAAAGCAAAAAATGTCGGAAATAGCATAAAATTTTAGAATAAGTTTAGATTTGTTCGAATTGGTCACCTTTGGCACGAATTATGGCACACGCAGCCCGAATGTTTTCTCATCGGAGAGAACCAAATTCGGCAGTTCACCACTTTCGGCCAAGCGAAGCAACTCTTCTGTTCTTTTGAGTCTATTTTCTTTCTGTTGCGGTGTAAGTTCTTGCACTTTTTGGAATTTCAATGGCTTTACCCCGAGCTTATTTTTCAATATTTACCGAATGGAATATTGCGATATGTTCAGCTCACGAGTCATTTTTCGGCCACTGCGACGAGGGTTTCGATTAAGTCGCTTCTTTACTTTCCGAACCATTTCTGCTGATGTTGCTGTTTTCTTCCGACCACTTCCTTGACGTCGGGCTACGCTACCAGAATCACGGTAAGGAGCGATGGTATGAGACACAAAAGATTTATTCACATTTAAATGCTGGAGTGCTCTAACGATAGCCTTGCCACTTGTGGTTTTCGAGCCAAATATAAAGAAATCACACTATCACGCTTGAATTCCCCCAAAAAAACTTCTGAAAGGATGCTTCCTTGAATTCCATATAACAAGCCGTTAATTAACTCTTGATAGAGCAATCCATATAAAGTAACTGCTGATCGAACCTCATTTCATCCCACTGGACTTAAAACCACAGGGGCTTTTCAAAAATAATATTTGGGAGTTTTCAGCCTCCCCAGCGTTACAGGTTTGGTTGTTAATGTAGCCAACACGTTGGAAATGGGCCGCATCAAACAAAATGATATTTCAATGGTATTCCGGATTATTTCCATTAATTTAAAGGGCTCTACACTTCATTGGGACAACTGAAGTCCGTAAGCCTTTGAACCCAAGTCTTTAGGTAAAATATAGTGTAATGACATTTGTGAAATTCTTTAACACTTTGATTTACCCCAGCAATATTCTCAGTACGTCGTACAAGAGTTCCATTCCATTTTTTACATTACTAACATGTCTCAACAAGCCTACTTCTTTCACTCATACTGGTACTGACTGTTTAAAATATATAGGGTTTATAACCACAAAAGTGACAGCCACCGACATACCGGATAATTCCAAGAAAACCTCTCGTTGTAAAACCCCGTTAATATCCTGGTCCATAGTGCCCAAAAATGAAATACGTAGCTCGTTTGCAAAACTCTTCTGCACATTATTGCAGGTATAATCGGAGTGAATCTAAGCTGAACAATTGGAGGCGTTTCAAACTGTAGGGTCTAAAGATATAGGATATAAAAAAGATTTAGTTTTTTTTTAGAATAATTATATGTTTTGTTAAACTGCATCTTAACCAAAGCAATGCTTCAACATTTGACATAAACTATAACAACGATGTATTTTTGAAAAAGAAAATCTGATAGAAATAACCACATTTTCATAAATATTGGGCAAAACAAAAAGTTGTTATTTATTGTCAGACGCCGGTGTGTAAATCACTTTTGGCGGTAAACAATGCAATATATCACGTCAAGGCGGAACAACAACAAAATTGAAAGAACCTGGCAAAACTTAATGTGGAAAAAACACACATATCCATATGTACAAATGTATGTATGTATTTTTTAGGTCAAACATGTGACAGTTTGCAATATAACAGAAACATGTTCATTGATACAAAATATAAATTTATAAATGATCATTTTTTTTTTAAATATTTTCAATAAATTTATAAGGTTTGTCCATTCTTTGTCGTTCTTTGGAATTGGGTCTTAAGGCTTATAAAGTGAGGCCCGTTTCCACATCAACGAAATAAATTGTCTTATTCTGGAAATTTAAGAGTTATTATTGAGAGCTTCTCCATCCGCAAGGTGTGACATTTTTGTGAAAATTTGGAAAATGAGCTTGTATTAGAAGTTACGGTGAATGAATGAATGTTAATGGTTGAAATTTGGGTGGTATTGATCTATGAAACGTTTGCTTTCAAAAAAGACGGCACTAGGTGCCAAACAAGCTAAGAAACCGAATGATCTCTCTGAATTTCCGGTTTCCAACCTCATACCTGTTTGGTAGCATAACAGTCGAAGTAGGATCTAAGTTCGTATAAGAATTCGCTTATCGTAATGTATTAAAAAAATCGTTTTAAAACAATCCATTTTCCAATCAATTTTAGACCATCCTGACACATAGTCTAAGTTTATATTTATTTTGGTTCAAAGGTATGTCATTTATGAATATGGACTTCCGTCTTGGTTTTATGTAGCCATTGAACGAATATATTTATCTGGAATTCATTGATTTGGATTTTCTTCGGTACTTCTAAATCTATATATCTATGTATATTGGCCGGAACGAACTTTGAATAACCTCCACCATTTGGAAGAAATTTGCTAATTTTCAAAAAAGTCCGATGAAAAATACTGCTAAAATCATAAAAATACGAAGATATAAATAGCGAAGACATAAATATGTATATTCAATTTTTGTCAAGGCCATTAAAAAAAATCAAACAAAAGAAAAAAAAAAAAAAAACATAAAAAAAATCAGATAAAACAACTGCATTTGGTCAAATGTAGCGTGCTTGTTGTACTTTTTCATCAAATTAGAGGGAAAGGTGTATGGGAGATATATCGAAAAAACACTTGATTCTAGACTAAATTTGGTAATCTCTGCCAAAATTCATTCCATTTGAGTTAATATTACGCATTTGGCGAAAATGAACTTGAAATCGGAAGAAGATATATATGGGAGCTATATCCGAATATAAATCGATCTCAATAAAAATTGCCAGAGGTATTTCTGAGCTGTATCTGATATCTTGTACCAAATATCATTGTTGTGGGGTGTATATTACGAATGTGAAGGACTTAAACACCAAATCGGATGAAACATATATATGGCTGGCTACAACTCCCACCTCAATCTTAACCGATTTTCAGCAAAAAATTTAACATACTTACAGACTAAATTCGTTCGTATGTGCTAAAATTTATTACATTTTGGATTATATTGCGCATTTAGAGCACAATAAAGCTAAATCGGGCGAATATATAAGAGATTTATCTAAATCTGGGCCGATTATCACCAACTTCAAAAAGGTTCGTCTTTTGGTCAAACAAATTATCTGGCCAAAATTTCATCTTAATGGATCAATGAATGTGATCTGTGTTTTGTTCATGAACAAACGGACGGACATGCATAAATCAATTCAGAATGTGATCATCAAAAGAAAGATTAAAATGGCTACGACACGATAATTTTTTGGAATTGTGTACTATAATTGTACGGAAAGTTCTAAATAGTACTAAATTTGGTATTGGGTGATGGAATAGAGCTGTAATCATGAAATGTGATGAATATGCTATAATTGTTCGAAAAGTACTAAGTGATAGTAAATTCTATAGGGTGAAGGGAAAGGCTGAAATTCTGAAATATGATATGGATGCCACTGTTAATTACTGAAGTTGAGAGAAGAAGGCGGTTTTGAAAATACGTACTTTGAACGTACGTAAAGTGCAAAATGCCACAAAATGAATGAATGAATGAAATGAATTCTGAAATTTAATATAGAGGCGGGTGTCTGAGGTGGAGAGGAGGAGGTGGTTTGGAATTCTTAAATTAGATATGGAGGCCACTATTGATATATAGTTTTAGGAGAAGAGGTGGATTTGGGAATGTTTTTATTCAAGAAGTACTAAATTGTACTAAATTTGCCGTTGAGTGAATGGATAGAGCTAGAATTTTTGAAATTTGATGTAAATTTCACTGATGGTGTCTGTGGTTAAGATATGGATGTTGTTTTGGAAATACATTCTATACAGGGTTGCCCATATTCGACGGACCCATGTTTTTTTCGGCCATTTCGATGACCCTTTGGGCCCATTCCAATCGACGAGGCTTGACCACAGGCAACATTCTTTGCGTCAATTGAATTTTGTACGGGAACAAATGCAAATCAATGCGAATAATCCGTTGTAAAGTGGACCGAGCCATGCCCAACTGCTGAGAACGGCGTTTTTGGGATATTCTTGGGGACCTCTCAACACTGGCTCGTACATATATAAAAAACGCACACTTCTCACATTTTTTAATGTTTTAAAAGCACATTGAGTTTTCTGTTTCTTTCTGTTGAATGTAAATTTCAACTATTTCAGAGCGCTCGCGTGGCGTGTATTGGTTCATGGTAAAAATCTGCTTGGACTGACGCTTCAAACGCGGTATGTCATTAAGCGATGTGACATCTCTGTCAAAAGTTATGGCGTTGCCAGATGGGTCCGCCGAATATGGGCAACCCTGTATTTGTACAAAAATTACTAAAAAGTTCTCTATTGGGTATTGGGTGAAGGGATAAAGCTGAAATCCCGAACTGTGATATTGAGATCTCCTTTGGTATCTGGTGGTAGTTTTGCAAATTCGTACTATAATTGTTCCAAAATTACTAATTGGTACTGATTTTGGATAACTGTTGGTGTCTAGGTGGATAGATGTAGATTTTTTTGGATATGCGTACTAAATGTAACTAAATTTTGTACTGGTGAAGCGATAGAGCTAAAATTCTGAAATTTGATATTGAGGCCAGTGTTGGTTTCTAGGGTTGACATATGGAGACGTTTGTAAAAATGAGCAAATTGTGCATTTTAGTAATAAAAAGGTCTAACACGAACTGTAGGAACGAATCTAAAATTTAAGGTGGATTTTTCGGAGACGAAGTAGCGGGCACATGATAGTATTGTATATTTCTAAATTTATTTAGGCAATAATCATATAAATGATACAGAATGTCTAAATCCAAGAGGTGTTGGATTTAGACATTCTGTATCATTTATATGATTATTGCCTAATAGTTTTGAAACACAATTTGAAATTAGATTCTTATTTTTATTGGTAATGTATTCCATACATAAAAGACTTGGCCTTATTTCGTTCTACCAACTTGTTCCAGAACATTTTATTATTTCATTTTTATTTCCAAACAAGAAAACTTTTATTTCCTTTATTTTTGTTTTGTCATACCAAGTGTATTCGCCCTTTTTGATTTAAAACCCATGTGGGAGATTTAAAAAACATTTCAGAATCACAAACACCAAAGAAAAAAATAACACATTCGATTTTGATCATTTCGATGCCACCAACAAAAATGGCAAATGAATATAAAAAATGGAAATGGTCGGTCCGGCATGGCATGGTGTTGATGGTGCTCCGTGTGTCCATAGATGGCGTGGCATCAAAATCAACAACAGCCCTTTTGCATCGAATCCATTGTTGATGTCATCCTTTTATGGTGTTATCCACATTGTCCGTGTCACTTCGGTGTAACCCACATTTTGATAATCACAATAAAAATATTATTATGTCCTTTTATGGGGATCGGGTGGATGGATGGACGAACGGACGGACAGGCAGTCGGGCCAACTTACGCCACATTGTCAACAGCGTTGTTCTCAATAATTTTGTGATGTTTGTTGGTTGGTCGGTCGGTTGGTATGTTTTGATTTCACAATATGTTGGGGTTTTGTGTGGCCTTAACCAAAACATACCAACAGACATACAGACACGTAGTTATATATTTTTTTAAAAATGTTTGTATGTCGATGTGTTAACCTTCTGCATTGCTAAAACGTTGGGATGGTCTATTTGGTGTGAATTTCATTCGATTTATCCTTGGAAAGCATCACCACCCTCTGTCATAGGTCGTGTGGTTATGGTGCGAATGTGCCAAACATTTCTATTGACAGTTTAGGTTTGTTTCCAATTGACAGCTTTGAGTGTTGACGATATCAAGCAAACTAAAAATGACAATTTGAGCGTTCAGAACTGTGTTGGTCTGTTTTCAATCACCCACTAAATCATTCTTTTTGAATGCCATAAATTACAGCATACTGCGTGAAAAGAAAGGATAAAATGCAGGAATATAAATTGACTATCAACTGCAAAGTTGTGATGGATAACTTCTGACTGCAAAATTGATATCGTCATATTAAAGATATACAGTAAAATGTGCTTTTATAATATTTCATTTGTTCTAATAACTGAAATAACTTTTACAAAGAAAATGGGGGTAAACAGGTTTAATATGGGACCTTTGATTAGATTGCACATTTAATGTGGGCAGAAAAAATTCTACAGGATATCCTCAATGCTTCAAGAATACAAGAAAGTGTTCAAAGAAACAAGAAAGAAATATATGACTAAGTGAGAAGGTGATGAGGATAAAAATAAAATTGTACTTTCCACATAGCCCTAATATTATTATGTTTAGTGAGTATGAACCAATGTAGCAGACATTGAGTCCTTCCAAAATTATATATACCCTCCACAATAACATAACACCTTGAACGACAAAGTTAACAAATTTGACCAAAATATTAGAAAATATTAGAAGGTGGCGTGTGCCTAATGCGGCAAACAAAATAATTTTAGATTTTATAAAACAAATTATATTTTTATTCAGATATCATACAGGGTGAGATGAAAAAACTGCAACCAACCTCAAACACCTGTCATTTCTAATCCAATCGTCCGACATCTTTTCAGTGACAGCTCATTATATTGTTTACAAGAGTATTAAAACATTTAGATCAGAATTTCTCCAGAAAAAAGGTTATTCGAGATGGAATTCAAGCGTGATAGTGTGATTTCTTTATATTTGGCTGGAAAACCACAAGTGACTATCGTTAGAGCACTCCAGCATTTAAATGTGAATAATTCTTATGTGTCTCGTACCATCGCTCGTTACCGTGATACTGGTAGCGTAGCCCGATGTCAAGGAAGTGGACGGAAGTAATCAGCAACATCAGCAGACATAGTTGGAAAAGTAGAGACGCGACTTGATGGAAACCTGCGTCGCAGTGGCCGAAAATTGGCTCGTGAGCTGAACATATCGCAATATTCCATTCGGCTAATATTTAAAAATGAGCTCAGGGTAAAGCCATTGAAATTGCAAAAAGTGCAAGAACTTACACCACAACAGATAGAAAATAGACTCAAAAGAGCTAAAGAGTTGCTTTGCTTGGCCGAAAGCGGTGAACTGCCGAATTTGGAAAACCAAATTCACCGAATATTATTGTGATAATATTCTGGAGGGTGTATTAAAGCCTTGGGCACGCAAACATTTCGCCTGCAGACCTTGGACATTCCTACAGGTCTCAGCACCATCGCACTTAGCACGCGCCACCCAAGAATGGTTACAAAATGAGGTTCCTCGCTTCATTTCCAGCGCACAATGGCCACCAAAATCTCCGGATACCAATTGTGTCTGGAGTATTTTGGAAAGCAAGATTGGCACTAAAAAATATTAAAGTGTCGATCACCTCAAGAAAGCGCTTCGCCGGGAATGGACCAAAATACCGCAGAGCCATATTCGGGCAGCGTGTGACGGTTTCATTGGCCATTTGAAAGCTATAATTTGTGCCAAAGGCGACCAAATCTAAACTTATTCTAAAATTTGACGCTATTTCCGACATTTTTTCTTTTATTCAATTAAATGTAAAAAATTGAATGTAATTTTGGCGTTTGACTTTGTTGCAGTTTTTAATCTCACCCTGTATTTATAAATATCTTGTGTTAGTGGTAATATTGGAATGCGTGAAGCTTAGAATTAATCTGATGATAAAATATGGGGGATGTGTGAATCTGAAAAATATATTAAGATGTGCCGTCACACCTGTCATATTTCATGGAAATTGGAGGAATCGAATTTCATTGAAATCGGACATACATATCGCGTTGTTCCATCAAATATATCAAATCGGCCGACAATATATGAGGGAGCTATAACCAAATCAGAACCGATTTGAATATAATTTGGCAAATGTATTTGTTCTAAATTCCGTTACGCATTCCAAATTTGGAGAGTGTATCTGTAATCGATCATTAGATATGTGCATATAAAATCTAAATTTTGAGAGATACCTACGATTCTGATGCTATATCTCCAGTTTCAAGTGGAATTTGAAAAATGTCTATGTTATTTTCAGGCGATGTTGTAGTATACTTGGACATTTTTAGGAAAATCTGTGCAGCGGCTTTCGAGTTCATAAATTACAAATAAACAAACATACAAACATTTTTTGATATAGAAGATTCCAAAGTTGACCCTTTGTGGAGGAGTGGAAAGTTTGCACAATTGAGTCGGTAGTTTTGGGTAATTTTTATTTGAAGGTCACAACTACTGAACCAGTCTGTAAATTATATTTAAATTCACTTCATTTAAAGAAGAAAAAAATGTTAATAACAATAAAGTTCTTTTTTAAGAAAGGACTGAATTTCTAAAAAAAAAAATTATGGCAGAAGCGGGTGAAAAATGGTGCAGAAACATTAAAAAATTCCTTAATTCGGCAAGTACATTTATATGGGGTCTATACAAAAAATTGACCCATAATAATACTTTTAAGGTTATTACCTTCAGGAACTCAGAATGTCAAATTATAGCCAAATCAATTGTTAGGTGTAGCGGGAACTCGAAACCATCCCCAAAATCTAAGAAGCTGCTATTTGCCAAAAAGTAATGTTTACAATTTTATGCAACTTGGGGATAAGTCGATATAACGATTGATCAATGCTGTATTGTAAAATCAGGACAGAGCCTGCATTATTTCATACAACGCCTTGACATTTGTCAAAATAGTTTTTATTATTTTTAGGGTTATTGGTATGACGGTCCTGATGCCTATGAAATGGTTATTATTTTAACATATTTAATGTCGAAATGGTTTGAAGAGATATTTCTGCGAATGTCCCTTCCCCGTAGAATATTTTCAATATGAGTTCCAGCAGAATTGGATATAAATTGATATTTCTAGATCTTAAGTTGTCCGAACATTTTACTGCAAAAATATTTCCTGATAAGCAACGAGTAGACCACTAGATTACAGCACCACATTTTCGAAACGACGAGAACACTAGGGATTTGTGTTCTGATGTAAAAATCCTTTTTCATTCAAATGTAACCCTTTCTAAATTACCGACAGTTGCTAGTCAATACATTTTCTACCGAATATGCAACATTAAATACACTTTTTAACCAAATTAATAAAATTATTAACTTTGCACTTTTTTAAGGAAATTAAAAAACTTTTCACGTTATTAATTGATGCTAGTTGGATAAAAACACTTTTCTTGTTTATCCTTGCAACCCGTTTTCCATGGACTCTCTCTGTGTGTGGGTGTGTGCAAATCAAGCGTCTGCAGTGCAACCTAATTCTATTTACCCACGCACACAGACATATTTTCCATGAATAGAAAGTTTCATTTCCGCCATGTCTGGCTGCAGCGGAAAATCAAAACAGGAATAAAAAAATGCGGCAAAATCAGAAATCCCAAGAAAAGTGCAAGTTTTGAATTTTTGCTCGTAAAAAGTTTGTTTACACTGCGCAAATATGTTTTTCATTACCTTCTCATTGTTGGACTTTGCCAGGGAAATGCTTAGTTGGTCTTTCTTCTTTGGATGGTTTGTTGGTTGGCTGGTTGGCTGGCTGGTTGCATTCAGAAGAAGTTGAAATTAAGTTCTAGGCTAGTCAACATTGCTTCTGTAGCGAGTGGTAGACAATTCGAAAACAAATATAATTTTTGATTTTTATTTAGGGAATTTATGGCAACAGAAAATGATTTTATTTTTCAATTTTACTTGATCTTAGAGTTGAGCACCACTTGTTTCTATAAACAGTTAATTATACCCTACACCACAAGGTGGTCAGGGTATTATGTCTTTGTGCATTTGTTTGTAACAGGCAAAAGGAAACGAGATAGACCCAAAGTTCCTTTTGATGATCTGCATAAAATCACATTCTGAGTCCATGTATTTTTGTAAACAAATTACAGTTCGAATTTATTGCCCTATCCAGATGACACTTTGCACAGATCATTTGTTTGGCCCAAGGACGAACTCTATTGAAATTGGAAATAATCGGTCAAAATTTAGATATAGCTCCCATATATATCTTCGTCCGATTTGCCTTTTATTATGCACATACAACCAAATTAGGCCTAAAAATAAGTATGCCAAATTTGATCGAAATCGGTTCAGATATAGCTATAGCTCCCATATATATTGTTTATCCGATTTGTTATTTTTGTCGTCCGCAGCCGTACTATGCACTCTGTAACAACAATATTTGGGGAAATATAGCAAATACAGCTCAGAAATACATTTGCTAAATTTTATAGAGATCGGTTCAGATTTGGATATAGCTCCCATATATAACTTCGTCCAATGTACCTTTTATTGTGCACCAAACGTTTAATATTTGTCCAAAATGGGATGGAATTTGGCACTTATGACCGAATTTAGTATGTCAAATTTGGTTAAGATCGGTTCAGATATAGCTATAGCTCCCATATATATTGTTCATCCGATTAGTTATATTTGTTACCCAAAGCCGTAATATGCACTCCGTAACATCGATATTCAGGGAAATATACAAATATAAATATATAAAGATACAAATGCTTCGGCATATTTAGTCCTTTGAACTTTAAATTATATTAATATTCATAGCGTGTATGATTGAATTCTCCCATAAAAAATATTAATTGTTATATGGAGCTCTACTAAATTAGCAAAGTAGTGTACGGTATCATAAAGTCGGCCCCGCCCGACTTTAAGACTTTCTTTACTGTTTCTTTGATTGATTTAGCCTTAGGTATTCCCCCATTGGCTTAACTTCATATTATTCTCTATAACAAGCGAATCTGATAGCTTTGCAATATTTGCTGATCGCTACATCTCGTTTTCATTTTTATTACCGATCTAAAATGATACACAAATTAATTTCGATCGAATTTGTTTCTATCTCGAATGCAATAATTTGTCCCAAGGCTTAAGAAATGGGTAATCCAAAGTTCTTTGTCAAATTTCAAAGCTCTATGTTAAATGTTGCGAAACATATCTCGAACTATAGGAGTCTATGTGAATACAGTCAAAACAATATAAATGCCTTAACTACGCTTGGCCAAAGAACACGAAACTCCTTTAGGGTTTTGATCTACAAACGAGTACTATCGAGTCCACTTAGAATTTTCCACAAGCCAGACTGGCTACAGTGAAATAATAAGAATAATAAACAAATGTTTGTTATTAACAAAAAATAATGTAATGTTTTCATTGTACAAATTTCTTTTGTTCAGAGATTAACAAGAAATTTAATTTATAATAATTCTTATCTTGATACTTTCCAAAAAAATAACTATTAAGGAAGATTTTGATTAGAAACGTGCTAAATTAACAGTAAAAACAACAAACACATAATTTTCACTTTATAAATTATGTTTCATCTTTTGACACCTTCCGTCTAAAACGAAACTTTATGCTATCTTCAGGCGTCAACGCGAGAGAAGTTTGAGGAAAAATTGATATAAGAAATTAGGGAATGTTTTGGGATTTTTTTTGGCCTTAGACGTCGTTTTTTAAAAAAGATTCTTTGTTGGAGAGATTTTTGCACAAACTCAAACAAAGTACTCTTTAATTCCTGGTGTTTAGGTAAGATTTGGACTCTTGACGTCTTCTAGGGCCTAGGAATTTTATGAAAAATATTTTTTTTTAGAATATTTTAACTTGCTACGATCTTTTTTAGAAAGAGTTTTAACCACATTTAAACAATTAAAAAGTATCAATCGGATCTGCCGACAGACACATACCCTTCGCCATTGTTCGATTATTTAAATACGTTTTGACTTTTGTATTGATTATTCAAACTTATGACACTCTATCTTCTGAAGGAATGGGAAACTATTGTCTACTTTGTTTCGGACCTAAATAAATACGATATAAATATAGGGTAACTTAGTAACAGGTTGGTAACTTCCTTCACTTTATATGACACATGTGATAATTTTTAGAAAATGTTAACATGTGCGTGATGTACCAGGTATAGTCGGCCGAATTATTCCATTTTTATACCCTCCACCTTGAAAGGAGGG